>NC_079538.1:8047360-8412985 GCF_003711565.1 Takifugu flavidus
GTTTACAAGCTAATTTTAATTTCCAGGTCGTCGGTACCAGGGTTCAAGCGTCTATTTGTGTGAAAATCTCAGGATCAGCATGGTGCTGCTGCACTGAACTTATAAATTTACATTGATTTAAGCTCCTAAATTACAATGAGTGTTAGCCATAGAGATATTGATCAATGAGGAAGCCTTTACTGTGTCTGAAATGTAAATGTTTGGATTGGATGGACATTAACAAATTAACTTCAGACAATCGTGATTACGGCCTTTACCTGCAGCTCTTCCCTTTCTGGTGTCCGAGATGTTCTGGATTTTCAGTGACCGAGCATGAATTGAGAAGTGCTTAGTGATGTCTGGGCTTTGTTGAGACGTATCCTGTACATACAGTGAGGAGATGTGTCGTATATGTATGTTTGCTGGATGGACCTCTGGGCTCTGCATAAAGGCTGTACTTACACATGCAACTCTGTAAATGTCAACAATAAAAACAGAAAGTCTGGCATGAAAAATGTCTTCTGTGAAATACAATGTATAGAGAAAAAATAGTACTGAGTCTTATTGGGAAGAAAGAATTGGACTAAATTATGGATAAAAGATGGTAAGGAGTAAAAATAGCGCATGTAGAGGAGCTTATGCTAGATAGGACTAATGCATATGTGTTTAATAAAACATATTTCAATTATTAAAATCCACTCAGTTGCCTCCAGTGATAAATTTAAAGTGCTGAGGAGAAAGATGATATCACGATATTGCACGTCTCTGGATATTTAAAACGACATTTTTCTTACCCCATTTACCGAGAAGACCTATCAACCAAAACTCAGCTCTTTTTTAAGGGTTTAATAAAACGTTGATTTTTCAACTCCACCACGACCACCCACGCTGGACCTGAGCATCTCCCACAGCACCTGGACATTAAACCTTTAACCTTTCGCAGTCACATGAGTCAGTAAAGAGATGGAAAGTTCAACGTAGGTCCAAATGGCATGACCGGATTAATGTTGGATTGACTCATCCACAGGTTTAACAAGATCTTTTTTTCTGCTGGCACGCACATCGTACAGAAGTGGGAGTGCTCTGAGGTCAGGGGTTGACACAGTTCCCAGAGTTTATGATGGGTAAGTTAACTTTGGATGACTCAAAGACACCAGCCACACCAAAACATTCCATTGGAGCTTCACTTCCATTCCATCACTTGTAAGGTGAGGAACTGGTTTTGCTGCATTGAGATGAGAGCTGTGGTTTCCTCACAGGTCCGGTCCTCCTCAGGTAAATGTGTCCACTAAATGTGTTGACTGTGTACACATCTTTAAATATATTCATTTCTTTTTATAGGACATATTTGTCTTGCATACACTGAAAACGCTGTGGGTAATCCCCGAGTGACTGAATGTTTTCAACTACACAGTCACTAGATGGAGACAGTATACAGACTTTGGATTGTAGCAGACTGTTTTCAAAAACATCTTTACTAAAAAATTATTCAGCAGCAAATTTCCCAACTCAGAAAAAGCTGACCAATATTTGTTTTTCTCTTTAAAGTGCACAAGCAAATTTAAACAGACTGACCAGTGTCTGGATTCCTTATATCTTGTGTTCGCGACAATAGCAAAATAACTTTAGAATTATATCGGGATTCGACAGAAATAACCTATTCCAACTCAAACACTTGCTTCGGAAACGCTCCTAAATGTCGCTTTAACAATGGCAAAGGCATTTAAAAATAAATATGCGCCGACGAAATGTATCGACACATCTTACTACAACTCCCAGAAAGCACCAGGCGAATACAGCGCCGCGCATGCGCATTAAGTTGTCGAGTAAAACCAATGACATCACAACACCCCGCACCACTCTATGGAGTCAGCTTCGTGCCGTCTGGACCCTGTTTTTTCTGCTGCTTTACTTTTTTCCGCTTACACGATGGACTCGTGGACACGCTTCAAAACGGAACAGTTGACCGTGGCTAGGTAAGAAAAGTACCGTTGGAACAAAATGACTCGCCGTTGCAGCTAAAAACCCCCGCACCGGGCCGCTTTGGCTGTACAGTATTGCAGTGACCTCCGGACCGGTGGCTCGTCCGTCCGGAGCCGTCGTGCGCGCTAACTGCGTCGCCTTGTAATCGTTTCGCGTCCCTCGCCGAGTTCTTCCGAGTCCTGGTCGACGATCAGCGACTTGACAACCGTCGGCAGGCCTGACGTGGAAGCATTTGCATTCGTTTTACAACTATGTGTGTATAAATATCTCTTGCTGTGCTGACCTGTCCACGGAACCAGGGGCCTTTTCGGTCAAAGCCCGGTACCGTTTAAGTCCCGAGGAGGGTTACCCCCCCCAAAAAAAGACTGTAAAAGTTGAAAAGTAATCTCCCTGAGTAGAAAATATGCCGTGTCTGTAGTTTTTTCACCCTTCTGGGGTTCTTTACACAAAGAAGAAAAATGGTTGGAGAGGTGGTCAGAGCAGTGCTGTTAATGTATAAAACAGACATTTAGAATAAATTGGTTATTGCAGAGTCGAGGGGAGTTTGGAGACGATTATTAGGAAGCATATGGCCACAACTGCATTAGGACCTCCAAAAAAAATAGGAGGTAAAAATAAGTTTGCCTAAACTGTTTAGATTTCTAAATCATTGTATGATATAACACCATTTTTAATGTATTTTTTTCGTATAACATGACTGGTGTCCTGGATAAGCTGCTGTATCGTTGCATTGCAGACTTCCACTTTCCTTAAAAAGGGTCATTCTCTGCAGCTGCAGACATCTGATACTTCACCTGTTTTGAGTTAATATTTTCTCTTGACACACTTTCGTTGCTTTGCTGGGATGTGGACTCGCTCGCTGGTGAACCCCGTCAAGCTGCACTTCAATCCCGCTGCAGAGGAATGGAGCTTATGTGAACAGGCGCTCTGCTGGTAGGCTTCCACCCAGTTAGGCGCTTATCAGAAAGGCTTGCATTCCCGAGAATTAAAACGCTCTAAATCACGGAGGGGCTTGTGTGTGCTTGTATGGGCCGCAGCCTTGTGAGAGGGCTTACGGCCGCGGTGCGAGCTGCAGACGTGTTTTCACTGTAAACATGGGAGAAGCCTGACATGATGTACCGTGCTGTTATTTGGTCCACGGCTCCAACAGGGAGTTAGCTGTTCGCAGCTCAGTCTGGACAGGCCCTGACATTTGGATCGCGTGTCTTGGTTTTATGAATATTCGCACGTCGCTTTTGATGATTCGTCTTTGTTTTTTTCCAGGCCTTTTACGAGCAGCTTGGGCATCAGTGCTGGTCCGTCCTCCAATGTTGGTCTTTGCTTCGTAGTTGTAATCAACTTAATTTGGTTTCCTAATCAGAAATCCTTTGTTAGCTGTGATTATTGCTGTGTATTGATCTTATAGTTCTTGTTTACCATAAAAGACCGAACCAAAGACTTCCCTGGTGCAGGCAGATCAGCAAACACAAACCATATCTGCCCCAGAAGCTTTGTGCACGGTTGGATGCAAAATCCGTTTCAGCTTCACACCGTTGCCGTTTCAAGACAAGCATCGCCTGTGGCTGCGCCGGCGATCACCTTGACATCTTGGCAATGATTACTTGTTGATCTTTCACACCCTCTTCCTGTTCTAGCAGATCTAAGGACTATGTGATGCCAAAAGCCCAACAAAAGGTGT
The DNA here is from genome assembly GCF_003711565.1 of Takifugu flavidus. Lineage (NCBI taxonomy): Eukaryota > Metazoa > Chordata > Actinopteri > Tetraodontiformes > Tetraodontidae > Takifugu > Takifugu flavidus. The sequence continues at coordinate 8,051,001 of NC_079538.1, forward strand.
CTTCAGTGAGACATTTCGCAGTGAATCACCAATATTCGGTCCTATTTGAGGGGCGCTGGACACGTTCGTCGGTGGAGATTCTAAATTGGGCTGTGATAATTGGCATGCGGCCGGTTATAGCCAGCAGAACACAACTGCCTTTTGTGGTAATGGACGAGTTAATTGATACAACAATGTCTAACAGCCCTCGTCTCCAATCCAGATGTCTTGTCATTTTCTATCTTTGGTCACATTCTGGATCTGAGCCAACTGAAAGTATTCAGCCGGCCAATTTGGACCGGGCTGGGTGCCAAATTTGTTGCACGAAAGTATGCGTCTCACAGGGGAATACGTCTAATTTAGGCTCCCATCTATGGGCTTGATAGCGGCAGGAATGGAGGCACATCCGTCTCTGGAGTACTGGAGGCCAGAACTGACAGTTGGGAGTCTCGGAGACTTGCCAGTGGGAAGCAACGTAGGCGTCCCGGCAGGACAGCGAAGCGAGCTTGCTTATGGACAGTGTGACTCACTATTTGGTCAAGGACATGGTACCATTTTACACAGATGAGCAGCAGTGGAGATGCTTTGGTCTCGGTGAGACACATCTGCTTCTTCTGTTACCGGCCTGATAAACTTCCTGTTGCGGCCGGGCTGCATCCATAAACCAGTTTGGATTCATCAGCGTTTCCATTGACAGCCTGACAAAGCGCCGTCCTCTGATTGGCAGACAGAAAACCCTGGGCTCCAGGCAACAATATGGGCCGCGTCACACTTCCCTCATACCTGGGAGATGTCAGATAAGCGCAGGAGGCTGTGAGGAGGTGCTCTCACTCCTGGCAAAGTAGCACAATAAGCAGAATTCAGCAACCAGGAGTTGGCCAGCGGCACCCTACCCGTCATGCTGATGTTGCTCGTTACTATGACGGCGAGGTAAACTAAAGTCCAGAGATCTGTGCAGTGGGGTATGGATAGAAACACCAGTAGAAAGGTTTGCAGTCCATTAACGGTAGAAGTGTATTGACCTCGTCCTCTTTCCTCCATGAACACACACACCTTTGCTCTCTTGGGAAAACTCATTAATGATCCGAGGGTTTCCTTTCACAGGACTGCCAGGGGGAGCCAACCCCCCCCCCCCCCAGGTTGGCTCACATTAAACACTAGAGAGCGAAAGGGTAAATGACAGCAGAGACCAACGGGGGGGAGGTGGATGCTGATCGTTTTCTCAGCGGTGGGTGTCGCATTTTGGAGTGGCTGCGGAAACACAGCTGAGCCCTCAAAACCGCCATATGTCAGCGGGATTTCTGATTGTTGTGGCGACACTAAGGCGAAGAAGCAGGTGCTGAACCACAGATCTGTTTATTCCGGGGGGGGAATTGACATTCTGGGTTGGGAAAGGCAGCTGTTATCTGTATTTAATGGGCACACTGGAGATATAAACAGTGACGCTGTTAAATGATGTTTAGTAGTTTGCCTAATTAAACCCGTCCCTTGCTTTTGCTGACAGCGCGGATGTTTAAGAGGACAGTAACCACTCTTCCTGCAGCAGAGGGTTCAGAGCTCAAGCAAGTATTTTAAGAAGGAGTTCAATGACTGGGTGATGTCATTGTTAATGCGCTCCAAGTAAGTCCTTGAGTTTTTGGACGCTATCTCAGTCAGTTCTGTATTGTTTCCTGCTGTTCCCACTGGTGCTGGAGCGTTGCGTTCCCAGATCAAGCTCCCTGGCTCTGCTGTGCAGCGGATCCTAGGGGATCAACTGTGTTCCTGTGATGCTCTGTCGGCCAGCCGCAACAATAGGCCTGTATGACTGTGTGAATTTGCCATTCTTTGCGCGGTGTGCTTCACTTGGGCCAGACAATGGCCTCATTTAACATCCCTACTTTGGTGAGGCCTGCTCCATCACCATGGCACCCCTGCCATGCCACACCCTGCCCCCAGTCTGGCCTGACTTTGCACTTGTTCTTGTTGTTGGGACAGCTGGCTTTAGGCGGCCATTGTTGGCCCCACCCGAGACCCAGCCTCACATTTTGAGGATTGCTTTGGAGCCAAACTGTTAGCACTAGAGCTTGATCATATACTAAACCAAAGCCTCAAGCTTAATGGTGATGTTTACGTAATAACGTCCCGGTTTTTAACGAACATCTGGTCAACGAGTTTCGACTTGTCGACATGACACTTGACCTTTCTGATTGTTTGGAGGTGAAGCAGCAGTGACCACCGGTGGTAGGTTTTTAATGAATGCTCTTTGGGGCGACGGCTTTCAGACCGTCTGGTGAGTAATGGATCCTTGATGGGACATCATCCAGTCCAGCTCTGGCTTTATTAGCAATAAACGTGCGTCTCGGTGACACGATGATGTGAGCTGGGCCTGTAAACCGTTAAAGGCACAGCAGATGTGCTGTTTCCCCTTGTGCAGTGTTACGTTAGACCTGAAAACATGTCAGTGGTCTTGATGCAGGCTCCTAACCCTCCAGAGGAAATAAAAGCTTTGAGCTGCAGTCTAATGCTTCTAAAACTAGAACTGGGTGACCTACGAAATGATATTTTGGGCCAATCCGAACTTGTTGCTGCCGAGCACAGCCTGCGTTACTTATAGTGGGCCATAAAGTCTCAAACTCTTGCCATGTACGTAATCTCTCCTAAAAAGACAAGAAAGTCGCATTGAGCTGTAAAACTCACTCAACATTACAAAAACCAGCTCCGTTGAGTTCATGCTTCAGTCTGAGGAATCCTTCCCCACTCGAGCGTCCGTCCTTTCTGACACGGTTGTCCCAGCTGCCCCATATGCCCCAGATCGCCTATATTTACAGCTTCCTGTCGCTTGTTTTGAAAATCTTCTAATCAGATCATTTCTCCAGCGTGTGCACTTCCTTTTCAATCTTACGCTAGCTTTTCCTGCCGTAGCTGGCTAACTGGGGACGTGACTGTTGCCCTGCCAGATCAATCCAAACCTCAGATTATCATAACATTCACCAAAATTAATTACTTGTGTGCCTTGACCACAAGACGTGGAATCAGTCTAACCATACTGGTTTCAAACAAAGGAGACATGTGGGCCATCTCGAGTGTGTGTGTGTGTGTTGATGCTCATTTGGATGGATGGGGGTGGTGTATTTATGGGCCAAGTGGGATTCATGTTTCAGTCCCTACTTACCTCGTCTCCCTCCGCCTCACGTTGCCATTTCATAAAGTAGAAATGCTGCAATGATGTTTTTTTTTAATGATTTATGAGTTCGGGTTGTGTTGTCGACCTCCGTTTTCTCCAGTTTGCCCGATAGGAAAGGACCCAGATGGTACCGTGCCAGCATTCCGCCTGACATTAAACTTTTGCTCCGTCATCATTTCAGGCCAGGACTTGCAGTGAAGGGTAATCAGAATTCAGTCACTGAAAGATGACACGTGTTCTGCATACCAGAAACCACCTGGTATGTCATTTTCATGTGTGGGTTAATTATCCCGCGTAACCACATTTCAACTTTAACTGCAGCTTGGAACATTTCCTATATGTCTTATCAGTGTGTGTTTACAAAGAGGAAATGGTGATTGCGGCCGTATCCAACAGTTTCCATCATCACTCCGAAAGACTTGTTGGATGCCAGGAGAAACAACTGAATCCAAGGTTGCTAATCCTCAATCACGCTCAGTAACGCTTGAGGAATATTCCTCTGTGGTTCCTTTTCCAGATGCGCACCGTCCTCCGTTCGAGTCCTGTTTTGTAAGCGCTCAGATGCCCCAGTCACAACTGGAGCATGTGCGCTGGCCCGTTGTCCCTCTCCTAAAACACCACGTGACCCATAAACTCAAGCTCTGACATGTTGTCGAGCCAAAGAGCCAAGCCACCCAGGCATGTTTTGGCCTTGTCTAATATCTTTCATTCATAAATCGATGCAACATCATTAACTCCAGTTCACAACTGGAAAAAATCAGGAGGCAACACCCCCCTTCCTATTTCGGCTGCGATCCAATCAGTGTTTTTACCCGAGCTGGGAATGTAATTTGGTAGGAAGCGGGCATCTAGATAATGTTGGTCACAATTGAATTTGTGGAATTTGTTTAGAAAGGCTGTTGTTTTCCGGCCTGGTGGTGAGTCATGAGTCACAGCCAGCGGTGCCATCTTCTCTCCCAATAATAGTGTATTGACATTTGAGAAATGTTCCATTTCATCAGAACCGTTTTCCCACCACGAACAGAATCTCCGCTTGTTTCCTTGGGCTGAGCGGAGCTGCAGCGGCGGCGAGCGCGTTCCCACAGTATAACATGTCTGTGCAATAACATCGCTTCAGAAAAGCCGTCAAAACAGCCACGTAGTTTGATAAAACCAGCTGTGAAAATACTTCAATCTTCTATTTGAGTCATTGTGATACTTTTTAAATTCCCGTGTCCATATTTCTTCTTATCTCACAGCTCTGCAGCATTTTGTACTTTTAGCTGCGGAATCGTTGCGGCTAGCAAAACCGGTTTCTAACATCTACCATAAAGTGTAAGTTGGGGTTGTTTTGTGCTGCCTGTTGTTTACTGGAGCCAGACGCCACAGGGCAGGAACTGTCAGGTCGGCCCTGTTGAACAGCAGATGTCCGCATTAGCGACTGCACACATCCTCTGCCGCTGGAGTTCTGGCCCCCTTCCTCGCGGTGCTGGTTCCCGGTGCCGAGCAGATCTCCCCAGCTTTAATATTCGGTTCTGGCTCATCTGGTCTGAGGTTGTTTTGCGCCGCTGAGATCATGACACACTTTGGGATAAGCAGTTTGTAACCCAGCCATTCAGCCTTTTAAGACAGCTGCGCGCCGAATGCCAGGCCGGCTTAGTCTCGCCAGACATTACTTCTGTGTCATTCAGTCGGTCAGTCGTGCACGCAGCTCGTCCTGAACCAGCCTTACAACCATGTTTGGTGGTCTGGTACCTTTTTACAGGGGTTCCGCCTGAAGAACGAGTTCTCGGAGTCATCATATCTGGCTCGATAGTCCCGCACGGCGCCGCGTTGACCTCGCAGCATATTGTCCACCGAGTGGATTATGTCGTATTAACCTTACCCGGTTAACTTTATCTGCTGTCGTACCTTTTGCCGCATCGACCTCCCCCATCTCGTCTCTGCATCCGCAACCGTCAGCGGTGTTTGTCAGCGCCTGGCCTACATCTGGAGGGATCAAGAAACAAGTTAAGCCGCAGCTTTTAACCCACAAATTCAGTCGGTGCGTTACAAGCACGTTCTCTGCAGCTGCGTTGCCTTCTCCTTCTTTAGAGGGTAGCCCTTAATTTCACGGTTTCAAGTAAATAGGACTATTTAAGGTTCCAAGAGGACGATATTGGGAACTTGGTTACTGAATAGTGGATGGCATGAAGTATGTTGAAGGGATTCTAAATATATTTTCTTCTCTACAAGGGAAAACAAACAATTATAATCGCTTAATTTGTGTTCAAGCTCGGACATCCAGGACTAATTATGGATGAAAGAATTTCCTCTCCTTTATAGTTTGTCAGTGTTTTTAAGTGAAAACGACTTGATGTTCTCCACATCTGTCCATTCACACATGCAGCACACATGATTCCAGAGTTCCTCTCGGTTAGATGTGTTCCCGAACGTTGCTGACGGTTTGCGTGGCGTGCGCGGCGTGGGCGGAGCCAAAACATAGTGCTCGTGTGTCAGTGTTATGCTTTCCTTCTTCACCCGCGGGTATCTGAGCCAGGCTTCCCACCGGAAATGGTTCTTCTTCAACCGATGTGCACTTTTATCTGATATGCATAGTTGCAGTAAAAACAATTGCCGGCGTGCACGTGGCTTGACACACACCCAACGTGAGCGCGCCTGGGTCACAACCGCTGCCCAAGAACTGGCTCTGGACCACTGTACGTGTTTATTTACACATGTGGAGATGTGTGCGAGGATGAAAACGTATGCATGCTTGTTAACACGCGTAGCCAACGGTCTGTGCTCTGGGAGGGGCGGGGCTTACACGCTTACCTCACAATTAAAGGGTTATTACCCTCTAAACGGTTATACTTCATTCCTTCACTGACACTAAGTAGTTTTAACATATTTGCTGCAGTTTTCTGGATATTTATCTTCCCGGTCTGTTATTGTAACAAGCCTACTCATAGGAAATGCCTCACCCCCCCTCCAAAGTGGTTCTGCTGGACTGTTGTGCCAGTAGGCCACCAGAAACTCTCAGATCACTCCATCCAGAGATCTGATATTTGAATCTCTTCAGAAGTGTTGTGTCACAGGTTTAAGAGATTAATGGATGTAGGAGATGTGGCCGTTCTGGGATAAGCCTTCTATTCCAGAGGGTAATTACAAACCTTCCAGAGGGTGGGCAGAACCCAGCGGGACCCTTTCTAATCCTGGCATTTAATTTGTGATTCTTAGGGTCTTCTGCAAGGGAAGGGCTGCATGAGTGGAATTTTATGGCCATAGCCCCACCCTGTAAGGAACACATGTATGGTGGAGCCCCATTTCCTTCCACCACATGATACGAGCCATAATATAACGTTCACTTTTGACACATTCCTTTACAGTAGTCGGAGAAAGTATTTTTTTTTTCCCCTGTGTGGGTTGTCAGTCACGGTTTTCTCCAGGATCTCCTCGCCTACTTGTGTGGAAAATCAACACTCTGCTATGCTTCATTAAAGACCCCTCTCTGATCTTTTCTTCCCTCTCAGCTTCTGTGTGTTTTTAATGACCTTCTGTTTCACACTCAACATTTCTACAGAGTAGTCCTGAGGAATTCGGTCACATAATCGCAACAGAACCTTTTAAGAGCAACTTTTCCAATGTTTTCTTCTCCCAATTATCCTGCTCCAAAGACTTTAAAAGACTTTTACAATTTCCAGTTTTGTATTTCCAATTACACAATACAATCAATATATAGTTCTCTATCTTAGCACCATGCTAATTATTGTTTTTCTGTAAGTCTAGTAGCTGTTGTTGTTTCCATCGTCCTTGTAGACATTATGTCAAGCCTGGTTTCTCCCTAAAGCTCAGGGGTGTTAAGTCGCCGTGACTTTAGTTTGCCTCAAACCAAAGATGTTAAATCCTTCCTATTCAACTTGAGAAGTCTTGATTATGAAAGCACCTTTGACAATGCCACTGGGAAAGCGTCATCACCTGGTGTTCCGAGCATTTCCTGTTCTACCTGGGGGCTTCTAGGTCAGCGAAACAGCAAATCCTGGCTTTTATTGACACGGGTAAGCTGTCCCACCAGAACAGAAGCCCTCCATGAGAACCCGGGCCTGTGTGTTTTTCCAGCTGCAGGACATTCTTTATGGAGGCAGCTCCCCAGGACCGTACAGCTTCCACTGTTATGCGTTCACCACTGCAGTGGCGCAGCTCGCCATTGATGCCTGTAACACCAGCCCTGCCAGAGATAAACTGTTTCACAACAAACCCGGTTCCTCGGATCAAAACACGGCCGTGTCCAATTGGAACTTTTTTTTTTTTTATAGAATAAAATTGAAGAGCCTTTTATTATCGTTCTTCCCACAAGTGTTCAGTGATAAATAACATCTTAAAGAGGGCAAGAAGAGGAAGCTAGTCACCGACATATAGCACTTTAACACCGGCCTGCAGACAATGATTCAGACACGCGGTTCCTTTTCTCACATGAGAACACGTCTAACTTTCTCACCTTCAGCGTCGAGAGCGGCTGACAAAGCTGTAATTGGTTTTGATGTTGTAGCCTCCAGGATGACATCACAGTTGAGTCAACACACGTTTCAGGCCTTTCTTTTTCCTCCTCACAAGTACCTGCCAATACAAAGTCTGGCATTTAAAGTGGTATTTTCATGCAGCATAGCGCTGGTCTCAGCAAAGGTGCGCTGGTGATTTACTGCTACACAAGTGCCCTTTATTCACACATGTGCTGGTGATGCTAATTCCTTATTTAACCTTATAAACTGGGGCTTTATATTTGAGATTATCGCTCGGGAAATAACTTTAATTCCTACGTTTATGTCAATGAACAATGATGCATTTTGAATCATATGCAGGAGACTTTGTGCTACTTTAATCCTAGTTAGTGAAGACTGGAAAAAACATTTTACATCTCTTCTTATGTGAAATCTTATAGCAAAAAGGATAATTACCATGTGGTCTGAGGAGTATTTATACAGGAAACCAGATTCCTGACACTTCTTCAGCACTGTGGTGATTATTCGGCCCAAAATACTTTGCTGCGATGTATAGAAGGAATGTTTACTGATGCTGGGTGTTAAGAGCCAGTAATTAGCTTAAATGCTGGAGTGATGCTTGTGTAAATCATGCGAGAGCTCCTGTCAAAATTCTACTGGTATGTATAGTTTTCGCCTATCCCTTCATTTCCAGACATTCTAGGATGAATATATCATTTTAAACATGAACCTGAGCAGCTAAAGGATACATTTTGGAATGAGGCTGAGCAAGTGCAACTCGATGCAAAACTTAGCCAGGTACAGCCGTTGGGCGGGGGGAGGGGTCACGGTGGCGACGTATAAAGGACGGGGAGTGTTGAAAAGGGGTGTGGTCTGAAACCAGTAACATCTGTGGCTGTCGCCTCTCCCCTCACAGCGTTCTGCAGAGCACGGCGGGGAGGCGGCGCATATGCAGAGAAGCTCCTGTCGGTCAGCCGTCTGTTTGCAACTCCCCAAACAGCAGCTCGTTCTCAGGGCAGATGATTTATCCTTGATCCGCTCCTGCCTTTTTTCCCCTTCCTCTTGCGAGATTTCAGCAGCCTCTGGGATCCGGCCTGCTGAACACACGCCTTTGAACACGCGTGGATCACATGCATCACGCAGGAAATACTCCCCGACGTGTCACGCACAAGTGTAGCTTTTTCTGTCGGCCGTGCAGAAACTGGAATACCGCGTTGATTCCAGGATCTAAGGAGAGCTGGAGCATGACAGCGGCGTGCACGCTCCTGGACAGGGTAGGAAAGAGCTCACTGAATCCTTCTATTCTGTCCTGTAATCAAATGAGTGCACGTGAAATTAGTGTGAGTGCAGTGTGCCCGTGTGTGCGCAGCATGTGACAGTGGAGAGGCTATTGCTGTCTCGGTGTGGGGAGTCGGGGCGGCTGCTTTTCTTCATCACTGGCTGGATTCCTGTCATCAGGACGAAGGTGATTGCGTTATGTCCGTCTATTTGGGAGGTGTCGGCGCAGAAATCTGTGTTGCCGTAGTAACCTGGGGGGAGGGGAGGATGACTGAGCGCTCCAGCGATAGCCCTTAGGCTGATTCGGAGGTGAGAGAGATGTGAATATGGGGAATGCCCTGTAATGACCAGGGTGGGCTGGAGATAGGGTGGCAGAAGTATGTGTGGGCTGTTACCTCCCACCAGATTCTCCACTGTAGTTTTTGCAAATGGGGCCAGCTATGTGAGTGGGGCGAGGGAGGGAGGGGGGCATGCATTTTCCACCGTGGTGGGGTGGGGAGGGCAGATAATCAAGTCAGTCAAAAGGAAAGTCACCTTGGGCAGAGAGGGTCTGGTATTCGCCCCTGTCGTTTCCTGTTGCTACGCATCCTCTCCAGTTCCACGTCTCGGAGGCCACGCATAGTTGGCGTCACGTGTAAATTCGAGAGAGGGGAATACACAGGGATGACGTGCTTTGGAGTGATGGAAACTCACTAATCTAACTCGATAATCCATAATGGTTTTGTTATTCGTTTTTGTGCGCTAAATCAGAGCGGCAATCCTATTTTCTCCTGCACAAACATGCACAACAGATTAAAAAAGCAGCGTAATGTGCGGTGAAAAGGGGCTTATATTAAGTCCAACACCCACCCACCAGCTTGCACCCGTCAACCACCTCTCTGGTTACCATAGCAACTGAACAAGAGGTAGGGATTTTTAAAGGACGCGTGGCAGCTCGCGGTATCCAGGAGATTATCACACTGTCCACACCCCATTATAGATTATGGTGAGGTCACACATTGGACGACCCAGAAGTTACAGCTTCTGCTGCCTATGCTCAAAATACCCGTCGCTATGGGAAACAACAGCCTCTCGGCTCGGAACCTGGATTCTGAAACTAATAACTATTGATCTTATTTGATGTCATGTTATTGCTTTTGTCTCCATTGCGTCAACAGATTGTTGGTTGACCTCTTTATTGCTCTCCTGAAGATTCTGGTGGTTGTTTGAAGAATTGCCCCCACCGACAGTTTGCATGAGACCATTGACTTTATATTGAACTTTATGGAGTCTCAAGTTGTTTGTTAACTCCCAGAATTGAGCTGAACTGGCGGTGACAAAGGTCTCGTCCATTGTCTGAGTCGTTTTGCCCCGAGTCTAACCTCCACTTGAAGGGTCGACCCGAGGAAGAATGCGTCTAAGAGCGGGGGGTTGGAAAGGTTGTCGGCAGAACGAGTTTGACAACCACGTCTGCAGAGACCACCGGCCTTTAACTTGCATTTTTATCTCCCAGTACATTTTATTTGCGTACTCCCAGTCCTCATTAATTTAATCTTGACGGATCTCAGCATGTTTTAGGTGCTTACATGTGTAATGAGTGTACTGGATAATGGACGTTCCCTTATGATGAATGAAATTTGTGGAAAAACTCGTCCCTGAATTAGCATTAACAGTGATGTGTTGTTTATTTATCATCACAAAACAAAGGTCTCCATATCAGCACCCCGTTGATGAAAGAATGCCTCACCCCAGTCCAGTGACACTCATCAGTAATGTCTCTGTTCCTGTTGCTAATTAGATCATTAAACCTGACTCTTTGGACAGATAAACACAGGTCGGTCCTAATCTGATTTGCCTGAAACAGTATCTGCAGATAAACAGTGTCAGGAGTGTGAGGCTGTCGAGTGAGGAATGATACTGAGAAGAATCTAATGGCTCGCATGTGCCATGACTGGAATTTCTGCCTAAAATAGATGCTGTGATGTCTGGTTCACTGTGTGGCCATTGTGTAGCTTCACCTTTTAGCTTTTAGCTCTACAACTGTAGAGAAGAATCTTAACCTTTCTCTGACAGGCATTTGGGGCACTTAACATATAATAAACAACATTTTTGTATTTTCCTCATGATTTGGGTGGCAGCAGGTTAAATCCTACACTTTATCTTCATACTCGTGCGCTCCTCCTTGTGCTGGCCACCATTTGTCAAAGCACTGCAGTGAAAGAATTTTAGAAACTCCATTTCCCAGTTGTTGACATTACTGCATTCCTCCCTGAAGTTCACTGTCGTCCTGCTTGCGTCACGCCGTTTCCGTCCGCTCCTGCAAACGCAGCCTGAAAAATGGGCTCCGGGGAAGGAGCGGGCGTCGGTGTCGCCGTGAACCTTTACCTGCGTGACGCAAAGGTTGGGCAACAAAAACAACACATTATAGACCAGTAATGCAGCATGTTGCGCCACAGGTGAGCGGCCGTGCGGCGTGGTCACCGTCCAATGTCCTCACCTCCAAAGTCCTGACGATTTAACCTTTAACCACGTGTTCTTCACCTTCCTCTCTGCATTCTTTGTGTCCGTGTGTCAGTCCTGTAACGTGAGAACCGCTGGAGCCCCGTGTCCTCAGTCACGTGACAGTGATTCCCCAGAGGCGACGCCTTTGTCACGTCCTGATGTGTAACCTCGTAATGTGGCTACGCGGGCGTCAAAGCCGAACGTTTCTGCAACATTAACATCGCCGCTTTCACGCTGTTAATAGTATAACAAATGACTGTTATGACTTTTATTAGCTGTCTGTCTGGCCATCACTGGGGAGCGACTGGTTTTAATCTTCTTAGAACCTGCCAGTCAGCATTTCTGTCATGGCCCAGTTATTCTGGGATGTTTATCCAAGTCTACGCGTGTTTACCCGTTGTCTGCTCGGAGCAGCATCGAGTGACTGGCAGAGCGAACCTTATATATGTTACCCAGCTGTTCAACACAAAACCAGAGGTTCGCGTAAACCACTGTGGAGCGTCAGAAAAGTCCTCGCTGAAAAGGTGCAGGATTTCAGAAACAACACGTTGATTGATACATCACTTTCGTTTTGCTTGGCACATTTTGTGAAAAAAAAAAAAAAAATAGTATTTTTTTTCCCCTGGAAGGGGGAAAAGCTTCAACATTTTGTCCTGCATCAGAATGCCTTATTATATTGATTGTTTTTAGGCAGTTTGCGGTGGAGTGAAAACAGTTTTGAGTTTCACAGGTTAAGCAGCTGCTCTGTGTCAAACTGCAGCTCCGAGCTCGGCCCCTGTGTTTTGATGAAATGTCTACCACTGGCCTTCGCTATGTGGCTCCTGGGCCTTTTGTTTGCAGCTGTCCACATTGATCCAAAATAAATTGCCAAGCACAGTGCACAGCAGTTGTGGGGGATTTCATAGTCGCTCCGCACCGACCAGTCAGTCCGTGTGCATGATACAACCATCTGAAACAACCCTAACCCTGTGGCCATTTGCATTGGAAATAAGGCAGACTGAACCACCCAAATCCTAAATCCTAAAAGGAGATTAAATACATTTGGTCTGCCTAAAGTGGAGCTGCAGCTATATTCTGTCATAGCAAAGCAGGTAGCACATATTTGAACTATTTACCAGCTTGACCATTTCATTCTTCAAACCTCATTTTCTTCACGCCACGCTCCACGAGGTTTGATTATTTATAGCTGTCGGACCCATTTTCCCTTCACAGATCCGTCTGTTGCTTATGGTTCTGCAGCGGCATGTTGCCAGTGACATCATCGGCGTTGATGTGGCCAAATCTGCTGCAGATACAGAAACTGTGTTTCACTGGCAGAAGCTGTTGAGAGATGCCAGCTGGTGCAGAAGACTTAGCACATCTGCTTTTAATATTTATGTCTAGTGTGGGATTAAATTCTCACCCCAAACGTGACACAATTTTGTCTTAATACAGTCAGATTAAAGATGATCTGTATGCTCTGGGTGTATCTTGATGAATGCTTCGTATGCACGCTCCGTCGTTTAGTTGGTGGTCTCTGAAATGGCTAAAAATAACAAGAGACGCTGTCGCTCTAAGTCTTTTACAGAGCAGTTTGTCTCATTGAAGACTAGATTGATTGGTTTTAACACATTTGAAATATATCTTATGGATTCTGTTATTAATTAGATCATGTTTTGGATCAGTTTAAAGGAAAAGCTGTGTTAAATAGATAGAATAAGTCTGTAATCACCATCACATGTGGATTAAAATGTCTTCTAATTTCATCTATCACCGCCATCCAGATCGGTTCTGTTTGCTTTGGTACGTGGAATGGATTTTTTTTGCATTTCCATTACTCCATTACTCCACGTAGGAAAGCTGTGGATGCTTCTAAAGTTGAATATAATGACATAATGATCCGATTCTGTGATGAAAAGCCAGTGGGGCATCTCGTAGTGGGGAAAACATTATTTCAAACTACCGTAGTTACATGTTTAAAATGATTCGTTATAATAATCTATTATTTTTGTATCCACAATGCTCATCAAGCATGGCAACGTGGCCTTGGTGGTGCTGGGAGACGACACTGGGATTGTTGCTCCCAGTAACACAAGCATCTTCCCCTGATTAGACTTTCCTCTCCGCAACTTTTCTCCAGCTTCGCGCTCGCAGCTTCAACGAAGAAGTCTTGGGGAAGGAACTGTGCACAGGCGCTCTGCAAATGCCGGGATTCTTTTTACAGTCTGAACTCTCGCCAGGTCACCCACCAAACCACACAGTCGCAAAAACAAAAAGGCCATAGATGGGTGGAAATCTCCTACAAAGACGGAATTGTTGGTGTGAAAGCTGCCCGGTGGGTTCCAGCTATCATGGATGAAGACGTAGAAAACCCTCCTACTCCAGGAATTCTCCTGTATTTGTGTATACAGATTTTGTTTTTGGTTGATGTGGAAAATACAGCAGATGGATTTACGGCCAGCAAGTAGATGTTTAAAATTTGAAACATAACTTTTCGGACTATAATATTTTTCACTGAGCAGCTACGGGACTGGCTGCCTCGCAGACGCCACATCTGAGATTTAAAGTACTCCATATGTTTTCTAATTTGAAGCAGGCGACGGTGTTCTGTAGGTTCACAAGGCTCACCTGATTATGAGAGGAATGCCCTCTTGTTCTAACAGGCCTCTGTTATGTCGGGAACCTTGACCCGAGAGAGACAGCCACTGCAGGCTAGTGTGAGAGCGCTCGTGTCTTACAGGTTAACAACTACAGCATAAACATTCCCAACAGTGACACATTGTCTGCATGTTGAAACCTTAAATGCTCCCACTGTTTGGCGTGTGTCCCGCCTGTATCCTCTCCACATGGCTGAACTGTGGCACATCGCTGGGTTCCTGCAGCTGGATGAAGACCAGCACCGTCCCGCTCTGGCTCCCAAGTTTAGACAATCTTTTACAGCATGCTTTAGCTAATGGAAAAAGACGGCCATCTTCGTGGACAAATATGGTCAAAGAGTATTTAGAAGTGCTTCTGCCTTTCACGCTGTAATAGATGGTGAGTGTGAAGCCGAGCAGCTGCTGCTAAAGCCTGTAGTAGTCTATTTGGAAAAGTCAAGGATGTGTCAAAATAAATACACACTTCATTGTGTTCGCGAAGCTGCGGTGTGTTTTAACCTACATGTGTCTTCTGGCCTCCTATACATTTGCTACTCCAATGGATTTCATTCATCTTTTTAGCTGCTGTGGGACACAATAAATAATATAGATTAATGTTCATCCAATTATGGTCCCACATAAGTGAGCTGTTTATTTGCCTTTGTGTCGGTAAATTAAAAAAAACAACTCAGGATTTAAACTCAAAGTCACGTGTCGGAGTTTGTGCAAATCTTTGGAAAAAGTCGATGTGTTATGATGGCTGACCAGAATTTTGAAAAGTACAGCATTTAAAAAATATAAATGAACCAAGGGAAGCGACTAAAATGGCACAGTGATGACATCAGCCTTTATTTAGATACCACAAAATTGACTTTTTCATGGCTCTACACGGGCAGATTTGCCATAGGAAATGTCTTCACTTTCCTTTTTGGAAAAGACAACTTTAGCTGTCATCTTCTGCCTCGGCCCAGCCAGCCCAGTCAACCGCAGTCCTTGATTTCAGCAAAGTGTCTTGAGTTGTCCATGTTAAATTTAGGCAGCATCTTTCTGCTCCTGATGCTCTCTGGCTGGAGGAAAAACCTCTGACCTATAGGAAAACGCTCATAAATCAAGTCAACTTATTATATTCAGTAAGCTTCTGGTCACCAAGAAAAGACATCCAAAAATTCCTGCAGGTCAGTGCAGACTCTGCGGTCATGATCTTGGCATCGGGCTGCCGGGAGGGCGGCTGCAGAGCTGTTTTTGTCACATGCTGACAACACTGTATCTGTCACATCTCCATGTTGCCAGAGAGCAGAGCGCTACTTCATTCAATTATCCTTGTTTGGAGCTGAGCCAGCGGGCTGTGCCTGTCTGCCGTGTGTTTGCACAAATGTGTAGTTTGTTACGGTCAGTTCCTTTTTCTGATGTTGGTAGTGGGTCTCCATTGTCTCAAGATGTGACCGTTTGTTTCAGTTTTTAGCTTTAGCCACAGAGCAAACTGTTGGTTTTTGAATTTGGCAGGACCGGACGCCCCAGATGTTTAATCCGAGGTAAAAATACCTGCTAAGAGATGACAAAGAGTACTGAAGCAATAAACTTCAGCCTGGATGGCAGCGAGTGGAACAATCAAGTTTTCTGCTTAAGCCAAGCGTGCAGTCAAGTTAAGGTAGATATGTTGGGTCCCCACGTGTAATTTAAACCAAATACTGTGGCCTTTCACGCAGTGAAACTGTCCTCTACCTCAACACAATATGCTCAAACAGCACGGCCGCCCCAAACCCTCCCATCTAATCACTCCCCATTATGTCCGTAGAGGAAAGCCGAGGCCTCACTACTGATCCTGGCACATGAATGGTGTCCGTTTCCAAACCATCACGCCCTCCCTCTCATCCTCGCGTGTAAATGATATATTTTCAGCGCCTACCCTCAGAGTTCATGCTTTGTTTCATCCGGCTTCTAATGACTAACAGTGCGGCTCGTAAAAGGTGGCTGTTGTATTTGTGCTGTGGGATTTGACATTTAAAGAGACCAGAAAGTTTGAATGTTTTTATTTAGCGTCATATAAAATATGGAGTGTTTATGGCCCTAATTATCTTATATTATACTGCAAATCTGTCTTGGAGGAAATTCTGACTGACCTACATCCGTCCGTTGGAGGAGTTCATTATTTCAGCATTTTCTTCCTGTCGTCCTCAGGAGTCTCTGACGGAGGCCGATCTCTGAAGGTGGAGGAGGCTGTACAGAGGCCCCCGAAGGTGCCTCCCACCCTCCCTACCTAAACACCCGGATCCGTCGAGTAGCCATGGCGCCTCGCAAACGTGGGGGCGGCGGCCGCGGCGGTCTTTCCTTTATCTTCTGTTGCTTCAACAGCAGCGATCACCCGGAGATCACCTACAGGCTACGAGAGGATTTTGCCCTTCAGGTGATGGAGCCAGCACTGCCGATGCCAGGGTACGATGAGCTGGACAGCATGTTCTCCGAGCTGGTGGTAAGAACAAACATCTCACACTAAGCCATTATTTTGGAAAATCAACTACATGCTTTGAAAATATTGTTTTCTCTCTTATTAATCTGATTCAAACTGTGATGTCAAAGGGTTTGAGGCAGAGGCACCGTGACTCCATGTTCTTAAATTACCCCGCACAAATAATTACACTGTCCGTAACTTCAGAGGGACGTCCCTAACTGACGAAGACCGCACCGGCTCTGCTGCCAGCCTTCGTCCCGCTTTTTGATTCCAACATCTGAGTGAGACTTGAGCTTTAAATAACTTAATCTAATGACCTGGGTTTAGCCGAAGGCTGGCTAACCTGACCTTTGGACTTGGGGGAAGGGGGGGGGGCTGCTAAAAAATGCAATAACTGAAGTGCATCACATTAAAAATAGATGAAAAGACAGTATGGCACTGTTGGGGGGCAGTCTTTTTATAGCGTTGGCTTCATCCTTTTTATAAAGCCTAAAGTCATTGTTGTCTTTTTCTAGTGATCGTCAGAAATAGAGCTCAGTAATCACAAGAGCTTTGACCTGATAAAAAGATAAAGGCATGAAAACAATCGCTTAATCACCACCACAGTTTTAGTCGCAGCATTTATTGACTCACTTTTGCTGATAACACTAATCCTCTAAAACCTCCTAGAATTTTAAAGGCAGGTTGTGATTTAAGAGCCTTAAGTGTTCCGTTCCTCCCAGTTTCTCTTGAGTATCTGGGCCAGGCTGCTGTTCTTTCTCGGTCTTATTGTCACTTCTAATTTGCGGTGTTTGCCTCTCCCCTGCCCCATTTTTCACTCCCGCGGCTTCCGCAGTAATCTAAGCGTGACATTTTTGCACATCAATAGGCCTCATTCAAAAACTCTTGATGGTCCGGCCCCCTCCATTGGCTAATTGCTTGTTTTTGTCTGCGACCTTTTATGAACACATAACTGAGTAAGTTGAGTGTGACTACAAGGAGCCTTTCAGTTTCTCTCTCCACTAGAGGAACACATCCACGTGCTTTCCTTTTCACCCAGTGTGAGTAATATGCGCCACCACGTGAGTGCATAATTACAATAAACTCGCCAGCCAACGACTCATGTTGTGAAAATTTGGTTCGTTGCAATTAAGATTTTTTTCCCCACAGACGTGTAATTAAATGAAAAACTTCTCGTAAAAAAAACCACACAAATGCTCTCGGGGATATAAAAATCGAACAGCCCAACGGTGTTGTTTGTGTTGTTTGTTGTCGTTTCCTGCCAGCTGTATATTATTCTGCAATTTAATCTTTCGCGGGACGATCAATAATCTCAGCGGCCGTTTTCAGGACACTCGATCTCCGCAGTCGTCTGTCACATGGGCTCTGGCTCGAGGAGAGACGTCCCCGCAGGCACCTTCCAACAGCAGTTGCAGTAAAACACATTAGCCATTTATATCTGGGGCTGTAAAGCAACCGTAAACAACTAAACCTGTGTTCAGGCAATGCAATGTCGTATCTCCCTGATCGAAACTGGCTTCTCATGGTTTTCACATGAATCTCATTTGCAGAAAATATGATGGATGTGAGAAAAGTGTTTAGACTTTTGCAGAGAACTTTGCTGGTGTTTATCAGGTCAACAACCCCCCCAGCGGCGCCCTTTATCTACCTCTGTCAAATATGTGTTGACGCATGTTGTCTCCAGATGTTTGTTGCCACGTGTTGAGCAGCCCACGCTTGCATTCCTCATTGAGTTGAAGCCTGCAAGACAGCTGATCTGACGCTGGTTAACGATGATCTCACACAAACTGATTAAAGCCCCAGCATCAAACATGATTTTATGATTTTATGCTCTTGGTTATGCAGCCAAATTTAGCCGTTCACTCTCTTTTCTGTCATTTTCTTTTCTCCACTGTGCAGGATGAGCTCGACCTCACAGAGAAACACAGGGAAGCCATGTTCGCCCTGCCTGCAGAGAAGAAGTGGCAGATCTACTGCAGCAAGAAGAAGGTAGGAGCATCACTGCAGCTGGCTGCAGAGTCCCTACCATTCAAAATCACCCTGTTTGGTTCCTCATTGATCTGGAAAAGACAACGGTTTTGTCTCACAGCAGTGAATCGACTGCATTTTCTTTTTATTTTGGTCCATCAACTTATGGATGTGCATTAAACTGCTAATTTATTGTATTGTCTTGACACAGAACATGAAAAGAACAGTTAGGAATCCTCATTTTGACAGTATAAGTCAGATCAGAGCTGCTCCCAGGATTACTTACTTAAGTGGATGATACCTTAGATGAGTAAAGAAATAATCCCACAGTTTGTAGAGACAAATCCAATAACTGAATCCAGCCTGTACGGTCTGATAAGTCAGGAATTATTAAGTATTGAAATATCGTGTACGACATGAGAAAAGTGGAGAGTGTTTTTTTTTTGAGTTTCTGCTTGGCACTTAACTCTCAGGAGATAAAACATGTTAGTCTTTGAGACCACAGCACAGTCTACCTCCCTGTGCCAGTGCGGTAATTCATCATGTCTCGCCTTCATGATGAAAGGACTGTCAGCTGTTCATCCTTCCTCTGTGCATTAATCCCTCATCTGCTTACAGGAAATCACAGGCCCTCGGGCCTCGCGCCGATCGCTCCGAGCCGAGCGTTCCCGCTACCATTAAAAGGCCCCTCGCCTTTTTACAGCAGTGTTTTTCAAGGCCGCAGTGTGTGACGGACACATCCTCTCATGATGAAAATACAGAGTGTGGACACAGATTTATTAATCATTTCCCACATCTGCACACAGGATGATGAGTGTTGGATGGAAGTGGCATTTACATGTCTTTTTATAGAGGAGGTTTATGGAAAATGCAGCAGGAAATGAAAAATAAAAAGTATGGCGAGGACCAAACTGGGCCATTTTTATGAAAGCTTGAAAGGGAATGCATTGAATACATTATGTTTTCATAATTTCCTTCCTTCAGGGTTCATATTTAGTTTCATATTGATCTTTATCTTCAGATGTTTAACATCATCTCCAAATATCCATTCAGTTTTTTTAAGGATTCATTTCTAATTGACATGAACCCATGCACATAATTCACTCTGAAAATCTCAATGTTCTGCTTCAGAAATGCCGGCATGTTGGCTACGGAGCCCAGCTAGCAGTTTCTCTTGCTTCCAATTTTAGTACAACGCTTAAATATTGATGCACTTATGGCTTACATTAGCCGTACACAGCATCCCCTAGCTTGCAGCACAGACAGCAACTGGGGAAGGGGTGTGTGTGTGTGTGTGTGTGTGTGTGTGTGTGTGTGTGTGTGTGTGTGTGTGTGTGTGTGTGTGGGGGGGGGGGGGGAATTACAGGCTTTGCTCCAATTTTTACTGTGTCCCACTTAATTGCCTCTGTTATCCAGTGTTGGGTTCATGGAGGATTTTTTCAGTATTGTTGTTAAGCCAGAGGAGAATTTAATGGAACTCTATCTTTATGAGCAGCATTGGGGGGGGGGGGCATCAATATTGCTGAATGAGCATCAGGCTCTGGCCCCGGCCCAGACAGATACTAACTCAACATGTGAGCCCAGAGAGGAAGGGTGTGTGTGCATGTGTAGACGAGAGGCAAAGGGACTCGATGGGTTGTCCAAGTAAAACAGGAAGGCTCCGCTTCCACAGGTGCCGCTTTTGTGAGCTGATAGGGAGTGAGGTGGGGGATCATTATCAGGTCACTCTGAGCTAAGTGATGAGGGCACTGCTTTTCACCAGCCCTTTCTTGGCTTCCACAGCCAGGCAGCCAATGAGGAGATAAGCCAGGCAGAGACACAGAGCCCGAGCTGTTTGGTTTGGCCAGACACCTGAGCCCATGAAATCATTCTGCTGAGAGTTAATGTAGCCGGCCCACTTCAGAGTTATCTCATCTGCCAAGTAGCAGATTTACTGCTCTTGTTCTTAGCAGAGATTTTACAGTCAGCTTTCAAATTTCAGCCAAAAAGAAAGTTCTGTCTGAATGCATCAGGATGATTCCTGCTTCCTAATGTGTCTTTGATTTTAATGCCTTAAATGTGGGCTACATACGCGAACCAGAAACACACTCCCCACTCCTGTAACTATAAATAAACTGGAAACATCGCAGCATATGAGTTGCAGACTTCCAAGTGGAACGATGGACTTGAAAAGGAAGCGGCCCCACCCCTAACCCACCCTGCTAATGAACTGCACGTCTTCCAACCCACGCCTAGTGTAGCTGGCACGGGCCTCCAGTGAAACAGCAGGATCAGGTCTTCCCTCCAGACCAGCCAAGGGTCCTGCAGCTTCTGCTGGAGCAGCCAAGTCTCTGCTGGCCACGTTTAATGACTGACGCCCAATTAGTTTCTGATGGTCTCGGCTCGCATGTGCTAAATGGGGCTGGAATTGGAATGAAAGCTGGAGCGTCCTTTATGTACGCGCCAAGTTTAAGGTCACTCTCTGCTCTGTGTCTCTCCATTAGAATGTTAGCTAAATAACATATAAAACCTTTTTATTATCATCTTCACTCAGGGCATTTCCGCCTGTCAGCAGATTAATCTGAACATAAATCAGGGCGCATCCTTAATCTGCAGTTTTAACGTCCATTTGCTAATCTCAAGATGTTCCCAAGCAGCTGTGCTTTCTTTCCTGCACTTCTCACCAACCTCCTGACACTCAGCGAGGCACGTGATCGTGAAATGGGCTGGATATCTGTGTCGCCCTACTTTGATTTCCTGCTCCAATTTTGCCTTTTGGCTATTTCTGCCCAGCCCCTCCGTGACTGTTGCCTTTGTTACTGTTTGTCCATCGGATCCAGTTGATGAGGTTCTCCATCTGGTTCCCACTTTTGTTATTGTCAAACATAAGACGGGAACCTAAAAATAACAGCCCTGCTCCTCATCTTGTCACAGAAATATTTGAATCTTGTTATCTTTTGTTAAATTCCACACATTCTCAGTTAATACCCATTTGCCAACCACATCTTTATCTAATTATTTCTTTATATCCATTCTTTTTTTTCCCCCTCACGGTTGCGTAACATTCCTTGAAAAATATTCTCGGCGGAGCGCTGCAAAGAGTCATTTATTCTCCTTCACTTTGTTTTTCAGGAACAAGAAGAAAACAAAAGTGCGACTAGTTGGCCAGAATACTACATTGACCAGCTCAATTCAATGGCAGCTGTAAGTTCTAAAATTGCTTGGGGGGGGGGGGGTACACAGCAGTTGATTAAAAATAATCGATTATTATCAGTTTAATTCCAGGACATAATTCAAGATTATATTCAAGATAATAATTTGGTAGAGATGGGATTTAGCCATTAAATCGACACACTTTAGTTTTACAGCAGGTTTTATGATGAATAATATCACATGTCAGTTACTGTGCTTTTAAGACGGATGTAAAGGATGGAAAATCTTGATTTTTCTACAGAGAAAAACTCTCCTGGCTCTGGAGAAAGAAGATGAGGAGGAGAGGAACAAAACCATCGAGAGTTTAAAGACGGCTCTGAGGACGCAACCCATGAGGTCGCCCATCTCTCTTCTCTTTTATGTGAAATGTCATCTGTCATCTTCTCAGTTAACCCCGTTTCACCCAACCACACCCTATTTTCAGCTTATCTCACAAAATGGAAATGTGCCCTTCAAGGTTTCTATAGCTGTAAAAGTCTAAACTGCACAATGTCCTGGGTTCCTTACCCATACTGTCCGTGTCTGTGCCTGCTCTATATCACAGGTTCGTGACTCGTTTCATCGACTTGGATGGCCTGACGTGCATACTGAACTTCCTGAAGACCATGGACTACGAGACCACGGAATCACAGATCCACACGTCCCTGATCGGCTGCATCAAGGCTCTGATGAACAACTCGCAGGGCCGAGCCCACGTCCTCTCTCACCCGGAGAGCATCAACATCATCGCCCAGAGCCTGGCCACGGAGAACATTAAAACCAAGGTGGCGGTGTTGGAGATCATGGGCGCTGTTTGCCTGGTGCCTGGTGGGCACAGGAAAGTCCTGGAGGCCATGCTGCACTACCAGCGCTTTGCTTGCGAGAGGACACGATTCCAGGTGGATGGAAGGAAGCATGTGGTTTAAAAAAAAATCTGTGGACACTTAAGTCACTGTAAAGATATTTAAAGCTGTCTGGCCTGTCGTCCCACAGACCCTCATTAACGATCTGGACCGGAACACAGGGCGATACAGAGATGAGGTCAACCTGAAAACAGCCATTATGTCCTTTATAAATGCTGTGCTGAGTCAAGGCACTGGAGAGGTACAGTAGAAACACCACACAGCTTTTCTGCTTCACTTCCCGCTGAAAGGTCGCCACGGCTGCAAGACTCTCACATTGTTCCGTGACTCTTCTCTTTTCCTTCACGCAGACAAGTTTGGAATTCCGTATCCACCTACGATACGAGTTTCTCATGTTGGGGATCCAGCCTGTGATCGATAAGCTGCATTCTCACGAAAACTCCACATTAGACAGGTGAGATGGGGCCAAAGTGCCACGCCATCGTAGGTCCTTTGATGTTCACGCACGAGCACAGACAACAGATGCTCCTTGTCGAACCTTCAAGTCCACGATCTCCCCACCGGCTGCCTCTCAAACCCAGTCTGTTCTTCTCACATGTTCAGGCATTTAGACTATTTTGAGATGCTGCGGAACGAGGATGAGCTGGCTCTAGCCAACCGCTTTGAATCTGTAAGAAGAAAAGGCAAATCAGTGCACGATCTCGAGAGTGCCGGATCTCATTCAGGACTTGTTTTTCTTCTTCCTCTTCAGGTACATATAGACACTAAGAGTGCCACCCAAGTTTTCGATCTCATCCGCAAGAAGATGAACCACACTGACGCATACCCGCACTTTATGTCCGTGCTGCACCACTGTCTCCTCATGCCACGTGAGTGTTCAGAGTAATGAGACAATGAAAATATCAACCTAATGAGTCAATGGGCAAAAGAGGGTAATTACTGTAGAAAATACAAAATGCGTCCCGACTGTTTGGCTTAAGGCTGCGATAAGGATGTTGACTTTTTACAGATAAGCGAGCTCAGGAATCGGATAAGCACATTCCCATCTGAATGATTCGTGTCTAATGTGAGCCAGCTTTTCCCACATCCTTTTGACTTGAAAACAAAGAGCCACCGAGCAGCCACAATAACTTTTGTGTTATGTTCCTTCTCGTCTGGCCCCTTAAATCCATCTCTTACTTGGTGAAGAGCGTTTAATGGGGTTTGCAAATCCAGACTTGTGTTATCCATCAGTGATCCGTCACTGGAGCTGCCTAATGAAAACCAGGTTAATAAGGCGATTCCTCTTTACCCAGATAAGAGGAGTGGGAACACGGTGCAGTACTGGCTGCTGTTGGATCGGATTGTCCAGCAAATGGTCCTGCAGAACGACAAAGGTCACGACCCCGATGTCACGCCACTGGAGAATTTTAACGTGAAGAACGTTGTCCGGATGTGAGTGTTCTGGTGTTCTGACACAATGACGTGTACTCGGGACAAGTTATTCTGCCGTTATATAGAAGGGGGACAGTTTTTGTGGTCCAGTCCAGTCAAACGTTGTAGTGTTGGCTCTAATATAAATCCGTTTTTGGGTTGAGAAAAAGGGTTGTTTTTGTGTCATTCACGCTGCAGGTTGGTCAATGAGAATGAAGTGAAGCAGTGGAAAGAGCAGGCAGAGAAAATGAGAAAAGGTTTGTGACACTTTGAACTGAAATGGTTGTTGAAGCGGACTCCCAATAAACCCGCGGCCGTGCTGTGAATCTCCATGGCAGAGCACCAAGAGCTGCAGCAGAAGTTCGACAAAAAGGAGCGCGAATGTGACGCAAAGACTCAGGAGAAAGATGAAATGATGCAGACGCTCAACAAGATGAAAGAGAAGCTGGAGAAGGAGAGCTTTGAGCACAAGAATGTCAAGCAGCAAGTGGCTGAGCTGTCGGCGCGCCTGCACGAGCTCAGCACCGTAAGACTTCCTCTGCACTTTCACACTCACTTCATAAAAACCTTAAAATACAACCTGCTGATCACTCAGAGGTGGTTGAGGTAACAGCTGGTTACATCTGCAACTCATTATATCACCTGACTACGAGTCTTTGATTTAAATGACTCGTATGCTTGCTTGCATGTATAAAATTTAAGCGTGTATTTGCTGTAGCCTTCCAGGTTTATTCAAGCATTCTCGTGCAGTCGTTTTTAAATAATCATCTTAAAGGTATCTGTGGTATTCCAGTCTAATTGGGCTCCTCCTGCTGGTTTCCTTTCCTCCAGAGACAGGCTGTGGTTCCTGGAGGTCCTCCCCTCATCCCGGGTCCACCCGGTGGTCCCCTACCTCCTCCACCATTGCCAAGTTTTGGAGGCCTAGCGCCGCCGCCGCCACCTCTTCCTGGAGCCATGATGCTGCCTCCTCCTCCTCCTCCACCGCCGCCGCCTCCTCCAGGTGGACCCCCACCTCCAGGACGGCCACCCCTCAGCGGTGTCCCCCCACCACCGGGAGCACCCATCGGACCGTCCCTAAAGAAGAAGAATATCCCACAGCCATCCAATGCTCTCAAGTCCTTTAACTGGTCCAAGCTAGCAGAGGTGAGAGGGCGACACTACAGTCATTCATGTCGACAGTCATGAGTGGAGCACAACAGATGGCTGCAGACACACTGCTGTGGGCATTACTGAAGCTGTTGAGCCTCATACAGCCCTGACAGAAGTGAATATCCACCGAGAACCATTTGCTTTGGGTGAAAGTGTCTTGTTTATGTCGAAGGAATTGATAAGACTGCAAAAAAAAAACCAAAACTCTATGCTTTAGATCTTCTTTAGAAGAGCTTCTCTGGACACACTCTGACAGGCACTGCAGAATTGGACTAAATGTGGCTGTTAAACGAGTTCCTGCCATTAAATCTTGGATTAATTTTTTCAGTTTTGTGGTGGGTTAGTGGTGTGGGCGTTGTTATTGTTATTGGATATTTTCGTGGCATCCTGAGCCCATTATTACCAGCTGCGTGATAATGAGTTCCCTGCTCTCAAATGACCTGAAGTCAGAGACTGAACAACAGTGGGAAGAAACAGCCAACGTGCATTATCAATGCGCGGGAATGTGAGATGCTAAATATCTGGTGTTCTCTCCAACTGATCATGGTGTATGAACGTCTTGTTCTCTGCTCAGAATAAACTGGAGGGAACTCTCTGGATGGATATGGACGATGCCAAGGTTTTTAAAATCCTGGACCTGGAGGACATCGAAAAGACCTTTTCAGCTTATCAAAGACAGCAGGTACAGGCGTTGTGTTGCAGTTGGCTTATTCTGGAACTAATGAGGCATGACATTTTTCAGCCATTTTCTGTTTTTATTTATAATCTCGATCGTTTTTGCAAGTGTATCTGATGAATGCATGAGTAAACCGCTCACACAGTCGGCCTTTATCTGCTGTCATGGCTACAGTTTGTAATTAATTCGCATACTTGGTGCTTTTTACTCACATTTATGTCTTAATTTAGGCGTGTGAAGGCGCATTATGAATGTGATTTTAGTTCCAGTTTAACCTACTTTGGTAGGACCGTGCCCAGCGTTTAGCACGAGTTAGAAGACATTTATAAAAAGGAAAATGATTAAATTGTAATTTCGTGTTCCTGAACCTTAAATGCTGCGATTAATAGCAGGCCAACAGACGACCTATCTGCACAGCATGTGATCTCTGAGCACGCATCGGTTACTTCTGCAGCTCGTGTCTCACTGCCGCTCCGTCGTTACTGATGGATCCGTGGAGGATCATCTTGCCGTTTGTGTTTATGGGCTGCGATCACGTAACTGCTTGACTTATTCTAATGAACGCTCACATCTTCCCTGCTTCCTGCCTGCATTTTAGGACTTCTTTACGATCAATAACAGCAAACAGGTGAGTGACTTTAACCGTACGGTAGATACATTTTGTGGATTTTTTTTTTCTCCCCCACTTTACTTGGATTTACATCATTGCTTATTTTCAGTTTTATTTCTTCTCTTGACGTCTGTCTAGGACCTTTTGTCTAGAGTCAGCTGTCCTACATATGTTTATGTTTGCATGTGTCATGAATGTTCCTTTACTGTGTTTTTACTCATTTGGGATCTAAGGGTACCTTTGGTTGTTGCCTGTAGGTGACCACAAATACAGATTTTGCACATCACATTTGAGTATTAGCATATTCTGACCTCTTCATCACTTTGCTGACAGAAAGAGGCAGAAGACGACACACTGAGCTCTAAAAAAGTCAAGGAGCTGTCAGTCATCGATGGCCGCCGAGCTCAAAACTGCAACATCCTCCTGTCGAGGTGAGATCACCGCTACAAGTCTTTTATGGGATGTTGCAGTCGTGGGCCGATTGTTCACGCCTCATTGTCGTTTACAGGTTGAAGCTCTCAAATGAGGAGATCAAGAGGGCCATTTTAACTATGGATGAGCAGGAGGACCTTCCCAAAGACATGCTGGAGCAGGTACAGGCTCCCCACCTGCAGGATCAGCCTCTCACTGTGCCTCACTGCAGCGGAATTTGTTTCTTGTTCAGTCAAAAAATGAGAATAAGTTACTGGTTTTGAGATAAGGGATTACTAGAAACAAGCGTACTCTTTTTATGTAAGAGCTCAGACTTTATATTTATATCGCTGCGTGTGCAAAACTATCTGGAGGGAAGCCGGAGGAAAGTAAGGCTAATCAAAATATTGACATTATTTAAAAGAGGCTCCTTGGTTTGAAAACAAAACAAAAAGTAACTGGCACCATTGTTCCTCTGGCCCACACATGCATAACTCTATTATGACTGCAATTAAAACAATAAGGAAGCAGACAGGAGGAACTGACTGATGGATGCTGTTTGAAGCATGAAATGTGCTTCTCATTTAGCAACTGCTCGTTCTCGATGGGCTGAAGTAATGAAAACTCTGCAGACGTCAGCAGCCAATTATGTTTCTGAAGCTCTCCCAAAGATGACACACTGCATTACAGCCCCGCGCTGAGCCGCTACCAAGCTGTTGCAGATTGGCTTGATATGCGAGTTTGCTAATTATACATTGTTATAAAGTTTTTCTCCCCCCTCCTTCGCAGCTGCTGAAGTTCGTACCCGAGAAGAGCGACGTCGATCTGCTGGAGGAGCACAAACACGAGCTGGACCGTATGGCCAAACCTGACCGCTTCCTCTACGAGATGAGCAGGTGTGTGGCTGGTGTTTTAACGCCCGCCGGCCTCTGGCCAGCACGGCGCTCGGCGGGTCGCACCGGCTGAGCGGGCAGCAGAGAACAGAAGCCGTGTGTGGATCTTTATTTCTAAATTGTGTTGGTAAATCCGGCTGTAATTTGATAAGTATCAGGCTTGTTGCAAACAACTTGGGTAGTGTTGTTGGGAAGTCGCTGTGGCATTCGAGGTCAGCAGAACGGTTCATGAGTTGAAAATAATGCAAAAACAAGCTTCATTACGACAATGAAAACAGTACATAAGTATTGTTTTTCCCCCTGCAATTGTGTCTCATTGTTTGGATTTCCCTGTTTCTAATTTATTATCTTTGTCTGTTCTGGTCTTCCTCTCCACGTCTTTTCTGTTCCCGGTCCAGAATAAACCACTACCAGCAGAGGCTGCAGTCGTTATACTTCAAAAAGAAGTTTGCAGAGCGAATAGCGGAGATAAAACCCAAAGTTGAAGGTGGGAAAACACGTTTCCTTTTTATTGTAGAAGAGCAAACGTATCGACTTACAAGCCACTCTGCAAGGATCCTTAATGGGCTGCATGTGAACGGTCTCTCCCCAGCTCTGTGCAAGGCTTCCAAAGAGATTTTACACAGTAGAAACCTGAAGCAGCTGTTGGAGGTGGTGCTGGCCTTTGGGAACTTCATGAACAAGGGCCAGAGGGGGAACGCTTACGGCTTCAGGGTGTCTTCGCTCAACAAGATCGCCGATACCAAATCCAGCATCGACAAGTACGACTGCGACTCAGTCAAACAATGTTCACCTGTGGGGGGAGATGCCAACGAGAGGCTGTTTACATTTGCTGGCTTTACGCAGAAACATCACGCTGCTGCACTACCTGATCACCATCCTGGAGAAGAAGTATTCCAAAGTCCTGATGTTCCAGGAGGACCTGAAGACCATCCCAGACGCAGCCAAAGTCAAGTGAGTGACCTCGACAGGCAGCTGCTTCGCTAACAGTCTCCTCATTCAGTCCTAACGATCGGTTTGTTTTTGCAGCATGACCGAGCTGGAAAAAGACATCAACAACCTGCGCAGCGGCTTGAAGAGCGTGGAAAGCGTGAGTCACGGCGATCCGAGAGACGGGCGACGGCGCGTAATGTCGCTCGCATCGTGAGCCTTTGCATTCATTCTCGCCGGTCGTTTACATGCAGGAGCTGGATTACCAGAAAAAGCGGCCGCAGGAGCTGGGAGACAAGTTTGTGTCTGTGGTGAGCCAGTTCATCACCGTGGCCAGTTTCAGCTTCTCCGACGTGGAGGACTCCCTCGCCGAGGCCAAGGAGCTGGTAAGTGGGCGCCATCGTCGCGGTATCTCTGAGCGGGCGACATCACTCTCACTCTGGGACCCAAACATGGAAAGCCGGCTTCCCGTTTCCTCAGTGCAGCTGTTGCTACACGCTTTTCTGACCCCATCGGTCACCTCTCCAGGAAAGCTCACAGTAGGAGTGAAGTGCTCCAGCTTCCTGCCACCGAACCGCCGATGCTTTATTAGTCAGACCTCTCATTGTTCGAGCCACAGAGGGCTGAGTATTGCTTTACTCCATTATTCTCGGCTCTGAATGGATACGAGTTGGCTTTGGGAGTTCCTGTAAACTCAACACAGTGTTTAGTTTTTATCCTTCCGTTAATCTCTGTGCTGATTTATGGCTTTTCGCAAATAAACCTGCAAATACCGTCTTTCCTACCAAATTAAATTTATGCGTCCGCGCACACGGGAACGGTCTTTATCCCGACTTTCATCTGTGTGGTGTGTGTGCGCGTGGTGTTGATCCAAGTGTGCAGCCGGTCACATGGCAACCATTAGATTCCGTGAATCATTTACATTGTCCTGCAGTTAAATATTTGAGAGTGTTTACAGTGGTCTGCTGCACTGGGAAACAGAAACACTATAAAGGTCAGCGGGACACTTTAAACAGCGTTTACAGCTTTATGGGAGAATGTGGTTTTAATTCATCGATGAAAAAGCCAAATGCAAGAAAGGTGTTTTCCCCTGCGTCACAAACGGTGCGTTCTGTTGGAATGTGCTGCAGGAAAAAAACAATGAAGTTTTAATTCCACTGACCACACATAGGTGAGAGCCCTTCAGCACCTGGGAGAGTTTACACAGCGTAGGTTTCTCAGCAGGATCTCACATCTGGATGTTGTCATTTTTAAGTTACTGTGAAAATCAGTCCACAAACACGATGCCTTAATTTGAGCTCTGGCTCCGCTCTCTGGACCGGGCTATAATCAGTAGCTGGTCAGATTTGGTTAAAACAGGCTTTAAAGTCCAACTGCTGCTGCTCTGCTCTGATTTCAAAGGGCTGAGGCCTAATGAGTCTCCTGTAAACCAGTCAAACACTGAGTAAAACCCGGCTGCACCGTGGCCCTGCGGTCCATCTAATCCCACATGCCCCCCCCACACCCTCTTTGGTCTCGCAGTTCCTGAGGGCAGTGAAGCACTTTGGTGAGGATGCCAGCAAGATCCAGCCAGATGAGTTCTTTGGCATCTTTGACCAGTTCCTGCAGTCCTTCTCAGAGGCTCGGCAGGAGAACGAGAACATGCGAAAGCGCAAAGAGGAGGAGGAGCGCAGGGCCAAAATGGAAGCTCAGGTACGTGGGTCTTTCCTGTTTTCATGTCTTGAATTATGATGGAAACATTAGGTGCAGATTAGAGAAGGAACTCTGACTCCATCTTCTCTCCTCTTCCCCGGCGCAGCTCAAAGAGCAGAGGGAACGGGAACGCAAGGCCCGCAAAGCGAAGGCGAACGGCGAGGACGACGGCGGGGAGTTCGACGACCTCGTGTCGGCACTGAGGTCGGGCGAAGTCTTCGACAAGGACCTGTCCAAGATGAAACGCAATCGCAAGCGCATCAACAGCCAGAACACGGACTCGAGCAGAGAGCGGCCGGTCACAAAGCTCAACATCTAACGGACGGAGCTGAGGCCATCCCCACGCCATCACGCCATCAGCCCAAACCCTCGCCGCCCCCCCCAGGTCGACCTGACACGCACATTCCTCCGCACCCTCCTCCATTCCCACCCAGCTCGTCCTCACGGCCGCAGAGCCACACACACGCGCCACATTTCCACCTTTCATCCTCTGAGGTTTTAAGCCAAAAGTTGTTACTAATGACCAAAACAGACTCGTTCCCACTGCCGGCTCAGCTTTGGTCAGCGTTCGTACGCAGGAACAGAATGTTTGTAGCGGGAGAAACATTTCCTTCACGGTCTTTTTTTAATTAGAGCCGTTCTGTGCTGTTTTTGTACGTCCCGATCTATGCACAGAGAGAAACGTGGAGCTGACGGACTCTTGCAGAGCTCCAGGCTCGATCCAAACGGGAAGCTTGTTCCTCCGAGGGGCCATTTTGTACGCGGTCAAGTTGGAGATTGAGAGGCGCCCCGGTTGTCTGGGACCTTTTGGAGAAGGACCGGACCTGA
Source organism: Takifugu flavidus (assembly GCF_003711565.1). Taxonomy (NCBI): domain Eukaryota; kingdom Metazoa; phylum Chordata; class Actinopteri; order Tetraodontiformes; family Tetraodontidae; genus Takifugu; species Takifugu flavidus. The sequence continues at coordinate 8,082,027 of NC_079538.1, forward strand.
ACTTTACTTTGACGTTGCTCCTCTCTCGCAGTCAGAACCGCCTCAAGACTGAGACGTGCAGTCGATTCGGATCTGGTTCAAACTGCAAGCGATGCAGCTGAGAGACAGAGTTTTCTATTCATCATTATTGACGTGCAGCATTTATATATCTGATAACTGTATGTTTTATTTGAAGATTTTCCTGTTAAGAGCTGGCCTTAACTCTGTTGGTATTAATTGTTGAGTGGGTACTCTCTAAGGCCTGGGCCTAATCTGCAATTTCTCAACAAGTGTGGACACTCGAGTCATACGGTAGATTACATTTATCTATATATAAGGTTGCGTGCGTGCTTGTTACACATGCACATATTAATTCATAATTACTATGCTAAATGCCATTAAAATCATACGCAATAGATGCAATACACTTGTTCCTTTCCGGAGGGCGTTTCCTCCTGGAAGTGGTTATTGAAAAAAAAAAATGAAAAAAAAAGTGCTCTCTGTGCACTGGCTGGATTTACACCGCGATATTAAAGGAAAAAAATGTATAAACAGAAAGAATATGAGGCAATTTTTCTTTTTTGAGGGACGTTCATGTATTCACCAGGGTGCAGGAGTGGAAGAAGTTTCTGACACCACAAATGAAACACTACTTAAGCCAGAGGTGATTGTTTTGCGAGCAGCCGTAACCACCGATGTCGGCCTGGATCTCCTCCTCCTCCTCCTCCTCCTCCTCCTCTGAGCTTAAACATGGTAAAGAGAGCCACAGGCATGTTTGTAACTAAAATAATTCAGTTAGAAGCAACAGAAGCACTTGTTGATTGTGCTGCATTGGTTCTTTGTTGTGTGCAGCTCTGGGAAACTGGGTGGGATCACGTGGAGGATGGTGGATATTTAGGTCTGCAAACGAAGGTTGTTTAGAGTCTGCTTTGAACGTTGCAGCTCTCAGTGTGGTGGCATTTTATGTTTTAGGAAACTGCCCTGGGTTGAGCTGCTGTTCAGCTTTGTGGACTTAAATACTGCATCCACTCCTTCACTGAGATTTTGTTTGTTTTTTTTGCCTCAGTCATCACTTTAAATTTGTCCCCTCAAACTGTGTGAATCCATCCAGTGCCAAATGTCTCCATTGGATTTTTCTAATTTAAATATTTGCCTTTCGTTGTACAATACCTGATGATAATAAATGGAAGAAAAAAATGTTTAGGGTTTTTGTATTTAGTTTATATGCACAAACACATGTACCAGCTCTTCTGTATTGTTGACCAGTGCTAAAAAAAATGCATTTTTGTGCACAAGTAAAGGACTGAAAGATGAAAACACCTTCACGTCAGCGTCTGATGTTGTCCCCTCTCGTGTCTCCATCTAGTGGACAATCACGGGTACTGCACTTTATATACGCGCAAATCGGATGTCATGTATGTACATGTATAAATACATGCACAGTTCTTCCATCGTGTACTTATTTTCTGTTCAGAGTAGATTTTCGTGTGCTGCACTGGTCCAGTCGGACTCCTGCGTATTTTATATTCCTTCGCAACTGAGCTTTCTGTCCAAGACTGCGTGTGTTTCCGTGTACGAGCAGGTGAGCCATTTGTCTTAATGACAAGTGCTTTCACATTCTTATCGTGAGTAGAACTGAAGTTTTAAATGTCTAATTTTTTAATGCATATGAGAGTAATTCCCTGCTGCAGTGTTTGTGTAGATCCCGATTCTTGTCAGTAGATGGCGCAGTTTCACCAGAGGAAAACGAGTTTTCTGCGTTTAAACAGTGGAACAAATGTTTTATTCCTGTAACTTATTGTCTACTAAAGCTTATATTTTAATTATCGGCAAAATCGCCGGTCTGGCATTCAAATAATTAGTTTAAGGAGAGGTTTTCGTCCATCAGTGGGAGACACGGTGGCTAAACTCTCAGCTTCTGCCAAAGATCTTGCACCAAAACCTGAAAACGATCCTCCTGTTTGGGACGATTATCGAGGTTTATCATGATTCTAAAAGGATTCAAATCAAAGCGCCCCCTAAAAGTGGTTGCTAGCGCCCCCTGTTGTTTTGGAGGCTCGCTTGCGTTTGGTTAAATTGATATATAAATTCAAATTTAAATCTAAAATGTATCTAGATTAATATAATCCAAGATCCTTGCTGTTCAAACTGTTTATGCACAAACAATGAAATAACTCAATTTATGATTTATTTCCATCACAGAATTCTTTCATCACATTAGTGGCTTTTATTAAAATAAAACTGAAATGGTCCTATAAACTAGTAATGACTGCAGTCACATCGTGTGGATTTATCGGCTCAAACCCTTTTTAGAAGGAGCCAGTTTTACACAAAAAAGTGTACAATTATCTACAAATGAAGCAACTTCATAAGATATTTTACTTTTTAAAAAAAATCCTTCAGCTCATTAAAACATGCAGATAAAAGCAAACCAGCCTGTGTTGAAGTTTTAAATGTTCACATTACCACCGTCCATGGTTACATAACCCGTGAGAATGAGAACAGATGGTGGGCAGGCATCAGTTTTTATAAGTTCACTGGATGCATGCATTTATACATCTACAAAGCAAAATTAGATTCAACTGAGTCACATGCTGACACCCCCAATTCGCTCAGTCGACAGAAATTAAGAAAACGCCATGTTTGCTTGTTTATGAACAAATGTAAACGCCCGCAGCGGCAAGTGTTCATTCAGACCTGAAGTCTCCAGTCTTAAAAACACGACCGCCCGCGCCGCTGCTTCAACCTTACAAACGCTCCAGTAGCATCGATTAGACCTGAGCTAAAGTCAAAGTGACAGGTGGAATATGCAGCAAATGTTTGTCCCTGTTGAAATATTTACACTCTACAAATAATCTCACCGTTTTGATCAAGGTCACAGGTCAGAAGTGTGCAGTTTAAGGAGCAGTGCATTATGTGAGGTGAATATTTCCACTATAAAAACATTGCATTTGTCAAAACTCCTAAGCAGCCCAGTGTTTGGTGTAGACCCCTGCCAAGGCTTTGTTACAGTAAGGCACCTGTTATATTATATTAAAGGGAAATGTCGCAACACAATGAAAATATATCCATATTTTCCATCTAATAAAGATCACGGTGGGTCCTTTGTCTTTTCTTAACAACATAATGGAACCAGTTATAAATTAATGTTAAAGGTTGAGATATTTTAATGGGGCATCTTCTTAAGTCGCTTCTGTTCCCATGCAGATACACTAAATTATTTACAACGTCACGTTTATGTTCTTTCATGAGCACCGACATGAGGAAATGCACCGAGCAGTGTTTCCTTTTGGGGAGAACGTGGAGAAATGTTTCCTCAACTCCAGCGAGGTCGGAAACGCCGATAATTACGTATAAATGAACTGCTGTGTAGTTTAATGAACGAGGATGGATAAATAGTGGCGCGGCCTGGAGCGGTAGCCTCAGAACTCCGGGTGCTCCCGGTACCTCCCAGTCCAAAAAACTCCAGGTCCTCCAATGGACTGGAGACCAGGGAGGCTTTGTGCCTGTGTCCCACTGCATGCTGGGACGGACGCCAGAACATGCACGTTTGGTTTGGTTCAAAGCTTTCAGGAAGTTGTGGAAACGGCAGGTCGCCATGACACCCCAGCATCGTGACGGGTCCGGACCGCCAGCGTTATCCAGGTGGATAAACACTGCGGCAACTGCGCACGTGCGCTGTGCACCGTGTGTAGCTTATGCTTGCACGAATAATTCTAGTACAATGAAACCATTTTGGAAAACTCTGAGGCCGTTTCTATATAAATACAACAACGCTTCATTTGTTTGTATTAATAAGAAAATGTTTTCAGCCGATTTAGTTAAGTTGCCGTCATCCCTCACCTCCAGTGGAGCTTAAACTGGATGTGATGAGACTAAAATGCCCAGCTTACGTTGTTGTAACACAACCTGAAGGGAAGTCCTGCGTGCACTCGCCGAGGTCAGTCATCTGCTTCCGCCAGAGCCGGCGTAGGGGCGGCGGCCAAGTCCTGACCTTTCCCTCTGAGCCTCGGGGAGGAAATGGGCGGCAGCGACAGTCTCCTCCGGATGGACAGCAGCCGGAGGATCTCGCTCACCTGAGACTCCAGGATGGACAGGCGTCCGCTCAGGGTCTGGATGTCCCCCTTCAGCTCCAGCTTGGCCTGATGCAGCAGGGCCTGCAGGAGCGTCTGCTCGGACGGCGGCGGGATCAAAGAGTGTTTGAGCGGGTCGACCCCGGGTGTTTGCTCGAAGGGGTTCCTCTCCGCCGGGCTTTTCTCCATCGGGCTCTTCTCAAAGGAGCTCCTGGAATCTCCGGCTCGGTCGATGCGAACCGTGATGCCGCTGTCGCAGGAGTCCGTTTTGTGCAAGGTGGTTTCAGCACCGTCCTCCCCAGCGCGGGTTCCTCCCTCTGCTCCCTCCGTCTCCTCTGGATCCTGCTTCTTGTCGGAACCCCCCAGCTGTTCGGAGGGCTCCTCTTCTCTCTGGGGCTGCTGTTTATCGACGGCAGCCGGCGGCGGAGCGGCCGACGTGGCGTTCCTGAACTTGGCCCAGCCTCGAGCGCCTCGGGAGCCCATGACCCGACCAGCAGCTCCGTCTCCATCTGAAGCGCTGCCCTCGGAGGAGCCGCCGACCTTCTGACCCTCCGCACCCTCCCTGGCACCCTCCTTCTCTGGAGGAAGAGCCGCACTTCCTGTTTCCGTTTCGTCCTGCTGCTGGGGGGGTGCGGACTGATGCGTGTGTTGGTGCCACTCCACCTGGACGCAGTTATGGTCGCCGTGGGCGGCAGATTCTGGTGTCTGAGCGTCCCTCTGCTGCCTGAACTTCTGGAACAGCTTGCGGACGGGGTGGTCGTCCGGAATGGTGAGGGACACCTCGCTCCTCTGGCGCTCCTGCTCCCTTTTGACATCAGCAATCTTCCTAAAGATGAACTGGAGAACATGAAGAACGCGTGAAGGACCAGCGGGGTCAACGCTATCGTAGCCTCCGGGGAGGCGCCGCCGTCTCCGCCGGGGACACCGACAACAACACATTTAGGCCGCACAGATGTTTGAAGTCGTGCACAATCAAGTTACAGGTGGGTAAAAACAGAAAACCTGCGTCGGCACAAACGGTGTTTAAAGCTGCTCGGATGAATAATGGAATGCGTTTCCATGCCAGGTTATGAATCTTTCAACATGTGGCCACACTTTGGTCTGAAACAGTTGAGATTTAGAGCTACTTTGCCGATGCTGCTGGATTTCACTCTCTCACCATGTCAGAAATTAAAAGAATATAAGGAAAATTCCATCAATGTTTAGGTCTGTCCCAGCACCCTGGCCAGGCCCCCAGTCCATCACCAGGATGAATTTACAGTATTTATTGTAATTTAATACTAAAATATTTATTTCCAAGGCAATCAACGTATTAACAAATGCTCAATTAAAACGTAAAGGCTTATACGCGCTAGCCGTTAGCTCACCATGACTTGCTTAACTGGAGTTGGCCCAATAATAATCGTAAGGTTGATGATTGTTCTTCCTCCAATATAAGCCAGCCCTGAACAAAGAGCACTGCAGCCTGTGGCACCAGATGGCCTTTAAAGTGAATATACATTAAGAATTGATGTAATGTTGATCCCATAGGATAAAATTACAGAGAACAATACAATTCACCGCCTTAATGGGAGTTATATGGGCGTCCCTGTAGAGGCCTGATCAAAAATTAATCAGGTTGGAAATATTTTGAAGAACCTTTTGATTGTCCCGCTATATTTACCATGAAAAAAACATTGTGAATTACAGCATATTTATGGTCAAATTAATAAACATTTATTATATTCAGCAGCGAGGACGTGCCAGTGGGTTCTGTTGCGCCTTTTTACCCGTTTTCGTAGGTTGCAGGTGAGGATCAGGTTGCGGGAGAAGGTGTTGGCGAACGCCGTGTAAAACTCCAGCACCTTCATCAGAGCCTCTCTCCTGATGACGTGAAGGTCGCAGTAGGTCAGCGCCCGGACGTTCGCACAGGCCCTGGCCAGCGTGGTCTCCTTCCAGAAGACGTCCCCAAAGACGTCCCCTTTGCCTGGACGGTATCGGAAGCCAGCGGTCAGCAGCAGAAATCGGAGCGCTCGGTGGCAAAAGTTGCTCGTTGGTGCGTTTTTACCAAGTATGGCGATGACCTCGTCATCTTGAATGACTTCGAGGGAACCGGAGACCACGAAGCAGAGAGTGTCCACGCTCTCCCCCACGTGGAAGATGAGGTCACCGGGGGCACAATGAGTGGTCTGAAACTCCACGGCCAGAGAGCGCAGGCAGCCGTCGCTGGCCAGGCGGAACGCCGGGTGGTCGTTGAAGACCTGCCTGTTGAGGTGGACGCAGATGTCCGCCCGCATGTCTTTGGGACAAATTGAGAGGACCTGAGAAGAAAACGAGACCTCAGGACATGTCTCAGCACTGGGCTTTGTACCACATCGGTCATGGTACCTTATCCGTGTCAATGCCCTTGGACATGGCCCAGGTGGAGACCACAAAGTCCATGACCCTCTCGCTCAGACCTTTGGGGACCTGGTAGAGCTTGAGGAAGTCGCGCACGTTGTTGAGCATCTCGTGGTAGCGGTTGGTGTTGGTGTACATCTGCTGGAAGATGGTGGTGACGTTTCCGAATATGGTCGCGTAGAGCAGCGCTGAGGCCAACAGACATGTCAAAACAGACCCGTTACCGAGGAAACGACGCCGTTTCATCGTGAGAAAAGTGTCGGATTGCAAGAGTTTTGTGTTTGCAGCTTCTCTCGGTGATATAACACCCCGGCGTCTATACCGCCGAGCTATCGGCAGGGCCCCTCAGATGTATGTGGTCCTGTACATCTCCTCGGCGAGAGCATCGCGCCGCTGCTGCGGTGACCTCAAAGAGTCAGTCAGCATTTCCTCTCGTGAGGTCTTTGCCCACTCAAGAGGAAAGATCTCGCCAGCCTCCACAGCAGGACTCCAGAGGTTGGGGCACAGATCTAACGTGATGGCTCATTGTCCATCTCCACCGCTCCAGCCCGCGGGCAAACAATCCCGTACTCCTTTTTCTCATAATTACTGTATCTGTAGCAGGAGATTTATCCGGCGTAACCGGAGACGACGCTTCAGTGTGACTGAGGGATCTGGCTGAGCGGAACGCTACCAGAGAACTGGGTGTTTACCAAGTGTAGACCGTAAAGCGTGGCTGTCAGTTTAGGTTTGCCCTCACTTTTTTTGCCCCCCCCGCCCCCCCCCTCCAACCGCTTCATGCTGTTCAGAAGTGGGTTGTAGGTTTGTACAAAAAGCGACGCTAAAGGTGCCACAGTGTAACCAGAGCCGGTGAATAAACGGACATTTTCATGAGGTTGTTTTAAGACTCTTTGTTCATGCTCAGTGACACCTAAATGAACATTTTGATTGAGGTATTGGGGGGATTTCATGGGACATCTGATAGCTCTTTATTGCTTTGATGTTACTCCAATATGTACATCAAAGATTGATTTTTCTTATTTAGCTTAAAGTCTTAAATGACAGAACATTCCTCAGTATTTTAGCACTGAATTTAGATCAATCAGAGGCAACAACATCTCTGAAAATGAAAACTAGACATAAAGGGCAGACTTAAACGATCTGGAAAGACACATCAATGTGTTCTGATCCTCTTATTGCCTTTTTTGAAAGTTCTCCTCCAGCGTTTCGCCGGAAACGAACGAGCAGCCGAGATTCATTCATGAATTTCTCTGGCCGTATGTGCCGGTTCCCCTGAACCTGAGCGCCATATGTTGCCTTACTGGCAGCTGTCAGATCGCCAGCTGGGCGTTCGGAAGCACATTAGCGTGTCTAGCGCGCCGCTTAATGCAGCCAGATTGTTTCGGCTTCGTGCGAGTTTTTGCTGCCGAATCATGTGCGGATGAATGCACGAACGGGACAAAAATGGCATCAGAGCGTCGGCCTGTGGTCTGTGACGACCTAAAATAGAGGTTTTTGTTTGGTTGTTGGTGAGACACCTGCAAAGGGTGGGAACAGGGAGCGGAGTACTCACAGCCCACCATCATCATGGCCACAGAGAAGATCTTCTCTCCGTCTGTCGCTGGAGCGATGTTGCCGAACCCAATGGTGGTCAGACTGGTCATGGTGAAGTAGAGGGAGGAGATGTACAGCGTGTCCTTGTTGGGACCGCCCTCCCACTGTCCCGTACCGCTGGCGTTGTAGCGGTACGGGGTCCCAATGCTCAGGGCGAGCTGGTAGAGCCAGCTGTCTGTCTTGATGGTGTTGGTGGCCTCGTCGATGACCTCGTAGTCGCCGATGCTGTACCAGATGCAGGCCAGCCAGTGGGCCACCAGGCCAAAGACGCAGACCAGCAGGACCAGGACGGCTGCCCCGTATTCCAGGTAGTGGTCCAACTTCCGGGCCACCCGGCCCAGCCGGAGCAGGCGGATGACCTTCAGGGAGCTGAACAGGCTGCTGAGACCCTGCGGGGAGAACGTCAGCCCAATGAAGCCGGACATGCGGGAGGCGAGGAGTCGCCGCTCCGTACCGGTCGTCCCATCGCTCAAACTGAAAACTATTGATTCGCTTTTTTGAGGAAATAAAATGTTTTTACCGGGAGCAACGAGTCTTCGATCCGTGTTGAGTTCCTGTGGAAATGTGAGGAGTCGCGGAGGTGATTTGAAGATGAAGAGGCGATGACATCCTTCAGAGACACGCAAAGAAATGTTTGTTATTGGGCATTTATAAAGCAGAGGTTTTCGGGAAGGGGGGAATTCCCTCACGTCGTCCACGTGCTCAAAGGCATTGATGACGTCATAAGGCAGGCAGGACAGCAGGTCGATGACGAACCACGTCTTCAGGTAGTTCATGCGTATCAGCCGGGCGTCCGAAATGACCTCGCCGGCGGGGCCCACGAAGGTGGTGTGGAAGTTGAGCACGATGTCGACCAGGAAGATGACGTCGACGACGCTGTCCACCACCAGCCAGGCCAGGTTGTTTTGCTTGGTCTTGAAGGAGACGTTGTAGGGCACCATGATGGCGGTGTAGAAGGTGAGGATGAGGATGACCCAGTCCCAGGTGGTCTTGAAGGTGCAGTAGTGGAGGATGATGTGCGGAGGGGTCTTAGGGGCCTCCTGCTTGTACTGAGGGAGGATGTCGGACCCCAGCTGGAGAGCCTGTCACCAAAATAAAGCCTTCACCACAGGAGATCTCACCCAACCAGGTTCTTTACATGGTTCTTCAACTCTCCTGACCATGGTGCTTACCTCGGCCAGTCTGGAGGGCTTGTGGCTGACCTCGGCCTTGCTGAGCGGCGCCAGCTGCTGCACCATGTTCCGATTGTTGGTCAGCGCCCGCGTCAACCTGGCAAACTTTGTCCATCCTGCCGGAGAGGACAGAGATGAGCCCCGCAAACACCCTAAATATGGAAATGAGGCGCGAGCCTGTAACCTTCAAAGGCATACGAGCAGTTTTCATGTATTAATTAGCTCAGTCTGAGTCCCCGTGTTTAGTTTTTACAGTGTGTCCCCTGGGACATGACGCCAACCAGTGTCCACTGACCCGCACACGCGACACCTGGACAGTTGTACACGGCATACCGACGAACGTCTGTCCAACCATGCGCCGGCTGCACGCCACCCTGCACGGCCTGCTTGGTTAAAGGACCTGATCCGGAACTGAGCTCTGAGCCGACTCACCTCTGGTGGCTTCATCTTCGATGGGCTGCTTGAAGAGCGTGATGTCCCTGAAGGTGCAGAGGAAGAGAACCACCTTGTCGTTTTCATTCCTAATCGGGGCGATTTGCATGTAAAGCCATATGGGTGTTCCTGCAGGACGCAGTCAGGACGAGAAAAGTCTCTTTTAATCCAACAATTGCAAGTCAACACAGCAACCCTGGGGGGGGGGGGGGGGGGCACTCACTGTTCTTGGTGTAGAGCAGCACCTCGTAGAACTGCGACTCGTGGTTGTTAAAGGTCTTTCGGATTTTGTCCATCATCTTCTTATCTGTCAGGTCACCGTACATGAAGCTGTAAAAGACAGCAGGACACAGTGGTTCATTCATTCATTCATTCATTCATTCATTCATTCATTCATTCATTCATTCATTCATTCATTCAGTCATTGTATTATACTGTATTTATTCTGTAGCCCTTCACACCGGGCATCTTACTTGCAGGTGCTGCTCTTGTGCATGACTTCCGCTCTGTGGTATCCAGACAGCTTGCAGAAACCCTCATTGCTGTAAACCACCGGCCAGTCGACAATCTGAGCGTTTCCCAACAGGAAGCTGGTCTCTGGAATAAGATTCAGGGGAAAGAAACACCTGCAGATGACTGGAGGTGGAGTTTTATCAATGAAAGCTGCAGCAGCTTCACCCCCACTACTACTGCTGGCTGGTAGTAAGCCAACGTTTGATATGAATGTGTCATTTTCTATTTAGTATTTACGAGATCAACAGCCAATAATAGTAATTATATGAAAATCTAGTGACAAGCCAATGTGAGGATTGTTTGTAGCATCGTTTGTGTGTCACTGAGCAGAGACAGAGAGTTGAAATGTTTGTGTTCCGCCCTTAATGTGAAATATTAATGAGGTGCTGCAAAGTTCCTTCACTTGGCAGCAGTTTAATGGAGCTGCAGTCCGAAGAAGAACGCCTTCAAACATCGATCAGATGTAACCGCATGTGGATCTGGAACTGTGGAGCGGTGCCTGAGAGACCATTGTGTTACTATTACATGAGGAATCCATCTCGCTTCTACAACAGAGCATCAGAGCGCCATCAGACATTTCCTTGTTTTTATTATAGTTAATTATAGCTTGTATGAAATTCAGCAAAAACATGAATGTCTAAAATGTTATTTTTAGTTTTGTATGACCTGTGAGAATATCTGGAATAATAATAATAATAATAATAATAATAATAATAATAATAATAATAATAATAATAATAATAATAATAATAATAATAATAATGTTTAGCTCTGGCATCTTCACTGACGTGTTAAATCAATTTTAACTAGTGCTAGAGCTCTTGTCCTGATATTAAAACTCAAACTTACCGCACGAACGCCGGACAATATTTTCCAGAAAAGTGTTCTGTGGAGCCACCAGTCCTCTCTTGCCCCCATGCATTATGAGGGTCCAAGAACCAAACTCGGAGCTGCGCGCTTGTGCTGCTGATGCTGATGTTGACTACCCCCCTCAGCTCTCTGCTCATCCTGAGGATGACAACAGTCGGGAAGTCGCCCACATTTCTTTGAGCTAACCGGATGTTTTCATTTTCACCAAAATAAAAGGTTATCTGTGGGGTTTCTGGCGTCTAAGGAGAGTTTTGTCAAGTTATCCAGCCCGTCACATTCATTAGCACCTTAAAATAAAAGTTAATTTTCAAACATAGACGAGTACTTATCGAATAATAGCTTGCGAAAAATTGGTTTGTCTCAATGTTATAAATGCTTTAATTCTGACAATGAATGTTCATTTCCAGTTTTTATTATTATATCTATCTTTCCTCCCCAGTGGCGTTCATTAGCAATCAGGTTTATATTTTTAACTAACATTCATTTTGCTTCGTTTTAGAAAATGTTCTGTCTAAAACTCGCACCTCAAAATAAGGTCTTATTTAGGAACACAATTCTAAACTGTGGAAAAGCCGTCGGTAAATATTTAGAAGTATGTTGGCCATCTCTCTTTCAGTCTTTCAAAATCTATATTGTATCGCAACTGCCTCGTATAAGATTTAATCGTCTCATTTCGTCACACTTTTTGGTAACATACATAAACTACAACCTGTAGTTTGGTTCTTTCTCCGCCAGGGGGCGAACGTGCACGGACCCAAACATGCTCGATTAATACCAAATCAAACGAAGAAGAGACTGGGCCGAAGCAGCGGGCAGATAACGGCCTGCGCAGTTATGAACGCGTCCGGGATATTAACGCTTTAAAGTAATGGTTAACTGTGACGGACTTTGGATGCTGTCGTCCCGAACTTCCACGCTGATGTACAAGGTCTATGCTTCGGATGTTCTTAGCACCCCGCGCTCTTTGCCAGATCTCTCATTATTTTACGTAGAGAAATAGCGTTGCGTCGGTCACGAGTTCGCCGGACGATGGTTATTTTTTAATGACTCATCAGTAGTTTGCGTTCTAAAGTAACGTTTGGTTTTTAAAAAAAATGGCGAGCAACTACGTAAAGACGTTTGTAGATGTGTGCAGTTATCTCCAAGACCCATGCCATGTAGCGAGGTTTCAAAAGATTTGCGGCGTTATAGGGTCATTTCCGGTTAAACCGAAGAACCTGGGCAGTGGGGAGTCCGAACCGGACGTTCCTGGATTGAGAAAAAGGATCCAACAAGGGGAGCAATGCTCCGACGTTAATTTCGGGAATGGAGCGGTCGGAGACGCAGCCTCGTCGCAGCCCAATGGGATGCAGAGCGACCGCAGCGTCGGGCCCGAAGGCACATCGGCAGCAGCCGGCGTGGAGTCGGACACCGTCCGGTCCAAACCTCTGCGCAGAAACTCCCTGACAGAGGAGGTCGGCCAGGAGTTTCTGATCCACAACAAGTTTCTCTTTTACCTGTTCACCTTCGGGACAGAGCTGGGCAACGAGATGTTCTTCATCGTCTTCTTCCCCTTCCTCTTCTGGAACATCGACGCCCTGGCGAGCCGGCGACTCATCATCGTCTGGGCTTGGAACCTCTTTCTGGGGCAGTCCACCAAGGACATGGTCCGCTGGTCCAGGCCGGCATCCCCTCCGGTGGTGAAGGTGGAGGTGTTCTACAACTCTGAGTACAGCATGCCGTCCACCCACGCCATGACGGGGACAGCCATACCCTTCTGTCTGTTCATGCTGACCTACGGACGATGGCAGGTGAGCTGCTGGCTGCAGGGGGTCCTTAACCATTCTGCCCAACATGACAAATCACAGCGTTCCCCTTTGGAAGATCAGGCCTTTACCCTCGTTAGGAGGCTCACTGGCCTCTTCAACTATTGAGAAATCTCTTCCTTTTGTCCATGGGAAAAAAGGAGCGGTTGCGAATGTTTCTGCACAGCTGGGAGCCCCAGATAATAAAGAGCACAGTGCGACTCTGGCATTTGGACAGCGGAATGTGGTAGAACTAGTTCACCGTCTGATAGGACGAGCACGGGCGCCATCTTTCACCAGATAGTTAAATCATGGAGGACAGCAGTCAAGCTGCAGACGGGCTTTATATGTTCAGCACGTATTAAGATCCGGAGGGAAATAACTGATCTGCTTAATCCGCCTTGATGTGGTTAAGTCCATGGATTTCAGTCCGACCCTGAGTGGGACCGTGCACGTGCCGCGTTCTGATCACAATCTATTTTAGTGGCCGTGGGATTAACAGGGATGGACTTTTGCGTCTCGACCGCGATGGGCGGAGCGAATCCGTCTCGCCCCGCTTCTCTGGGGAGTTCGCGGAACCTTCAAATTTGCCTGCGAAGATCCTTAAATCAGGCTCATCAAGCCCGGTCCTGCCTGGCTCACAATCCAGCCGCGATGTTCTGTCCCTCCAGGTCCAGAAACCACAATGAAAGCAGGTAACGACCTGGTTGGAAAGAAAACCCTGTCTGGACCGTAGGCCTTGTAGGATCAGGTTGACGGCCGCTGCCTTAGATGGACCCTCTGCCACATCGAGTCTAGAACCTCTGTGATTGTCGTGCATATTTGGATTATTGTTTCACTACATCTCATGAAACGAGCACAAATGTCAGACTGGCTCCGTGTTTCTGCGTGGACTCGTGTCGGTGATGGTGTGTGATTGTTCTCTCTCTCTAGTACACCTTCCTCTTCGGGTTCTCAGTGGCTCTGTGCTGGAGCGTCCTGGTCTGCGTCAGCAGGGTCTACATGGGGATGCATTCTGTCCTGGTGAGTCCATCACGCTCCCAACGGTGAGAGTGAGTCGGCGTCTCCGTGTGTCATTCAAGTGTTTGTCTGTTGCAGGAGGTCATCACCGGCTTCCTCTACACCCTCCTGATTTTAGCCTTCCTCTGCCCTCTTTTGGACCCCATCGACACCTTCTACATGACGGACCGCTACGCGCCGCTGGCCATCGTCGTATCTCATGTTAGCCTGGGTCTGGTGGCGTTCTCCCTGGACTCCTGGAGCACCTCGCGGGGCGACACGGCTCAGGCTCTGGGCACTGGGGCGGGCGCCGCTCTGGCCACGCACGTGAACTATCAGACGGGGCTGCTGCTGGACCCGCCGCTGTCCTCGCTGCCTCTGACGTTGCAGTCAGTCGGTATTAGCGCCGTGGTCCTCTCCGTGCTGCGCTTCGCCATCGGCGTGGCCGTGCTGCTGGTCACGAGGATGGCCATGAAAGCGGTCACCATCCCGTTCTTGTGCCGGGTCTTCGGGCTGCCCTCGGATAACGTGAGGCAGGCGCGGCAGCACATGCGCGTGGAGCTCCCGTACCGTTACATTGTTTATAGCGTCGTTGGTTTCAGCTGCGTGTGCGTCGTGCCTCTCCTCTTTCGACTCGTCAACCTCGCCTGAGCGTCGTCTGCATTCACGGCTGGCGCGGACGCGAGGCACTTGGAAACGCTCGGCACAAGATCAACCCGTCCTCCCCGGGTTTAAAGGGTAACCGTGGATCTATTCTATATTTTTAGTGTTGCAAATATGCCGTGTTATGTAGAGGTCGACCAAAAACTGTTAAAAAAAAAACAAAAAACACTGTTGATGATTTCACAGGGCGATGAAATGGACCCCTCCCACCAGTATCTGCTCCTATAAACAGGCTCAATGCTTCAGAATTGAAGCAATTTAAACCTAGTTGACAGTAACACTGTCAGCATCACCAGTGTCATGCTTTAGGATCCACCTGTGGTCAGCGTATATATGTATTAATATACATGGGAGCTATCAGGTGTACTGTATGAGGCGCCCATTTATCAAACAATGCATCTCTTCTGCTTTTTCTGTAAATATTTACTGTATTATCACATTAGCTCATCGATTAAACCAACTATATCTTGGTAACATGGAGCCACTTCTCACTTCTGGAGCAAATGAAATACTGTAAGTATTTATATTTGGGTTATTTATACTGTTTTCCCAGGTCTTGTGTATTCGTACCATCTAGTTCACTATTTAGGGTTTTAATTTTTTTAAGTTTGTTTAAACATTTGTAAATTTGCTCCAAATGTAAGCACTGAATAATGGTGAACAAAATAAATCCTATTAATATATATTTGATAAATATTAACATGAGCTAATTTTTTAAATTGGTTTTCCAGTTCATGTGTGATTTGTAACCTTATATATGTAAATACCCCTGCTGCCCCTCCATTATAAAGCTTTAACCTCCAATGTTTATGTTGTCTATTGCTGTTGTAAATTGTCCTTTGTTCCACAGTTTTTATTGTTAAACCTGCAACATACAATACATGGAATATTTATGAGACCATTCTTGCATCTAGTTTTCTCTCATGGAAAATGTAAAAAAAAATCTGAAATGATTTACAAATTGAGACTTTAGATTGAGATTTGTTTTTTAAGCATCATGTGGATGAATATAGATTCTTTACACTATCTTTAACACTAATCTAAATAACACAGTGGCCTCAAACTTAACCTTTGAACGACTTTGATAAGATTTTAGGTGTTTGACATCTATCATTACACTCATCCTCACTCACCACAGGTCTTCTGTCTGCTGGTTTGGTTTTTCAGACGCCGGCACAACCAAACACACGTAAGTACAGTAGTAGTTGTAAAAATATAAATGCGTTTGGGCTCATTTTGTTTCCGTTTTATGCACGGTTATCACTATTGTGATCTAAAAAAAATAATAACGCGACTTTTATTTTGAAAAGTCAGAGTCTTAAACCGGACGTCCGTTTTCTTCGATCAAAACATTCATTCCGGTGTAAGGCGGCAGCTGAATTTGTTCTTTTTTTAAGTGACGTTAAATATTATGTTGAGTCTAAATTGTATCGCGACATTTGCTTCGCTGTCCGCAGTTTGTTAGCTGCCGACCTTGAAAAGGAGTTTTCTGCGTAACATAGTTGAGGCTTTTACCGGGAGGACTCGCCTCCTGCGTCCAGAGCAGATGCCTCTGTTGCAGAAGTCAAAGGTCACTGGGAAGAAAAGGTAAGGCGACCTGACCCGCGAGTGTGCGTGTGCACAGTAAGAAGAGTTAGACGCATTTTGTGCCTGCTGTTTTTAACGTTAGGTTCAAATTGGACTGGAAGTTTGTGGAGAGGTTCTGCGGTATCCTGAAGGTCCTCTTCCCATCATGCACCAGTCAGAGTGCTCTCATGTTTGGGACGCTGCTTGTTGTCACGCTCACAGGTGAGAGTCTCACTTTTAAGAGGTTTATTGTGGCCAGAGCTAAATTTAGGATGTGGGGGGTGAGTGTAAAAGTGTCTCTCTCAAAGACTCATCACGAGACATTCACTTCTGCTGAGCGGTGTTGTAAACGCACTCTCTAGATAACATTAGAGTGCGTATTCAGGGGTTTTTCTGCTGATCTGTGTTGCCTAATTTCTCCACATTGTTTTATGAGCCTTGGTTTGACCTGTCTCATGTCAATTCTCTGCCCTCAGAGCAGCTGATCATTTACCAAGTTGGAGTTCTCCCCAGCCACTTCTACAATGTGCTTGCAGACCAAGATTACTCTGGTTTCAGAAGTTTGGTTGCCAAAGCCATGGTGCTCATTATAATAAACTCCACTGTAAGTTGTGGCGCGTAGATACCTTTGTTTGTGGTTGGACTTTATTTGATTTAATTTTCTATGTGATTGCTTTAAAAGAAGCACCCGCGGTATCTCTAAGACCTCTTTGTCAGTCAGTGATGAGCAGATAGGCGTTTTTGAGGGATAGATAACACATTTTGACCTGGATTAAGAGCCACACGGTTGTGCTATCTTAAAGAACAAGAGGGATTTTCTTTATCTGGACACAACTTGTGTCATCACATGTTTGAATTACAGAAAAATCTGTAATTTCCCATCATCATCATTAACAATTTTCCCTCCATTTTGCAGGAAACCATTCAAGCGTTCTCTTTCATCAAACCTTTTCCTTCTTCTCGTTGGTTTTCTCTCTGTTCTCTTCTGAGCCAGCTGAAAAGCCTCGACCAGTTCATCTGTAACCTCATGTATGTGAGCTGGAGGAAAACGCTGACCGAGAGCCTCCATGCCGCCTACTTCCAGGGTCGGGTTTATTATACTGTCAACGTGCTGAGGGAGGAAGTGGACAACCCGTGAGTCATTGAGGACAGTGTACATACTGAGGATGAGGAGGAGGAGGAGGATGATGATGTATGGGCCGTGTGCTGTGCAGGGACCAGCGAATCAGCCAGGATGCCGAGCGGCTGTGTAAGCAGATGAGCACCATGGCGAGTCGTCTGATTGTGTCGCCGTTCACGCTGGCGTACTACACGTATCACTGCTTCTACAGGTGTGCGCCACCCTCTCAACCCCCCCACCCCCCACCCCCCCTCCCCCCCGTCTGCCATTTTAACAACGTCTTCTGTTTTTGCAGCACTGGCTGGATCGGTCCCGTCAGTATTTTTGGTTACTTTGTGATCGGAACCTTTGCCAATAAGCTCCTGATGGGGCCGATCGTTTCGACTCTGTTTGAGCAAGAGAAGCTAGAAGGAGACTTCAGGTAAAGGAAGGTTGTTGTGTGGTTCATGTGTTTTCAGACTCGAGGACGTTAAAGCGGAAGTTTCTTTGGCTCCTCCTTCCTATGGCGTAACTCAGGATATGTATCAGCAGTTTGAGAGGAAATGTGATTAAATGTATCTCTTTGAATGGAGATCATCTTGATAAAAAGTTCCACAGGAAAGTAAAAATGTGCGTTTTGAATAAAATAAAGTTTTTGTTTGTTTGTTTTTTTTGCTTCCAGGTTTAAACACATGCAGATCCGCGTCAATGCAGAATCTGCAGCATTTTACAGGTCAGAGGGGAATTTGGGATTTATTCCTCCTGTTTTATTGCTGATTTATTGCATCACATCTGTGGTAAAGTTGTTTGGAACTGCTGTGGTTATTGGATATGCTTAAAGTGGTGAATCTGTCACTCTGCATTTGAATTAGATTATAAGAATAAACTGCTGTGTATTTTTGAAGAGCTGGAAAAGTGGAGCACATGAGGACCAATCGAAGACTGCAGGCTTTACTGCAAATCCAGAAGAGCTTAGTAAAGAAGGAACTTTGGCTCTATAGTAAGCAAACCGGCTACACCTCGACTCCTTAAATCTCCTTAAATTAAATTTGCAACGTTACCTTCTGTCCTCTCTCGTCTCAGTCGGCGTCAACACCTTTGATTACCTTGGAGGATTCCTCAGCTACATTATAATCGCCATTCCCATCTTCACTGGCATCTACGACCGTCTCACCCCCGGTGAGCTCAGCGCTCTCATCAGTAAGGTGAGAATGTCTGTTTCCTGTGGCGACTGCTTGCCTCCGCCGCTAGGGGGCAGCAAATGCCCTTTGAAATTCAAACTTGTTCGCGAGTCTAAAACAAAAGTTAAACTCTTGTCTTTTGCTAACAAGGTTTTATACCTTTGACCGCGTTTCCTTCTCTTGTTCATATTCAGAATGCATTTGTCTGCATCTACTTGATAAATGGCTTCACGCAGCTAATAGACCTGTCGACCACTCTGTCAGACGTGGCAGGATACACCCACAGGTATCACCGTGCATACTTAGATGCTTTCTAAAGGACGAACGGTGACAACAGTGATTGTGTCTTATTCCACTCATCCATAAATCTGTGTGCGTGATCAGGATTGGAGAGCTGAGGGAGGTGATGGATGACATCTTACACGAGCAGTGCGACTATGACCCCGCGTCAGGAGAGAGCTACGACTTTGACAGGTTTCTAACAATAGATTTTGGGTTGTTTTTCACGTAACTGACAAAGATCCTGAACCCTGGCCCGCTCAGCATTCAGATTTTGGAAATGACGACCAAAAGAATCGTAACGGATACTTTTAAGTGCTTTGTTTTCTCCTTGAATTCTTCTTTCAGCGACTTCAATGTCCACGCAGGCCCCGTGGACACGGCCTTCATCGTCGACCAGCTGTCATACAAGTCGCCGTACGCAGATGAGCTGCTGGTGGAGGACCTGAGTCTGACAATCAGACAGGGGGTGCATCTGCTGGTGGTGGGAAACACGGGCACTGGCAAGACGTCTCTACTGAGGGTCCTCAACCGCCTCTGGGAGGCGCACAGTGGTGAGTGAGCCTCCACAGGAAGTGGTTAAGAGGCGTATTACTGCATTATTCTTGATGATCTGGGGCACGTCGCTTGTCTCCTCAGGCTTTGTCCAGATGACCACATGCTTCGGACCCAGGGGAACCCTCTTCCTGCCGCAGAAGCCGTATCTGACGGACGGGACGCTGCGTGAGCAGGTCGCTTTTCAAATAAAAACAATAATCTTGCAAGTTTTAACGTGCGGCGTTGAGTGAGAAGGACGAGGCTTAACCGGCGCGTTCATCTGTCAACAGGTGATCTACCCGCTGAAGGATATTTACCCCCTGTCAGGTATCACAGCTCTGTCATGCAAACGATGACGGCAAAAGCCGAGAAAATGCACCTTTGTAAACATGTTGAGGTATTTTTCACGATGTGGGCTTCACGTCTCAGGCGCAGTGGACGACGAGCGAATTGTTCAGTTTCTGGAACTGGCAGGAGTGGTCAGTACACATTCCTGAGTTCTCCATATTCTCCACCGGTTTGGATACGAAACGGTTTGTAATACACCCGACCTTTTTCACCTGAGTGACACTTGTGTGTTCCAGTCCAGTCTGCTGAGGAGGACCGGTGGGCTGGACGAAGAAGTGGACTGGAACTGGTAGGAGACGTGCCCCCAAAAACAACCATTTAGCAAGAATATCTTTAAAAATGCCAACCGGGAGTTGCTCCAGATGATGGAATTTGAAGGGATTTCTTATAATTGTGGCCATTTACAAAAAATGTTATGTGTAAAATTCTTAAATCGGCCCAGACGTTTCCACAAGTGAAGCCAAGTTCTTCTCCACAGGTATGACGTTCTGTCTCCGGGGGAAATGCAGCGTCTCAGCTTTGCTCGGCTCTTCTACCTGCAGCCCAAATATGCATGTGTGTACTCTGGATTCCTGCATTCATGAATGCATCGCAGCAACACCCACAGTCCTTGATTAAAAACATTTGCATGGTGACCCAGCCCAGACGTTTCCTAAATCACCTTTTTTTTCTGACTTTAATTTTCTTCTCAGTCTTGGATGAGGCCACCAGCGCCCTGACGGAGGAGGCCGAGGCACAGCTCTACCGGACCTGTAAGCAGCTGGGCATGACCTTGATCAGTCTGGGGCACCGTAGCAGCCTGGAGAAGGTAGAGGACCACCCAGGATCACAGCTCTACCCAGACACGGGGACATTGGCTTAGCTCCCATCTTTTTGTTTCAGTACCACGACGTCCAGTTGAGACTGTGTGGAGGAGCCCGCTGGGAGATAACTAAGCTAAGAGGAGGCAGCCTGAAAGATGAAGCCTCGTGACACCAGAAGCACTGAATCCCAGGAACAGCAAGACCCACCTGGTTTGGAGGCAAGATACACTCCGGAATAAATCACCTTGGTGCTCTTTGGTTGAGGTGACCCATTTTAAACTTTAAAAAATGTATTTATATACATATTTTTTAAAATGACACCTGTTTTTTTCCTCGGTTAAATGTGACACATAAGAGAAATCAAGCAAATTATTCTAGTGAGCAGATTAAATTCCACAATCTTGGCAACCAATGAGGATTCCTTGATGGACACATTTTCCTGAGTTTATTTTGGGTTTACATTCACTTCCTTTAATGTGAATTTCATCATCCATGATGAAAAGACAGATCATATCAATAAAGTATACAGTCAATTTAAAAAAGCTTAAAAGGATTTAAAAAAAAAATTGGTTTAAAATTTGATGAAGGCAAGAACGTCACATTTTTAGAAAATTCATGGCTTGTGTTTATGGAACAGTTCAGAGTTTCCTTGGATGATCTCCTGGACCGCTGTGGGATCATCCAGAGTGCTGAGGTCACCTAAACCCTCCAGGTCTCCCTCCACAATCTTCCGCAGCACCCGTCGCATTATTTTACCCGAGCGAGTCTTTGGCAGACGCTTGACAAACTGCAAGGAGAGAGAATAAACGCGTTACGCCAGTGCTGGGCTGCCCTAAATGCCTCGGTTATATTGGACGTCCGACAGAATCACCTGGATGTGGTCTGGGCTGGCGTACTTGGCAATCTTTTTAGACACCGTGTCTTTAAGCTGCTGAGAAACGTCCCCGTGTTGTGTGTCGACGCCCTGTTTCAGCACCGCAAAGGCAAACACCCCTGATGCCACAGAGAGAGGAACTCAAACAACCTATTTTTTCCTCTTCAATTGCACTAGTTACTATTTCTCACCTACCTTCTCCTTTAATGTCATGCGTGTATCCTATGACAGCAGACTCAGCCACTACAGGACACTGATTCTGTCAAAGAAATCCACAATGAGTGAGAGGAGCCTGTTAATGTTTGGGTTTAATTCATAAAACCAGCTGATCGTCTCACTGTTGTTGCCACAAACGTGTGTAGTACCACAATGTGCCTCTGGAGGCAACAGTGAGTCAATGCATTCAAAGAACCTGAAGTTAAATGAATTTAAATGGTTTCTTCAAATGCTTATTGACCTTACCACCACATCTTCTATCTCTGCTGTCCCAATACGATGACCGCTCACGTTGATGACATCATCTAGGCGACCTGTGATCTGGTAGTAACCTTCTTTAGAACAATAAGCGCCGTCACCAGTGAAGAAGTAACCTGGAGGCACCAATTTGAAACTGTAGCAGAACAATAGAAAAAGCCTTTTTTTAACCCATCCAAGCATCATAAATAGAACACTTCATACCAGGATGAGGTTGGCAGTAGGTCTCTATGAACCTCTGGTGGTTGTTGTGAATGGTTCGGGCCATGCCAGGCCAAGGCTGAGCTATACACAAAGCTCCAGACGTGTCGCTGGAACTCTGCACATTTCCCTGTGGAGAAACGGCGATATTATAGCAACAGACAACCACAACCCAGCCCATTGTGTGTGAGCTCCAACTGTCTGCACAATCTGCCACAAAGTAGCAGGGCAGATTTTCAACGTGCAGGTTGGCACGCACACAACAGCCCTGAGCACGATCGCAGCGACGCTCTGGGTGCCGGGTTATAATCCTAATCCACCCTTTCCTGTGGGTTGGTTGTGACCACCACCACCACCACTCCCTGCACACAGATGAGCCGCTCACCTCAGTGTCCATGAGGACAGGCTTGATGCCAAAGAAAGGCCTCATAGCCATTCCTGGGATGATCTCTGCGTCTGGGTCCGAAGGCTTTGGGCTGATGCAGATGCCGCCCGTCTCTGGGAACGCAGAGCAAAATGGCAGCAATTCATTTAAAATTTCATTATAAGGAGTTTGATCTCTTTTCACTCTACTGAATCTGTCAGTGGTGCTATTAAAGGACATAAATATTAAAAAATATCACCAGGAGCAGTGATTACTTAGGACCTGGCAGCAGAAAATCTGTATTTTTAAGGATTTAGGACATTCAGGATTGTATGAAAATAAACTTATTTGGCAATTTTAGCCTCTACTGACCTGTGTATGACATATAATTGTCCACAGAATGTCAAGATTTGCAAGATATGACATTTTAATGTGTTATAGCTATAAAACAGGAACTTTCTAAAACAAAAAATATGGGAATTTGCCTTCTCCCTCTTATTAAATTGAAGGTTTGAGGACATCATTTAAATGATCAGGGCCAACTAACTAAATCAAATGAAATCACTCATCGTTGCTACAGATGTAGGTTGTGGAATTACAGCGACACTAAGTCCATTAAATGCAATTAGATTTGCCTGGAGGTCAGAGACTCTGGATTATGCTGGTTGGATGTGTTGGTGGCGTAGAAACGGCAGAAGGGACGCGGGGGGGGGGGGGTAAAATGGGACACAACAGTTGATCCCACAATAGCGTCAATGGCAAAGATCCGTGGGACCAGACATTTGTCATTGCTACACAAGTCCTAGAACTTTAGATCAGTGGTCCATTATTTCTAATATGGTGAAAACACAGGCCAAAGGGTTTGAACAGGAATACATTTAATTAAAAGAACAGCAGTAGGAGCGATCTAGCAGAACCAGCGTGATCCCAAACAGAGGCGGCGTTCCAACAGCAGATCAAAATCTGAGTTCTTCTGTAAACTGGCTACTTGCTCTCAGATCAACCAAAAGGCATTTTTATGAATAATGCCACTTAGTTCTAATTGGAAACACTAATCCAGGAAAATACCATAATAATATAATCCCTTTGGGCCGAATGCAGTATTTGGGTCAGATCTGTGTGTGTCATTCTCCAGGTCGCGATGGTCTACAGTTAATGGGCTTCAATTCCATTTTTAACCATTTGTGTGGTAATTAATTAGCATTCATCCATCTGTCCGGGATTTAATTGGAAGGAGAGGAGGAAGAGTGTCAGCTGCAGCACCAGTGAGACGGAGCGTTGCAGGAAGAACACCTGTTTCACTCACGGGTCCCGACAGACAGAACAAACATTTCTTATCTAAATGGATCCACATGCTCCGGCATACGTCAACCCTCTGGTGTTACGCAACCGTTCAGCGGCGTTCCCCTTTAAGGCAGAACTAGGGGCCGCTTGGATTCCTGCAGACGTGGCGGAAAACCAGTGGAGGGTCGTTGCCTTCCACGGAGCCGAGGTGGGAGTGATTTAACACCGGTTTAAAATCCCGAAGCAAGACGACGCGAGCGGGAATCTGCACATCGTTTCCTCTGACAAGCGGTAAAGAGTGTCGGTTACCGGTTTGCCACCAGGTGTCCACCACTGGGCAGCGTCCGTCTCCAACCACTGTGTGATACCACTCCCAGGCCTCGGTGTTGATGGGCTCCCCCACTGCACACAGACAAGGGTGTTGTGAGTAGTGAGAGTCCGCGTGATGCAGGGAAACCTGCAGGGACGATGAACGTGATCGCACCAGAGCCCAGAGTTTTCAGGGTGGAGCGGTCGTACTTCCGCACCCACTGGTCTCCGTACTTCAGCAGCAGGCGGATCGCAGTGGGGGCCCCGTAAAACTGGTTGATCTTCAATCTCTGGACCATCTCCCAGTACCTCCCTGTGGACGAGCCAAGCGTGTGAGGGCGGTTATCGTCGCCAGTGTCATCGAGAACTGTCCCTCAGTAACGGGAACAAACACAATCTCCAGCGCTGGGTCTAATTTTAGAACAGATGCTCAGTTGTAAACAGATATTCATAGATTCGCAGGAACGCTGAGCTCCTGGGATACCTAGAATGGCAGAATTAACACTATAACAGACCCTATGATGTCAAACTCTAAAAAAAAAATCCCGTTCCAAATGGAAGGGAGCTTTTTTTATTTTTTGGGGCCGCTGTTCATACCTGGATCAGGGTAAATGGGAGTGCTTTCAAACAGCACGGTGGTTCCCCCGTTGGCCAGGGGTCCGTAGACCGTGTAACTGTGTCCGGTGATCCAGCCGATGTCTGCCACGCAGCCAAACACATCCCCATCCTGGTAGCTGAAGACATACTGGGGACATCACCCGGCCGTGCTTTAAGAAAACGTACCCGGCTGTCCTGAAATTAGGCTTCTTACGTGACCTTTACCCTGTGTGTGAGCGCAGCATAGAGCAGGTATCCAGCCTGTGTGTGAACTAATCCTTTGGGCTTCCCTGTGCTGCCAGATGTGTACAGCAGGAAGAGGACGTCTTCGCTGTCCATAGCCTCCGGCTCACACACCACGTCCTCCTTCAGCATCTCCTGCACAAAGAACCCATTGTTAAAATTCAGAGGCAGGTGTTTTTTTTGCCCCACCTCTGCTGTCCTCTCACCTCGTCCAGGGCGACGTCTCTGGCCGTCATCAAGACCGGATTCTCTGTCCTCGCGGCAACAAAGACCTGCTGCACGGTCGGGCAGCTCTGAACAGCTTCATCCACCGTCTTCTTCAGCTCCACCAGCTTCCCCCCTCTGACCCCCTGGTTCACCGTGATTACAGTGCTGGACTGGGCTGAAAATAACGTGCACGGACGCTGAGTTTTTGGTTTAATAGAGCTTTCGCGTCTAATACAACACATGGCTGTATTTTGGCTATGAGAGTAAAGAGGCGGAGGTTAATAGTCGGTAAAATGGCATAATGATACTGTCTCACCGTCTCTGATTCGCTCTGACAGGGCCTCTGCACTGAACCCTGCAAACACCACATTGTGTGCTGCGCCGATACGTGCACAGGCCAACATGGACGCCACCGCCATTGGACAAGGGGGCATGTAGATGGTGACACAGTCCCCCCGCTTTACCCCACGCCGCCTCAGCAGGTTGCCCAAGCGACATGTCATATCCAGTAGCTCCCTGTAAAGAGGGATGGGTGAACCCCACAATGGCACAAACACGGGGGGGGTGGGTGGTGGGGTGAGAGCACAGTCCAATTTGCTGACCTGTAGGTGACCTTGACCTCTGACCCTGGCTCATCTCTCTCCCAGATCAGCGCCACCTTGTCAGGACATGTGTGGACGTGACGGTCCAGGCAGTTCACTGCAGGATGACCACAAAGGGGGGAAAAAGATGTGAGTGTCCATGTGGCATCACATGCTCACACATGCCTGTCACCCACTGAGGTCACATGGATCAAGAAACTAAAGGCTGTTTGGCGGCCGGGGGAGGGTCTGAGGTCTGCATTGGAAAGCTCATTTATACATTTCCTTGGGTTCTGGGCTCAGGGTCTTCTTATGTGCTGTTTACATTAGCTTTCAATTATATCAGGTAAAGTGGACACAGGTGTCCACAGAATTGTGTGTGTGTGTGTGTGTGTGAGTGTGTGTGTCCTATGAAAAGCCCTTCCCATCACCAGTATAATCCAGGACTAGTGTGATGGGTCTTCAAAATAATTTAGGTCAGTGTAATCCCACACAGGAAGTGTAATCTTAACGCATCGATCTGGATTAACAAATTAAACGATTAACAGCAGTTGCAATAATACAGCGAGTCACACTTTAACACTTTCCTCCAGAATATGACAGGAAAGCAGAAGTTTAGCGGGTGAACCTCCTCACGATGCCTTTAAAGGTCGCAGTAATGCTGGATTGACTCTACATGCCTAATACGCGTCTTATAAACGCGGAGTACTTCTGGTTGTCCCCGCTAAATTTGTCCTTCAGAGACAGAGTCATCGGGGAAATCTTACCGGACACGTTCAGCTTTCCCCCCTCGAACCACTTGATCTTCCCTCGGCTCAGATCGCAGTCCCGCACCGCGTCAAAAGTTCGGATCCAGCTCAGCCTGTGACGCGCCGCAGCGGCCCAGAACTTCTCGCTGTTGGACACCGAAAAGTCCTGCAGCGTGGAGCGGTCCGACACCCCGTCGAACCCCGCCGCCTCCGGCATAAAGGCCGTAATGTTGCACCTCCGCCGGCTGGAAACACTGAGGTAGGAGCGGAACAACCGTCGGCTGATGGAGGCAACGACGCGCTCGGCGCACGGCAGCATTGTTGCTGTTGAAGTGCGGGAGATGGCGCCAAACAATGCGAGAGTTGAAGTTAAGTTCAGCGCGAGGACCAGAAGAAAAACACACACGTCACGAGGGGAAGGAGTCTCGAGGAGGGATGCCTTAAAGGGCGGTACATATATGTGCGCCGACAATATTTCTCTTGTTTGCGCTCACAGAGAGGTGCGAAAACCCGATTTAACAAACGATTTAGAGCATTAAAAAGTTCCATGGTGAGAAGATGGCGTCCGGAGTGAACCTCAGCGAAAGTAACTGCGTTCTTCCCACCAGCTTGACTTGAAATTCCGGTTAAATGTTTTGGATTCTCATTCCAGATGCCAGAATTTAAATTCAAAACACACACACACACACACAAAATTCCACTTGTTTTCTCTGATACTGACACTAATGTATGTGGAAAAATACCATAAGTCCAGTAAAGTAACCAAGATAAATGCTTCCACTGGTCAGTGAAAACCATTTTTAAAGAATTAAAGCAAAACCTCTAAAGAATGCACAACTATCAGTCTGAGTGAAACTGAATTGCGCACGTCAATAACTTTTAATTATAGACTACAATTACATTTATACATAGACAAACATGGACATTTATTGCCAATGTTACATATATTTCCAGTATGTACATCTCATATCAGCTGGAAGAAAATGTCTTGTTTGACCTCCACAGCAGAAAGGTCATCCAAACGGAGAGGTTTTGCTTTCATGTATTGGTTTCCTTTTGCCTTGTTGGATAAAGTAGCTGCCATGTGTCTGAACAATCTCTCTTGTTTGAGCGCAGCTCTGATCCAGGAAAGCGATTCTTGGGCTTCAGTTTCCTGCTGTTTTCTTCATCTTTCCCTCATAAAAACCCTGGTTTCGTCACTGTGGTGTCCATTTGCACGACTTTTGTGTCAGATCTGCAGCAAGGGTGTCCACCTCTGGCAGGTATTTCACCAGCAGCATGTACCCCGCAGCCCTTTTGTCTCAGTTACTCATCTTCGCTGCGTCCTGCTGCGTCCTGCTCCATCACATCATGTTCCCCAGCCTCCTCCTCCTGGCTGCTCGCCGCGTCGAGGACCGTCCCGAGCAGCTTGGCGCTGTGCTCCTGCGCCTTGGCCCGCAGCGCAGCGATGCTGTGCTCCCTCAGTTCTTCTTTTGAAATGTTTGGGTTACTGTCTTTCCTGTGCTCCTCCGTCCGCTCCTCGGCGGCTTTGCCCTCCAGCTTCTCCGTCACCGGCGGTGGCGTCAGGCAGGCGGCCTTCCCCGGGGAGGGCTGTGAGTGTTCCACGGATTTCTTGTGCATCCCTGAAAGCAGGAACAGGTGGCGTCAGTGAGGCGGCACAGCTGAGGCCTTCGAAAGACTTTGACCATTTAAATGTGCTGACTCTTTTAATATCACACGGAATTGAAAACGAGCTCAGAGTCGCCTAATTGATTTAAAATAATCAATTTTTGTGAGGCCGACGAGGACATTTGGTCTAATCTGTCCTGATTAGGTGGGATTATCACTGCATTGACTGGCACCTCTTATTGACCGGTTAAGGCTCAACCATTACAAAAGTTTGATTCTGAATTTGACATATTCTACAGAAAAGAATGAATAACTTTCCCTTTAAGCAGCCTTAGAGCCCCGGATGTTGTTCACTCTGCACCGTTAGGGGGTTTTGAATGATTTATAAGAAAATAGTTCAAAATTTAAAAAGTAAATGACTGAATATAACGGCAGACGTTGCTCTGCGCTCTGTCTGGGCTGAACTCCACATGTTCAAATCAATCACAGGTCCGCCACAAGCTGCTGCCTATTTAACACCTACCTAGCAACCACGGAGCGTACGACTCTGTGACGCCCTCCTTGGCTGACTTGAGGATGGATTCAGGCAGAGGGATGGAGTGACGGACCATAGCCCCGTACAGGCCGTATTCTGCCATCACGCTGCTGCGGCCCCAGCATTTCTCCCTCTTCCTCCACTTGGCCCTGCGGTTCTGAAACCACACCTGTGGAGATGGAAGTCAGGGTTGAAACTTCAGGTCTGTCATGATGTCATGGTGTGAAATTTCTACTTTTTCCTCGTGTGTGTGTGTGTGTGTTTGGGGGGGGGGGGGGGGGGAGTGTTACATTATTCTCATTTTGGTTCTTCAGGTGTTTGAATTGATTTCTGCCCAGCCTGGCTTTGTAAGAGCCTCAGACAGCTTGAATATTGATGAGGAAACTAACTGGAGGGGTGGGTGGAGTCAGTGTTCTATAATGGCCCTTAGCCTCAACAGTGTGTGTGTGTATGTGTGTGTGTGTGTGTGTGTGTGTGTGATTTAAAACTGTCAGAAACATGCCTGTGCAGCTATTCAGGTAGATCTGATGACCCCCATCTCCTAAAAAGATGGGCCTCAGATGAGCAATCATGCTTTATATGACAACAGTAATGTGTGTGTGTGTGTGTGTGTGTGTGTGTGTGTGTTGTGTGTGTGTGTGTGTGTGTGTGTGTGTGTGATCCCTAGAGACCAAGAGGCTGATTGAAAAATAAGTTAATTTCCAACACCGATCGATGGGAGGCAGGCGGTCAAATATCATGGGAAATTAAAATGCTCCTATAGCAGCCAGAGAGGCCTCAGCTCAGACCCTGGCCTGGGCAAACTAATCTTTCTTTCTTCTTTCTTTCTTCTTTCTTTCTTTCTTTCTTTCTTTCTTTCTTCTTTCTTTCTTCTTCTTTCTTTCTTTCTTTCTTTCTTCTTCTTTCTTTCTTTCTTTCTTTCTTTCTTTCTTCTTTCTTTCTTTCTATCTATCTATCTATATCTATCTATCTATCTATCTATCTATCTATCTATCTATCATGTTCTATCAGGCATCATCCTTTCAGAACTGTGTTATTTCTTCGTCTTCAGCTCCAGTTAAATGTGTGTTTTGTTTCGTCTCACCTGGATTCTGTCCTCTGGCAGCTCCGTCCTCATCGACAGCATTTCTCTTGCGTACACATCTGGATAGTGGGCTTCATTAAAGGCTTTCTCCAGCTCATCCAGCTGATAGGATGTAAAAATGGTTCTACAGGCAAAAAAAGAAAGAATATTTACATAAACTAATCTCAATTCCAATGTTTTTCTAATACTTCCTCTTACAGATAATTGAGAAGGATTTTTTTCTAAATTGTTGTAATTAAAAAATAAACCTGATGATTTTGGCACTATAATATCAATGATAAATGCCTTTTTTTTTTTTTTACAGTGGCCTGATTATATTAGGAATTAAAGAATGATTTTTATATGGTTTCACACACTCTCAACTGTAAAACTGGAGTTAATATAAAGGCAAATGGAAAATAAATTACTGCATTCCCTATTTTTTAAATTAATTAATTTATTTTACAGTTTTACCTGTGTCGTCTTTTCTTTCTTTTCTTATTCTGATTCACAGATTTGGGGAACTTTTGATCACCAGGAGAAAAACCCATGTCATCAGAATCTGTAAGAAAATACATCATTAATAATAATAATAACATCAAACGTAATAATAATAAGAAGAATACATTAAAAAGGCAACTCTGATTAAAAAATGTAATTATCTAAAAACAATAACAATCCAACTGCTACGTATGCTAATTATACGTATTGTGTATAATAATTATGATGTTAAGTATCCTGAATTAGCACTTAAATAGTGTGTTTTCCTTAAAGGATTAAAAACCTCCTCCACATGCAGGAGTCACTGTTCGGGAAAAACTGTATTTATGTTTTCCTAAATGTAAAATAACTGGGGGAAAAACGACATTTTGTGCCCATTATCACCGACACCCCAAATTCTCAGCATCACAAACTGCGACCCGGAGCTCTGCAGAAACACTCACCTGAGCTGGCGGAGTTGTGCGCGTCTAGCTGCGCGTCCATGCGCGTCACCCTGTGCAGCGGTTGCAGGTCCCGCACGTTTTGCGCCTCTGACAGAACCTCCATGAAAGCGGGCTGGCTGTAAAACGAGTGTATTCCCTCCGGCCCCAGCAAACCCACCCCGAGGCCACCGGGTCCGAGGGCCGACCTGCCGGCCAGGACGTGCGTCCTGTGCGCCAGGGCCTCCAGAGGCCGCCTGGGTGCCGCCGCAGGCTCCTTGTTTAGGCCGAGAAGCTCCTGGATCCCGAAGCCGGTGCGTCGGTGCACCGTGGGGGCCATTTTCCACACAGGGGCCGGTGCCTGGGATCCCCCGTGAGTTACACCTATTTGCAGGGATGTTCTTTCTTTATGTTCTCTGTCTGAAAGTAGAACTGCCTCCTTCCCCGCCATGACGGTGGTGGCAGTCTTTTTTTAAAAGTCCCCGGTGCTCTGATGCTCTTGTGCGTGTGCGCGCCCGCCTCTCAGCTTTTATCCAACAGGCAACAGGCAGCAGCCAATCACAGGACAGAGCAAGTTTACATTCGCTGCATGAATGGACCTTTCGCAGGTCCTGGCAAATACGCAGGCAAACAACCATAATATCACTTTTTCCTCTTCGCGTCGCTTTACCAGGACACACATTTTAAGTTTTTGCCCTTTTAAATCATGCCACGTTGATATTTTAATTGAAATCACAAGTAATAATCCAAACTAAAATAGGTCCAAATTATTCGAACGAATGTATCTTGATGATTTTTTTTCAACCACGCAAGGATGAAATATGTCTTTAGGTCAAGAGAAAACGCATAATACATATATTTTTATTCTCGTTAAGTCGCCAAATTACCTCACATTTTACTCGTGTGTATTATTTATGAGATAGATGTAGTTCTAATATCAACCAAATGAATCCACTTACAATTCAGTAACTTGTCGTGATGGGCAAATGAAAAGAAACACCAATGAGCCAATTAATCTATCAGCCGATTCATCTCTTTGCTTTTCCGGGACTGATCGATGGTTAACGTCCCGCTCATTTGCATATTCTAATTGTGTTGCGCACCAGACGCTGTGTCTGTGGCGGCGGTCTGCTCACGTCAACAGCTTATTACGCGTTTTTTTATTCTTTGACGGGTCACACGATACCAAACAGTATCCCGCAGAGTATTTAGGACACCGACGGGTGAAAGAAAAGCCGCGCCAGCGCGTAAATCCCCTGTAGAAAGTAAGAGCGAGGATGTCCACACAATGGAACCAAGTGAAACCACTCTTATCCCACAAACCTAATCCTCTAATTATTCAATTACTGCGTGCGCGGCTTCGCTGGCCGCGGAGGACAGTTTATGGAGATGAGTGGACGCGCACGATGGAGGCGCAGATGAGATCTTTATCAGTGACACATGTGATGGTGAATAAAGGCGTTTGGCAGCACGTCAGGATGTCGCTGACGCCGAAATCAACCGCGTCTGTGGGCGTGGAGGACACGCGTAAAGGCCCGAAAAGTACACAAGGGTTTGTCTCGACCTGGGAAGCGCCGCAAGATTCCAAAGAAACGAAGGAGGAAACTTTGTGATAACGTGTGATGACGAGGACGCGTGCGGGTGACGTCCATCAGTTGCGGTTTTGCGTCTGAACCGATGGTTAATCACCTCATCCGAGTCTTGATCAACTCGAACTCGGAGCAGGAGGTTAAATCGGGAGAAGGGTTTATGACTATTGCGTTAATTCAGACATCCAAACAAAGACACATCATGAATAAATCTGAAAAATCTACAGAGTAAAATCTTTCCTATCTCCATAATTTAAATTGCACCGTCATTTACGGTTTTGATCCCTATTCTGTTCCATTTTTGGCATAAAAAAGACGCTAAAAAGACGAAGAACGTGTAAATTGAAAGACTGATTATTTGTATCTGTTTTAATCTACAGAAAACTTTTTTTTTTTACCATTTCACCTTTATTCCACCTTTGAAATTAGTAATTACATCCTTGCCACTGACCCCCACAGAAAAGCGCGTAACGTTCCTCTTTGTGCCTGATGGTGGCGCTACAGCGCCAATTCGATTAACCTTTTAATTGTGAGCTTCAAAAGTCCAGAAGCCACCACACTGACCACTAACTGTCACAGTTTAGTCCTGCAAACCCAATAGCCAATATGGACACAGCTTCAGGCAGCATGTTGTTAGAATAAATGGAATAATAGAAAAATAGGAACTAATTAATTAATGTGATGTGATGTTTATTAAAATTGTGGTCCGTGCTTTCGCTTCACTTTTCCCATACTTTCATTTTCTTTCCCTCGTTTGAAACTTTAGACTCAAATTCAAGGTCACAAGTTCAAAACCCTGCTGATACTGAATGTCAATGCGCATCAAAAAAACAGCTAAACAGCAGCATCCTGGCTAATTACAATGATTAATCAACCAGTTTTAATTCAGAATTTTCTAAAATGATCAATGACTAAGGCTCCAGAAATATTTCCTCTAATTTTCCCCATTGCACTTTGAAGAACCAGCTCCCGACATGTGACTGGGAGTCTCCTCTGTGAGTACGTAGCATTAATTAGGGCAATAACGACGTACCTTTGCTGTTCTATAGTCTCCATTTCTGTGTGAGTCTATTTATGCTCTGGGGCTTTTTAAAGTCTCCAGATCGCCCCGTGTGCCACATTCCCCCTTTTCCATGTGCAGATATTTATTAGTGTAATGAGGAAAATGCTTTGGGAAATATGGGGAGAGGCCCCCCAGCTCCCAAACTTTCTTTGCAAAATAATACACCTCATTGTTGTTGCTGCTAACCAGAAGTGACATAATTACTCGGGCCCATTTCTTTTCTAATTAGCACACTTCTAGAGTGGACAGGGACTAGCAGTTAGGCAGGAGAAGGGAACCGGACAGGCATGGCGGTGGCAACACAAAAAGGGGCCTCTGCTTTCAGCGTAATTAGGTGAGACAATGCCCCTGACTGTTTTGAGCCATGGCAGTGGCTCAAAACCGGGGCCAAGCAGGCGAGCAGACTCCCCGAGACCCTAATAAGCCCCTAATTGTCTTTTCTGATTCGTATGGGCAGCACCAGACATGAAGACTGGCTATTCTTGGTCCCCTGGAGAGAGCGAATTTGAGCCGAGTCACTCAGAAACTTCACTGTTTGCCCCTCAAACTCCAGAGAACTTGTGTTAACCTCCTGTGACGGCGTCAAACCTCGGGCAGCTGCCAACAAGGCGAAGGAATACGCAGGAGCAGCTGGGATTCTCTGCCCCAAGTGCAACACAAACAGCAGTTCAGAGCTTAAAGGACCCAAAGAGCTGCGGAATAAACCCAAGATCCAGAGTGACACCAGTAGCAAAACGCCTTCTGTGTTGTAGAAAACGTAAGTAAATACTCAAGATTAAGTGACATCAAAGGGAATAAGTGAAATCCTAATGGGAAATTGCTTCTCTTCTGATATGAGCTTCCCATTATCTGATGGTTGAAGAGACCTTTGGACTCTACAGGCTGCATGTCATAACTGCAAGATGTGCACACACACACACACACACACACACACACACACACACACACACACACACACACACACACACTGTTGAGGCTAAGGGCAGGTGGTACCCTGAAAACTCAATATTCCATAATTTCCTTTTCAGAACATCCACCATGGACAAAGCTTCTCCACTCGGCGGAACGTCAATCCGATGTGCCCTCACTCCTTTAATTAGCTGTCAATTAGAGCAAACGAATCAACTCCTCGCCTAATTAAGCAACGCCACCAGGCAGCTCCAGGACTGACCATTGTGTGGACGGCATGAGAAAACCACAGCAGCTAGCAAACTCGCTTTGGATCAGATGTGCAACTCAATGATCCCACTGACACACTGTTGAGGGAGGGGAGAGTGTGTGAGTGTGTGTGTGTGTGTGTGTGTGTGTGTGTGTGTGTGTGTGTGTGTGTGTGTGTGTGTGTGCGTGTGTGTGTGTGTGCGTGTGAGAGAGAGAGAGGGAGTGTATAAATATAAGCGTTTTATCATTTTGATTTACTCATATAATCTTTCCAAACATTTGTGGGTTTTGTTTTTATTGTTTTTTGTTTTTATGATAATATTGGAATATAAAAACCTTTAGAGGAAAGTGAGCTACATATTGGGCAGTTTTAGTAGGATGATATGAATCTTTCCAATCTTGTCACTTTTGTTTCCCTGAATTTGATAGTTGTGTTTTGAAAATCCATTTTTATTTTTAGTGCCTAATTATTGAAATTTTTGGATCATCATGTAAGTTCGTCTGTTGGAATTTGTTAACCTATGACATAAAATGTTGCGTTTTTTTTGTTCAGCATCTTCGGATTGATTATAGAAAATAACTTAAAAAAAATCTTTCTAAAATATATAGAAAAAAGAATAATTATAAACGAATCTTCTTCCTCATTCAAGGACCCTTCCTTACAGTTGCGTCACTTCCCTCATCTTTTCTCTGAAGGTATATTTCTGTACATGTCACATTTTTATTAACAGTTTAAATGTAAATTAGTCTAAATAATCCCTTAAATCACAGCTATGGAAAAAACAAACCATCAGTCTGTATCTTTAATAATCCTTTTCCCAAAACATCCCGTAGTTGTCCTGCACAGGTACAGGTGACGGACGCTTGTCTTCAGGCTCAGGAGCCTCTTCCTCCATGTTGCCACCTTCCCTCTGCACCATTACGGCCTGTAATTGTTGTTTAATGGATTAAACATTCATCCTTCCTCTGCAACCCCCCCGAGGCTGCGTGACAGCCTCGCCATGTTCACTCTGCTAAACAGCTCCCTTCACACCCACCCACACACACACACACACACACACACACACACACACACACACACACACACTTGTTTGATGGCAGTCTTTGTGCTTAAAATTCAATTATCCACTTATTGATAGCTCTCTAGGGGTGCAAGAGGAGTTGACAGTGTGTTGCTGGAGGTGCGGATGATTTCCCAGGAGGCTGCAGGCTCCTCCGCACATCTCCAGCTGGATCTATTTCACGGCTTCACTCATCAGCAGCCTGCACAGATGGAGCATCTGCAGCCATCGTACGGCAACACCCCAGTGCACGCGTAAACACACACACACACAACACACACACACACACACACACACACACACACACACACACACACACACACATACACAGAACATAAGTGATTCATGAATGTTCATTGTTGATATTATGAAAAGTGTTCATATTCACGAATATTACATTTAATTTGCCGCTGATCCCTTATTAAATGTCAGCAAGTTGAACAATCGTTTCTCTCTTTTTTACAATATAAAGCCACCAAAATATTATATTCGTGATGTCGTGGCCTGATGGAGGGTTTGTCCTGAGCCGCCGCTGCAGCTTCGGTGGATCCAGCTGACCTGGTGCTTTTGCTGGTGGGGGAAACTGGAGAAAATCCCCCCCAGACATGGAGAGAACGTACTGAACTCAACACAAAAAGGCCTGTTGTGACTTTCCTTATCCTGTCTCTCATTTATCTTTCTGAAACCAGTGAGCTCTATTAGTTTGGACTTTGAGTATCTTTTTTTGGCCCGTGGAAGCTCAGACAGTAAACTGCTTCAATCGATAAACAAACATAAACTCCTCTTCTTAAAAGATCAAACACTCACTAAAAATTTGCTTTATTAGTCTTGAAAACATTGCATTATTTAGAGTTTTCATCAACTGTGCTCTGTTTTCATTCCTTCAGGTGTAACAAGTCTGCACTCATCGGTGAAGCCACAGGTAGGACACCACGTGTTAACCACGCGTCCTCAGAGTCCCCTGAGACCTCCGGGGCCCCCGTGAGACCACTTGGCTCGCTGCTGGCCTCGTCCCTCCCTAATTACAACACTCATCTCTTCTCTCCCTCTGATGACAGCACTCAGCCGCGTTTGGAGGCTCCGCATCACAGACGGGCAACAGCTGGGGCCGCCAGCTGCACATCAGCACCCAGAAGGGTTAGAAGGAGTAATGATGTTGTGTTTGTGCTTGAGGGAAGGCGGTCGCCGCACAATGCGCCCATTCACACCATGCAGGCATCGTTTTGCAGACAAACACTGATGCACTAATCACTCTTTGTGTTTAGCAAAGCCAAAACCATTACTGGTCCACAACACTGTTTAATATTTGATTGGAAATATAGATGAACAGTGTTGCCCTTTGTAATATCGTGGTTCATTAGTCCTGCTTATAGCCTATTGAACCGCTTGAGTGTCAGTGGACTGACTGTTTATTAGCGTGGTGCAGCATGAGCTTTAATGGCCGTCAGCCAGCCTGGCATAAATCTCCAGGCTCTGCCCGGGTTTGCTTCCCTGTCTCATCGGATGGCCCTGAAGAATGAAGCCGGTGTGATGAAAGAGAGAGTGTGATTTATGTGCTCCACCATCCTCCTCATCAGCCACAAACAGAAAAATGAAGGGTGTGACCAAACTGAGGCGCACGCTCGGATGTGATGAGGGTGACGCGTGCTTGAGATGCATGCTTGGACTGTGGTTCTTCTCTGAAGAGTCAGGTTCTTCTGTTTAGATCTGACCTGGATGAATGACCACCTATGGACTTCTTGAGGGATTTTCTTTTATTACCTTGTGTTTGAATGGGATATTTAACAGTTGTAGCTGGATCTTAATGTGAATTTTCCACAATTATTTCTATTTATCTAAAAAAAAGTTCACAAGTAATCAGAAAAGATTGGATGAAAATGTTAAATTGAGATGCAGATTCAGACAGCTGCTCTCCGAAAGGTTTAATGGCCTCTTAAACATGTTTCGATGTGTTTGGCAAAACCTACAAATGTCACACTGCCAGTTGCAGCTCTTAATCCTGAGCAATTTTCTTTTGAGGGCGTCTAATTGTTGGGAAATGTTGTTTGACAGTTGGATGATGTCATGGTCTGACAAGCGAGTGTGGCTCAGTGGAGAGTGAAGACATGTTGTTCTCGTCCATTCATTCTGACCTTTTTATGCTGCATTTCCAGGTCAGGAAATTTAGGTCAGAGAACAATGCACTCTCTCTGTTTAGCCACAGCAGGGTGCCAAAAATCTTCCTCTTACTCCTCGGTGACCCCCAGTCCAGCCCTCGCATTCTGGTCAGCACCAGTAGCACCAGCTCAGTACAGACTCAGAACACGCTTCCTCAGATAGAGTGGGCTGCTACCTTGTGGTGAGATCTTAAATTACAATCTCATTCCAAATCTGAGGCTATTACAATTCTACTCCGTTATATCTAACCAAGAATATCTGAGGACAGCTAATTGAGCCGTGTTCAAATAATCTATACTACTACTACTACTACTACTACTACTACTACTACTAATAATAATAATAATAATAATAATATAATAATAATAATAATAATAATAACAACCCAAACAACGCCCTCGTTAATGATGACATTCTATGGGATACCTACATATCTTCAAAACTACAGTTGTAGTTCCATTATCTACCGGCGGTATTTGATGACGTCAGACAGAGAAGAGAAACTCAAAATCACTGCGAGCTCGTGCTGAAGTCGCCGGGTA
The DNA here is from genome assembly GCF_003711565.1 of Takifugu flavidus. Lineage (NCBI taxonomy): Eukaryota > Metazoa > Chordata > Actinopteri > Tetraodontiformes > Tetraodontidae > Takifugu > Takifugu flavidus. The sequence continues at coordinate 8,119,876 of NC_079538.1, forward strand.
CGGTGGCGCGTGCCTGTAATCCAAGCTACTGGGAGGCTGAGGCTGGCGGATCGCTTGAGCTCAGGAGTTCTGGGCTTCAGCGGACTATGTCGATCGGGTGTCCGCACTAAGTTCGGTATCGATATGGTGCTCCTGGGGGAGCCCGGGATCACCAGGTCGCCTAAGGAGGGGTGCACCGGCCCAGGTCGGAAACGAAGCAGGTCAAAGCCCCCGTGCCGCTCAGTAGTGGGATCGCGCCCGTGAATAGACGCTGTAGTTCAGCCTGAGTAACACAGCGAGACTCAGTCTTTTTGTACTCATTATAATAACACATTTACACAACTACATCAAATCTTTATGTACATCAATAGCTTGAGCCACGTCCCTTTATCATTTTGTAAGTGAAAACCCCTCATAAACTTGCTCATCTGCTTGCTCTACACTGCCTCCTCCTGGAGGATTTCTGCAACTACATCAACCACAACGTTGCCTTTCTGGAAGGCTTGCAGGAATGAAAAACACAAATTGACGGCATTAAGGAGCTTCCTGTTCCCTTTTTAAAACCTCCGGTTGATTTATATTCTCTTTAACCTATGTACAAAAATAATCGTGGCTAATAACTATTTTCATAAAGTATTAGTTGGCATTCTACCTCTTTGATGTAACTTTTCAAGAACATTCGATTGACTTAAACCAATCTCTGTCCAAAGATTCAACACAAACGTAAAAGGTAAACAATCTTTGTTTCTGATCAACTACCTTAAGTAATTAAACTATTACCCAGATTGTTTATTTAAAACTACAGTTGTAGTTTCATTATCTACCGACGATATTTGATGACGTCAGACAGAGAAGAGAAACTCAAAAGCACTGTGAGCTCGTGCTGAAGTCGCCGGGTACGGTGGCGCGTGCCTGTAATCCAAGCTACTGGGAGGCTGAGGCTGGCGGATCGCTTGAGCTCAGGAGTTCTGGGCTACAGCGGACTATGTCGATCGGGTGTCCGTACTAAGTTCGGTATCGATATGGTGCTCCTGGGGGAGCCCGGGATCACCAGGTCGCCTAAGGAGGGGTGCACCGGCCCAGGTCGGAAACGAAGCAGGTCAAAGCCCCCGTGCCGCTCAGTAGTGGGATCGCGCCCGTGAATAGACGCTGTAGTTCAACCTGAGTAACACAGCGGGACTCAGTCTTTTTGTACTCATTATAGCAACACATTTACACGACTACATCAAATCTTTATGTGCATCAACAGTTTGAGCCACGTCCCTTTATCATTTTGTAAGTGAAAACCCCCATAAGCTTGCTGCGTGCTCTACGCTGCTCCTCCTGGAGGATACTGGGAACATCTCTAAACACGGTTTAAACCACAGACGTGAGAGCGAGTTTGCGTCAACAGTAGCCACGAAAAAAAACAAGTAATAGATTATTATGTTTTCAAAAGATAAACTACTAAAACAAACAAAAGCATAAATAATGAAAACAAAAATGCTCTAAAATTATTTATTGCACAGATTACAATTCATGATCTTCTGGGTGGTAAAGTTCACTCATCAGCCGGTAGATGTATGATGGCGCATGACCTCCAATGTTTGAGATGAACAGTGTGATGAGCTCAGGCGGAACATAATCAAAAACTGGGCAGTGAACGTTCACCTTTGAGAGGATCTCACCTAAAACACAGGAAATAAACGTTACGCTCTTGCAATGTAAAAGTGTAAGTGTGCAATGTTGAAGTTACCTTCAGTAAAAGGAAGGACCTCGTGAGGGGAGACAAACTTATGAAAGGTGTCTTCTTCATTTGGGAACTAAAAAGACCAAATTTTTCCATGATTACTCACTTTGTAGAAATCCTAAATATGGATGATTTGAGGATATTCCTACCTGAGGAGAGAGCTTAAACATGGGAGCACAAACAATCAGAGGTGTGGAGTGATGTTTCGCTGCGAGGGCAAGCGTGTGCGTTCCATTAACTGCCCTCAGACCTCCGTTTGCCAGGACCGTCTGCGTACCAATAATGACCTAAAAGCAGAAAACTGTCTGCAACTCATCTGCACCAATAGCACTGTTTCCCATCAGTCACGATACTGCGTACTTTATTGACACGAGACATGACCGCAAATATGGCTGCATCTGCGATTACTGTTGTTTCAATGCCGGCTGTGGAGAGACTTGTTGCCATCTTATGTCCCTGTAAAAAAGTAAAAGTTTAGTCATTTCCCAGCAGGAACGTGCTATCTTAAATATGCCTGCCTACCTGGCAGAAGGGAGCACATTCCGCCACGATGACATGAAACTTGCGTTTGCGTGCAGCGTCTTTGAGGAATGCCTCAACGGTACGAGAACGTCCAACAGTCATGATGACTTCATTGGAGTGAATGTGCTCCAAGGCCTGCATGGCAATGTTGTCAGTAGTCCCCTCTGTTCAAGGACACAGCAAGGACAGATATTTATATGCAACAAGCCTTTACAAATTTCAGGGATTGTCTAATTCATGAACAGACTTGTTCTTTAAATTGATGCTTTGTTTATTGCACTACTGTCACGGGTGCTAAATGGCCAGTGCAGAATCATACCCAGCTCTGTTAGCAACTCATTGATAGCCTCGATGACGTTTGCCTTCAGCGCAGCAAAATGCTGCCTGAAGTTTTCCTCACTAAGTCCTCCAGAGGTCAGCAGCTTGTGCAGTGATTCCTGCTGGTCTGCCTCCTCGCTGCTACCGCGAGACCTGCAGAAAACAGAAAAGCACTCAAGCACTCTTTTTTTGCATTTTGATAGCCATGAGTCTGTATATTTAAGTTAACATCCTCTACAAGCAGCATATCATTTACCAGCTCTTCACCCCAGCTCTGCATCTCACCAACCTGATCTAAAAATTAAAAAAACAAAACTGTCCTGCTCCTTCTGTTCCAGACAAATCCAGACTAAATTCTAACCTGTTTAGGTTTGCATACACCTCTTAATTTTATATGCAATTCTTCTATTTTATTTATTACATTCACAGTTTAATACATAGTACTTAAATGTTTTAGTCTCAATCTTATTCAGTATTTTCTGCATCTTGTGTATATTATCCCTCTCCTGTATTTAGTTGTCCCCTTATTTCTGCTTTGTATTGTCCATTCCATTGTACGCTGTGAAAATATCCAACAGTGTTACTAATTTAAACACAATGAGTTTGAGTGTTTCTGGACCTATGAGTGCTTGTATAGTGTTGCACACTTCCTCTGATCTTTCCAGGGTTTCTGTAATCAGTCTGGTCCCCAAGACCACCTTACCTGGCATATTCCTCTCTGATTATCTTCAACACCCTCCTGATCATGTTGCCAACAGTGGTCTCGGATGGTTGAGCAGCAATTAGCCTCCTCCCTTCTTTTCTAATTACTTCCATCAGATCCCCTGTAACAAAAGAATAAAACCATAAATATTTCAGTTGTGATACTACAGCCCTGTGATTGTAAATCTACTTCTCATTTAAATGTACCTTGTCTGTTTTAGTCACTTAATTTCTCAAAGAACATAGATTTGAACACATCTGATAGCTGCATCTGATAGCACCAGACAAATGAGCCCGCGAAATGCGGATCAAATATTTTGCCACAGTTATAACTTTAGCCCTGTTATTTGTTATTAAACGGGTGACTTTGGAAGGAAACTGTAACATGTGTCACCTGCGCTGCTCCACCGTGCCTGCGCTGTTATTCTGCGGAGCAGGGCTGTCGTTTCTCGGGCTGTTTCCGAGGAGCCCCGCAGTGGTCCAGTCCCGCTTCCTCCGCGCTTCAAGTCAGACAGAAACGCCTCAATTCGTTCGGTCAGGTCTACTTCTTTGTCTGCGCCCGGCATGGCTTTTATTTAAATAATCTGTTGTGGGACTGAGATAGTATTTACGAAATTTCCACCGTCAGGACGTTGACAAGGAAGTCTTCAGAAGTATTTCCGGGTGAAGACGACTAAGCTCTCACGTGATTGGTTCACCAGCTATTGCATCACGCTTGTAACGTCGACATTTTTTTTTATTTTTTTAAAGTATATTAAAATATAATTATTATACACGTAATTCACACTCGATACTCAAACAGAATCAGTGGGGTATGAAAAAAATATGTATCTCATCTTCTGACCCTATTTCCGACTATGGTGGCCGGAACCGGAAATAGTCTTGTCATTTGTCCTCCGTAAAAAGAAGTCGTGTTTATAAAAAACTAAACTTTATAAACACACACAGAGAGACATTATTAGTATAGGAAAATATGTATCTATAAGTATTTCGACATAACTAATTTAAACATTATGCAGTCTACAGGTTATGAAAATTTATGGTAAGTTTTTTTTATTTTAGGAACTCATGTTAATATTACGCTCTCTTCCTCCTCCCACCGTTTTGCGTTCATACTCTCTTCTGATTACGGTATGTCAGATTAAAAGAGAGGAAATAGAAACTTTATTCATCTCTCATGAGAAATTCACATATGGTGGTATTGAAGGTCCAAACTACTCCATGAATGCCCAAAATATAAATTCATTACTTAACTTGTAACTTCTTAAACTTGCCTTACTTGCCATCTTTAAACTCATAAGTGTGCCCTGGGAAATACACATTAAACTGCATAACTAATGTAAATCCATCGAATATTTTATTGAATAAGAGCCCCACACAAAATTACAAAATGTATCAGTTAACATAAAAATAAAAAAAATCACTGGTGTTAAAATGTTTCCATGAAAGATGCCCTTATTGACTGTCAAAAACACCCCACATTCACAACCCCCAGTCGCACAGATAGGATTAAAGAATAGAAGCACGATGGATAGATCAGCAGTACTGTAATTGGGAAGTGACACTTTCAAAATTACAGGAGGGTTATTTGCCAGTCTGAAGAAAAATGAATGTGTGGAAAATGCTTCGACAGGGCAAACAACCACTTCTGGTAAAGACCTCCGTCCTGTGAAATCCCACAGAAGACACCTTAACATAACTCTCATTGGAGTGGGTTGGTGAAGTTAACCATAGCCATCAACATGCAGAGTACAACATTTTCAGTATCTGGCTACTTTTTGGCTTGTAACAATCCAATATTCAAGCGATCCAAAATAAAATTAGGATGAGTCACAGCTACCAAATGTGACCTAACTAATAACAGAATATAACTGAACAAAACAATACCTCCCAGAGATATACAGCATATACCTGCAGAAGCAACTAAGTGGCATTGAGAACACAATGGGGGAAAAAACAGGACACGGCTAACTTTAGTTACCAAATATGAGCAAATTATGTGACAAAGGAGTGGTTGCAAGGTTTAACAACCCACTTTTGAAACCACCTAAAATTGCTAAATGGGCAGTAAGGATTGTAATTCAGTTGCCATGGGAATATAACAAACTAACATTTGCTGATGGCACATCCATTCAAAGCAAAAATTAAACTGGGGGGGTACTTTTTCCGGGAAGAGGCAGTGCGGAGAAATGGACCTAAACCACCTATGAGACCTGGCGAAACACAAAGCCTCCATGTCCCACAATGCATTTCTCTCCACTGCACTTTAATTTCATTATTCCATTAAATTATCATTTGCAGCATCACCACTCGTGCTGTCATTTACTAAAGCTAGTCCAGAGATGTTGGGATGTGTTTGTTGACTGTCAGGAGGTTTCCAGGAAAAGAGCGAGGACCTTTCTACTCGATCAGCTTCTTTGCCTTGAAGAAACGCCTCAAATAGAACACCTGCCATGTTGCCAGGCCGATGAGGCAGAACATGGAGAAGATGCTAAAGTACAGCACCCGTGTGTTGGTTGACTCTAAAGTGGGGGGAGAAGATATCAGATGTTAAATAAATAAATACATTTTTTTTTACATTTTCTTTTTTACATTTTACATAAATACATTTTACTTATTTAAGCAATAAATTAAAGAAACTCCATTTGATTCAATTGGTCACTTGCTGCAGTTCCTAACATCAAATACATTATCTCTGAGCAGAGCCTTTTAAATTTTATGTTCCATGCTGCAAAGTCTAATTTCCCATGACAATTTCAACTTGTGAAAAACAGCTCATTTCAGTAATTGTGCATTTGTCTCACCATTGGTGTCTCTCATTTCTTCCTCCCTCTTCTTCATATAAGCAAAATCATTGACAATAGACTCGGACAGGTCCTCCAGTCGCCTCAGCTCAACTTCCAGGGGCTTCAGTTTCTCCACCTTGGCAATCTGAGGGACAAAATAAATGCTTAAAAACAATCTACTGTGACCAACTGAACGGTTGGGAAAGAAAACCCTGAAGAAATGTCAATGCAAACATTGACCAGTTGGTGGCACTCTGAGACTGCATAGGCCTTGTAGGAAACTGAACTGGCCATACAAGATGTGAGAAGAGGTATTAACTCTGGTACAAAAGACACCAATAAACTATTGTAATCCAGAAATGTGGTTGTTGTTGAGTTAAACACATGATTGTGCATCATGCATACAAGACGTGGTTTAATTATTGCAACCGTTTTAGTCCATTTAAATGAGACTTGCCGTTACATTTTAGGAGAAAGGCTCCATAAAGAATGTTTGCATTGGGCCCCTACCCAAATTTGAACCGTTCAACCTGTAAGCTTCCAGTCCAGCTCTGTGCAAACATCCAGGGTGTAGCTTGAATAATGACTGATGTATTAAGCAGTCTGCAGTCAAAACGAGAATTATCAAGCATCTAACGGAATACATTTTTTTAGCTACATCAAAATGCAGTGGAACTAAAAAAAAAAAAAGCATGTGTGAATTCTACTCCTGCCACATGCACAGACAGTGCTTGCCGACTTGAATTCACCATGAACATCCACCTACACACTTCCTCATCAGAACACAATGTCGTGTCCGTGCTGCATGTGTGGGAAGAGGGGTGATTCTCAGCTCCCAGTGGTTTATAACTTCAGCGCATACTTTTTTATGTACTACCACAATACCACCTGCTGTTCATTTACAAAACTAGACAAATAGATTATCGTGTTGGTGAACAATGACGAATACCTGAAAAAAATCTTCATTCTGGCTTCTCAACTCGAATTCTGGGGTGGCTTCCATTTTTATTGCCACAATGTGAACTTGACATAGAATAAAATGTGAGAAAAGAAAGAGCCAATCTATCTGTCACAAACTCCTGGGCTTATTAATTTACCTCCTCATAATTTTTGGCCTCCACGCCATGCTTCATGTCAAGATTGACCAGTTGATCTGGAACTCTTCCTGTACCTGATTCAAAAAGAGTCACAATATTAAGATCACATCCAATCAAAACAAGCAGAAAGTAGCATTCAGAAGCATATAGCATTAAAATACTTTCTGCATCACTTTCAACATAACAATGCCTATTCATTTGTAAAACATTCCTTCACTTTGCTCCTGCACGGACAAGACGAATCAGCTTTTGTGCATCTGTATAGACAACATAAAATAATGGCAACACTGGTGGAGAGGACTCCCATACATACCCATGGGTGATTTACTCTCAAAGCATACTTCAAACATATCGTAGTCTTCTGTGGTGAACGCAAATTTTCCTTTTGTTGCATCTTCCTTTGAGTACAGAGTGTGGCTTGAGGAATCTGTGATCTATAAATAAAGAATTTTAAAAAAAAAATCTGAGTTATAAAACAAGAATCAATCAGTTTCAGTTTAAGCCAGAAAGGCTGATTATAAATCAATCGTACTGATTGATTTCCTTATGTTAAAACCCATTGACGTAGTCAATACATGTGGTACAAGAGATTACCTAAAAGTAAGATAGCAACCATTATAGCCGCATTTATCAACTAAACAATACACATACACTGTTTTGAGCTGAAAACCTTAATGCTAACATGCTATGGTAGCTAGTTGAATGGGCGATTAACACTGACGTGTAACAGCAGCGTCCGAACCGATGACACATATTACTTTTTAAAAATAGATCCATCGACAACAAGAGTGGACGAAGTATGAACTGTTACGATTAGACTACGAGTACGTTCAATCTGAATCCTGAAAATGTTCCCGAAGATGGATGATTTACACAAAAAACGAAAATCAGGAAGGATGGTTCGGGCCTAAACCATTGAATATCACAAGCCACCGGTTTTAAGACCAGTCCACTTAGGAGTGGCTTAAACACCGCACAAAAACAGTATTTTAGGACCCTGATGATATTCAACTGAGGCGAAAAAGCAGAAAACATAGTTAAGTAGTTAAGCTCGACACACTGGTGGAGTTAACGTTCGCTACGCGCATCTCGGCGCTCACCTTCAGATTAGTTTTGGTGTTCGCCTGTTCGCTTATTTCATATTCCCCAGTGACAAGGACATCTTTGTGGATCTCTTCTCGTAAGCACTTTCTTGTGTTTACCGGTAAAAAGAAAGAGATGGAAAAGGCAGATTCAATAAGAACCGGTAAAAACAGCAGCGCAGTGAGTCGAGCCATGGCTGCTTGCTACTAGCTAACCCTAGCCAGCCAGCTAAACGTCGAGTTTCTACCGAACGGGACACGCAGCTCACCAGCGCCACCCCTGTTCTGGAGGGGAACTGCACCACATTTACCGAATCAGCTTGGGTTACTTCATTGTGAATTGACTGCTTTGAAATTCCTTATTCGAATTACACTATTCAACTCTTGTCGCAAATCAGTCACGTGTGATGTCAATAATTACACTATTATAGCATCATCATGTTTGCAGCTGCAACGCGGGAAAAAAATGATTAGCGCAATTATGGATATAAACCAAAGATAGAGTGATAGCTGCTTTTATGGCTACATCTTGTCTGGACATGTGAGGCAGATTAAAGTCTATGTACTGACGTACAGTTGTATCTTAATGTGAGATTCAGTCATGATTGATAATCAGATATTACTAAAGTAATTTATACCCTAGGTTATGAAACATATGAGAATGTTGGTAGGTATATTCAGAAAATTCCATACATTATTATTTTTCTGTCAGGGTTTAGAGTAACATAACCGAGTACTTCTTGATACTGATCATGCAAGATAAGACAGGAACACTCTGCTATGTGGGGGGTCTGAACAGAGAAATCCCTCTGGCATTGGTCTGTTGTGTGTTATACAATCTCATGCCACGTAGTCTTTGCTGCGAAGGAAAATTAAAGTACGTGCAGATTTCGAGTTGCTCACAACACTCAGTATATTTCCACAGGTATTAGGAGTGACTACAGTTTGAATAATATTTACGCGCCTGTTTAATCAGTCTTACTATTGACTGACCAATCCCTTTTAACCACCTCCAAGGACCAAATGGCAGAACATCGTCATGAATGTTTCACATTACAGGGTAGCGTGTTTGTTAAATGAGAACTCATGCTGACGCAAGTGTCTACACACCCATCCACTTAACTCCGTCATTCACTGGCTTGTTATTACCTCCATAAACTGATCCATCAGACAATTGCTTTAACTGTCAGGGAGATTATTGTCAAGTTAAGGTCAACGGCCTCAGTAAAAACACGCAGCCGTGCACATTATCTAAAAGTTTTCCAATTCTGGACATGTGAGGGTTGGATTTGTTAATTCTTGTCACACAGAGGCAATCCCAGTTTCATCACCACCCCGCACACAGTTACAGAGACAAGCAAGGATCTCGTTCTGGCTCTGCTTTCTTCACACCCTCATCGTTCTCGGCTTCACTCTCCCAGACTCCCACCCTCCCCTTCTATCAGGCATACGCTGCCTGCTTCCTCCCCTGGGTGGCTGCACCGACGCAGGTTCGCGTCACAGTGGTCTAAATTTACTGCTGTTGATGCTGATGTTAAAAGAAGCAATAGGCACCTGCTATTTCTGCTTTTACCCCCAGCTCCCGGGGGCCAACAAAGAGGTATTAATAGGCAGACTTATTAGACACTGGATGATGGCACACGGGGTGTTATTGAAAGAAGAATGCAGAGAAAAACAGACAATTGGAAATAAGCTGTTACGCAACTGCAGAGGGCTATATGAAACTTAAGAACAGGCGAAAAGGGTAAAAAACAAGAGGCTATGTAAGATGGCAGTTACAAGAGAAACACCTATAACATGTCTGTATTAAAGAACATCTCATTCTTTACCTCAGGTTGCACCTTGAGAACAGGTTTAAGATGTGGTATCTAGGCCATGTTGCACAAAAAAGGGTGTGGATACACTGGAAATGCTCCAGTATCACAGTAAATTAGTGATTGTGCCAAGTAGCCTTCCAGTGCGTACGCTTTGTACGTGATCACTCGCCCGTTTCCTGCTTAGAACCGTGAAGCAATGGTTCTTCCAATGATTCTCAATGTGATAATACAATTAGGGAGAAACCTGACTGCATGTTTACAGAAAGAATGAGGGGAAGGAAAAATAGTACAGATTTCAAAAAGTGTGGGAGAAACAGCACTGTCAGCTACATATGGAATTTACATCAATTAAGTAATGACGAAGTTACATCTTCCTGTTCCAGTTCAGTCGTCATACTCATTTAAAAGATAGAAGAAACCAGACAAAAACCAGAAATAAGCAAATACGTCATAAAACGTGTGGTTTATGGTGCTGAGGTGTGGAAGTGAAAGGAAAGGATCGCTGCAGCTCATTACAAAATCTAATGCATTTATGAACAACACTGGAACAGAATACTGGTAATTACAGTACTCCTGGTCTGCCTTAAGCTGCATCTGTAAATGTTGCTTCGATGTGAGAGAAAAGAGAGCTGCACGGAGACTGAAAAAGAGAAAACCTTTCTAGACTTTTGTGTGCATTTATCTGAATGTTTCTGCCAGTTCCCTCACGAATTATTTTCGATAGCTATTTTCTTACTACGCAATAACTTGAGGCATCGTTAGACTTCCGGTCGTGATCAACCGGGCATTAACGTCTTAAAGGCACGAAAAGAACGCAGTCAGCGGTTGAAATACTGCTTTCGGATCCTGTTGGCAATTTCTCTTGCATAACCGCATACGTGTGCAGCCGTCGTGTTGCAACGAGCAAACACAGTCAACACGCCTGCTTGATCCAGAGCTGTAAGCATGACGTTACTGGCGACGGATTGATAAAGCAGAAAGACAAACTTGGATCCGGTCGAGCAGCTAAATAGGGGGAAACGAGCCTGTTTTTGGGTTCTTCTGACAGCAACGAGCCGACGCAGCAGCGTTGGGCCCGGAAGTGTGACGTCAGCGCGCTGTGCATACACATTAAAAAATGGAAAAGGAAAGAACGCATTGACGTAAAACGCCCTGACGTATAGTTAACCTTAGCAACAGACGAATCAATAAATAGAGCCAGTGGAGCTGGAAGGAAATAACAGCGATCCCTTATGGAGGCTAATTTTAAACGTTAATTGATCGTCAAATGGCGGAGGAGCTGCTTGTTGCGTGGAAAATGCTTATGTAAGACAGAACCATTAAGTCAAAACAAGGGATTTTTCTTTAAATTTAAATATTCTTTTTTATTGTTTACATAACATTCATATTTACTCCGTAAAAAAATAACTTTAAGTTTCTTAAATTAGAACCACGTATGTTTTCACAGAAAACTTCATACAAAGATAGACCACTCAGACCATGGTTAGGACAATGCACGTCAGTTTTTAAGGTTCACGAACACAAACACCCGCACGTCCATCAACCAGAAAACATAGAAGATAAATAGAACTATTGCTCTGGACATATCAGCACTAATACAGATTCTGTTGTCTCTATAGCACCATTAAATGATACATGAACTCATTAAACATCTAGGTGGTATTAGTTAAAACATGCTTTTTAACTTGCTACATTGGTGTTATAAGCAAGTAGATAAAGGCAAATAAAATGATAAACACTCTGCTTCCTGGTACAAGTCCCTTCCATAGCCCTGTGATCTGCACACATCTCATAGATGATGAAAATGTGCATTTTGAGAGGAAATATGTTTTTGGAAGAGTTTCTAGAGGGCTAGCAGGGTAGGGGAGCTGAGTGAATCAGAAGACTGGTCATTGCTGTTGCTTCGTCTCCTGTGGGCAACGCCGCAGGTGGGGAAGGTTTCCGCCTCTGGAAAGGTAAACACGAACGATGATGTCAAGGTGGTGCAGGCCGGCGTGCAGGTCACCACAGGCGTGCACAAGGGCTCGAAGTCACTGCTGCTGATTGTGGCGTGAAGAGGCTCCCAGTCCTGAGCAGCGAAGAGGGAGTTGGACAAGTTGACATCCGGGACAGACCTCGCCGTCTCTGCCTCCGTCTTTGCCAGCAGGTCCAGTGACTCCTCCAGAACGGACGAATCCAGGTCGGTCATTTTCACCACGCTGTTGGAGACGGTGGCTGTTGACAGGAGGGAGTCGCTGCTGCCGCTGAAGATGGAGTTAGAGGTTGAGGTGAATGTTGAATGGCTTGAAGTGACAGTGGTTGCCTCTGGGATGGAGGTCTGTAGCTGCGTGGAGACAGTGGTGGAGAGGCAGGCATGCACCGGAGACATGGAGACCACAGAAAAGTCTGTATCCATCTGTGAGGGGATTTTGCAGATGGGCTGGTGGGCAGCCAGAATGAACTCCAGCCGTTCCTTCTCCTTCAGAAGATTAGCAATATCATTCTGCAGGCTGGATTTCTCATCCTCCAACTGATCGGTTTCCTGCACAGCGGGGAGAAACGTTCATTAATTCCACTGTTGCATAAGACCGCTATTAAATTTGAGGATACAGTAAAATGAAAGAGCAATTCAGAGCGATGCTTACAGCTTGCAAAGTATCTGTCAGTTCTCGCCTCCTGTTGCGACACTTTGCTGCTGCCTGTTTATTTCTCTCTCTGCGGATTCTTTTCTTCTCCTCCTCCTCGGGTGTAGTCTGGAGGAAAAACAAGATAGTTTAGGCTACATGATAATTAACATGCCATGTAGGTCGCTGCCTGATATGAAACACCTGGAAAATAAGGCTGGGTTCCAATTACCTGTTCCACTCTGCTCCTCTTGCCATGTGCCTTGGAAGCTGCAGACCTCATGACGGTCCTCTTGTAGGAGGGACTGGGACTGTAGGTGTGAGCTCTGTGAGAAGGAGCCACCGAAGAGATCAAAGGCTGGACCATCCACTGCAGATCTGGGCTGGTGGAGATGGCCGTGACGGTGGGGATGAAAGAGGCACTTGATGCTGTCAGGTCGGTGAAATCCTGTGGGCAATTAAGGAAACAGAAGCTCAGCAGTGCACTTTCAGGAGGAGCTGTTGCAGCTTTGCAAGGGTGGTTGTGAATGAAGACAGGAGAGCGTCTATAAAAAGCTAGAGAATTTAAAAATATCCCTGTGATGTCAGCTATGACGTTATACTATCTCTGAGGAGTTTCCAGATGAATGGATTTATTGCAAGGGGAGGTCAGTGTAATGTGCTAAAAAAAATAAACAAATCAGATCAAATTAAATCTGGAAACCGTATTTTGAAGCTAGAAACCATTTAACGAAACCCTGGATTAGCTTTATCACAAAGTGTTGATTTTCCAAACGGGACATAAAATGCACAGTCAAGACAAACGTGCAGTATAACATCACATTAGCAATATTTATCCAGACATACCTGAGACTGAGGCGAACCCATGCTGGAGTAAGACCCCGCCGGTGAGGGATAGTAGAGATTGTCCCCGACGGGGGAGGCAGAGCAACGGGAAGAAGAGTCGCACTCTGCGTTAAAAGAGGTAAACATCATCGTTGTCCGGATTTTGTTTTTTTTAAAAAAAGCAAGTTGGAAAATCCAAACAAATGTAGCAGCCAAGGAATTCAACCTCGAAGAGAAGGAAATCCTTTAGTTGGGTCCGTGTGCAACCCTGTAGCGTCGCTCTAGCTTCTCTCGTTCCTGTCTGTTCTGAAAGTTTCAACCCAGACTCGGCAGCGCCGCCCGCTTATATAGCTCGAGATGATGACGTAGATAAAGGGGGCGCGTTCCCTTTCAAATACAGCGAACCGAAAAAACACCAAAACACCGATTTAACAACGCGGTGCTGACACAATCTGTCGCCTGTGCGTTGTACTGTCCCAAAAAATGAACCTTTCTGAGAATTCGTGCCGTTTATGGCAGAAACTTCAACGTAAATAAATCGCTTAAACGTACCCTCAAGAAATGGAATATTCCAGAAACGGGATCCCCAGGACGTCATTTTCCAAATATGGTGCATCCTGTAAACGGGGCGGGGCCTGCTGGGAAACACACCAGCGACATCTGCACGACGTTACGTAAGACAACAAACACAGTGGCTGTTGTGAAAACTAAAGAACTGGGTTAATGGTCAGCAAAAGTACATCCAAAGTACATGAAAAATAAACTCGAACACCAAGTATTGTTTTCTGTGTATACAGTTGCATTAAAACACACAGGGATCGTTCTTTTAATACTTATCATACCTTTAAATTTTTTGAAGAAATTATATTATCAAATATTTTTCGTGTTAAACAGAACCGAGCATTGTAAAAATAATGATAATATATAATAATAAAAAATAATAATTAGACACTCGCTGTGGCACCACCGGTTATGGACCGGAGACCAGATGAATTTCTTTCGTTGCACTTTTCACCACGCAATTTAAAAATCATCACCTGTGATTTGACAATGAACATTGTTTACATCAAAATTAAATTGTTAAATGTTAAGACTTCAATTACTGATTTGGGTGAATATTTTGCATTTGCAGGATGGATAGCTTACAGACAGTTGAAAGTCAAACTTTAAACAAATAAGCATATGCTGACAGGAGGCGTGTGTGTACACGCAGTTGCGTCAGTCTAAGCTCTCTGTCTCCTTTCAGTACAATCTAAATGAGGGTGTGTGCAGTAGCAGAACAAGAATCATTTCTGGTTTGCGAAGTGTAATTTTCCACAACAGCAGTGTTTCATCAGGTCTTTCCCTCAGAGTAGGTCAGAGGGAATCCTTCGTGAATCATTCAAGCGTTATATTAATTTACATTTTCATCGCGTCAGTTAACAGCTGCAGAGCATGTTTGGCTTCTCCTAACTCAAGATCAAAAACCTTTATTTGTAGCTTTGAGATAAATGACCCACATGTAACCATAGCCGAGTTGTACTCAGTGCACATGCTAGCATTGCATTACAGTTTTCCTTTTTCTTTCCATTTTTCAGGAAAGTCCGCTGAGATATTCTTCGCTGAACATTTGAGGCCAAAAAGCAAAATAACGAGTTCAGATAAGGTAAGATTATAAGTTTGAATTTAAATGCACGTTTAAATAATGGCATTTATATTTAGGTTAAAGGACTTGTATGCTGTACGCCTGTTTAGCCAAACATTCCTGGTTACCGTAGCAACCCCACCCCTTCGCGTCAGTGACGTATTTGATTTGCATAGCAACAACAATCGTTTGTGTTATTGAGACGTATCACTCATCAGCGTAAAGCTAAACCGGTTCCCCCGTTGCTGTGTGGAAGGGAAGCCCCGTAGGGAACGAGCAGGATTTCTGGTTTCCGGAAATGATGTCAGAGTGAAGCCTCTGTCAGTGTTGTGGCTCTCAGACTGGCTTCTCTGTCTGGTCTGTGGCAGAGAGGGGGAAAAAGGAAAAGGGGTCAATTTACTTTATCCAATAATTAGAATCAATAGTTGCTGAATAATTCAAACATTCCGTTTACGCCAAAAACACATTTTCCCTTAATAATTCTTAACCTGAGTGCATGGAAAAACGAAACCCTTTACAATGTTTTTTTTAAATAACAAAACTCAACTAATCTTTATTTTTGGGTGCTTTTTCCCAGGTCAGTTTGACGACATGTGCGGTATTACTGAAATTCGTATAACAGCTTTTGAGGACGTTAAAGTTTAAAAATAGCCCTAACGTCACCGGCCTGTGCACACTGAAAACAAGAATTGCCTGCAGAATGTCTGCAGTTATTATCGACCTTTGAACTCATTCGGCCATGAGCTGAATGGGCTTAAGTCGACCTCACAATGAGGTGCCGGTAAATGAACCCCAGAAGGGGCTGTGACTGCCGGGAAGCATGCATCCCCTCTCAGAGGGGAGAGGCCCCCTCTTCATCTACCGTTTCCAGCATTGAGGTCACAAAATCTAAATATAGTTTATACAAAATCCTTTCAATGGGGTGTAATTAAAATGTGGGAATAACGCTCATGAGAACACGAGTGATGGGAATAAATTAGGCTAACACCAGCACAAGTGTCAAGTAGGCTGCCCGTGAAAGTGGAAGAACAAAAGCGGTGGTGTTGAGGGATGTCTCATCCGTTCATCATTTGTAACTTTACTATTTAAGTGTCTGCAATGACGTGATGTGTTAGCATAATTTGAAATAGTCTCAGATCTGCATACCAAAGTACATTGTTGTGCACAGGTTTGACCTACGCCTGGTTTGTTCGCGGCGCCTACGCAGTCAGAGGTGCCCGCGTAATGACGCGCTTATCAGGTACAGTTCGTGACGGACAAAACCATTTGGAGCAGATTTCACTTTCTTTTGTGAGTGTGGGAGAGTGGGCCACACGCAAACCATGCGTCCTTCTGCGCGCCCTCAATGCGCGCACCTTTTCCCGGAAGCGCCATATATGGTTCGATCGCGCCGCTCCACGATTGGCTGCTTTTACAAAAGCGACGATTCTGTTGCTGGAGCTGCATACAGGGAAAGGTGAAAGGCAAAGTGTTATATGGTGGATTAAGCAGATCATTAAATAATCAGTGCGACGTGGGAGCTGAGTGTGAACCCATTAATTAAATGAGCAGGTCTATCCAGTAATTAATTTACATTATTAAAGCACAGTATATAGTCTCACTACCGGTAGTTTAGGGACATAGGGCAACACTTTATACCGTTTTATTGTGAATTAACGCATGTCTGTGCTCTCACTAATACGACCGGACAAATATAGAAGATAATGTATTTGATGCAGATGCTGCATACGTAAAATGACGTAGTTCATTCATGGCGGAGGACACCTCGGTGTAGGCGGGGGTGTCACTTGACATATACTGGCTATATTTTCCAATATTTGCTATATAGAGATGCATCAAATTAGAAAAACTAAGTTGCTAAAACGACTCTTCGGATCTTTGCTGGAATTACTGATTAAGTCGTTTTAGAATCTGCATTTTCTCTTTTTGTACTCACCTCCCCCCATTCGAAATGGTTCGGTCTCCCCACACAGATTTCATTCATAAAATTGCGGCTCACTATAAAAGGTGGGTCTCTCCACTATCTGCACAGTTACCATTTATGTATCTGGCAAATGGAAGATAGGGAGGCGTTCAGACGTCACTTCTATGATTGAATGCAATCGTTCAAGACGAGAACATGCATCCAGACTCCAGCACTGAGTTCGATTCGTCATCCAGCTGCACAGCATCTCCTGGCGGGGACACCCCTGGGCGCAGCCAGCAGCATCCTCCTGACTCGCTTTCATCATCAGTGGACAGCGCCGAGGTAACATCCTGCAATAACACATACAAAATGAGAGACATTGGTCGAGGTTAAGCAATTGTCACATAATTAAAATATAGTCAGTTTTAGTCGATGTACTAATTCGAAAATAGTCTTACTGAAGCACAGGGTGCAGGAATTTTGGAATTCGTGAAAGAAAAACACTAGTCTAATCTGTGTCTAGCGCACAGCTTGCTCGTGACCTTTCATTATTAAAGACTGATTGGGCCGATGATGATTTAATCGTGGGTATATTTCTGAATTCGCTGAAATGCTTGCGTTTACTTTTTTACGTTCCTCCACTAATGATGGATTTCATCCACCATCCATCACATGTTGCCATCATTAATCTGGTCATCTTCAATTTCATGTGATGTTGTGTTTTGGCCATTGCAGGACATTGCAGCGGACGCTTTTGTGCCGACAGTGAGTGTCATCTCAAGCTCGCCAGATCTACGGTGGACGGTGCAGCCCGCGGTCATCACATCTGTCTCTCCGTCCTCCACTCGCCAGAAGACCAAAAGTCATGGCGCGACCCAGACTGCAGCTGCACACAAGGCAAAGCCCTCCAACAGGAAAGGGCACAAAGAAAAGGTATGTAGGAAAACACGCAAGAATAAGAAGCGTGAAAATAGCTCATCCAGAAATATTGGGAGCAATAGACGGTTCAGTTAATTCAAAAATACATTTCTAGAGTTTAGTCAAAAATAATTTTCCACATTCGTGTATTTTTATTCCCTGTCTTAAAAAAATAGATAAAGCTGCAAAGTAACGCGCAATGTTGCGTTAATCCGTGCAGCGTAAGCGAGCGCACGGTTGTTTATGAATGAAACGAGGAGTGCGCGTTCACGTGTCTGACTAGACCGTGCCAGTGGCGCAGCGTTTTAACGCATGAACTGAGAGAGAGAGAGAGAGAGAGTCCGCATTGGTCAGATCAGCATGTCATATTTAAGACGTGACTTTAAACATGTTTTATCGACGGGTAGCGAGTGAGGCTATTTGTGATGGATTTTTTTAGCCTTCCAAAGAGGAGGAGGAGAAGAGGAGGATCAGGAGGGAGAGGAACAAAATTGCTGCGGCAAAGTGTCGCAACAGACGGAGGGAGCTGATCGACACTCTGCAGGCTGTAAGTGGGCTATTTCATCAAGAAAATGTTAGCACAGAAAGGGGAACCATGAAACATCTCAGGCTTCATCATGTTATTTGTCCTTCAGGAAACCGACCAGCTCGAGGATGAGAAATCTGCCCTCCAGGCAGAGATAGATGAGCTGCTGAAGGAGAAGGGGCGGCTGGAGCATGTCTTAGCTTTCCACGGACCGTCCTGCAAGCTCTCTGAAAGCGAGGGAGAAGGCGACGGAGAGGAGGATGGAGATGCTGCTAGCGCGATGCTACAGGATGCTCCAGCCTCCCCACAGCTGCTGTCCATCTTAGAGAATGGAAAATCCCCAGAGAGCAACGCAGCTGGTGGAGAAGCCCCGACTGGTCAAGACCTGGACAGCGTCAACTGCATTCCTGCTGCGGCCATTTCGGGGAATTCCAACATCCTCTTGTGTTCCAGTGCAGAAGACAATGACATGGAGGACTTAAAAGGTGAAGACCTTGATGACCTGGTGCCCAGTCTAGAGATGGCAGGGACCTCTGAGTTGGCTGCACCTGTCCCCGACATAGACCTGGACGGCCCATTCTGCTTTTCAGATTGGGAAACCCTGTACAAGTCTGTAGCAAATGACCTTGATTCCTTGTGCGCCCCAGTAATGTCTTCCAGTCCCTCTTGTAGCAATTATCGCACCGTGTTTTCCTTTAATTACTCTGAGATTGATTCCTTGGCTGAGGGCTATGAGAGCCTCAAAGGCAGCTCTAGTGTGTCTGAGGCGATTAAAGACAGCCTTAACTCTCCAACACTTCTGGCCTTGTGAATGCAAAGATGTTATGCAATGCAATGATGATGCCAATGAACACTAACCAGCCACCAAGCTAAGGTCACTATGTCAAATAACCTTTTGTAGTGTGAGTTTTGGTGTTGTGCAAGCCTAAAATCATGAATTGTGTAGCTGATGTTTTCTTTGGCCGTATTGTGCAGTTCTCTGAGCAGAAATAATGGAAATGCATGCATACAAGTCATCAGAGGTGGTATCTTGTGTTTCTAAAATCTGTATAATATGAAATTAGGTCATACGTGTGTGTAACGCTCTTGACAAAATTGTGCTGTAACACGTGAAAATTACAGGGTTACTAATGTGCAACGTAAAATCTTGTTGTTTTTCCATAAAGTAACACCATTTCATTTTACCAAGATGTATTTTATGATATAGTTTATTTTTTTACATATTGAAAACAAATGGATGCAAAAATGATGGTGGAAATAAACTGACAGCAAATTGCCCATAAGTAGTTCCTCTTTTCTTAGATCAGTTCTCAACAGGGCAACTCTTTTAAGATTAAGAATCTTCACTTTCATTTTCTAGGAATTTTAAGGTAATTTTTCTAAAGGTCTCATATGGGATAATCATCTCCCAAAATATGAAGAGATGTAGAATGTGGTCAAGTTTTATAAGCATATTAGCTCACAGATTTGCTCATTATCTTACAATAGATAGGATATCATCTCTGAAATATCACCTATGCAATATTATTTATAATTACTATGACAAGTGATAATAAAACTATTAAATGCAGAACAGACCTCAGATCCTAAATCTATAGACTTAGTCAATGGGCTCAAACATGCACGTGAACACATAGAGTCAAGTACAGGTAGATACCCTATAGCTTTCGAAATTTCATGCTTATGAAGGCGATTTGAAACCTATTTTCCACTCAGCGTCGGGCTTTAAATATGTCAGCCTGCCTATTTTTGGCGTCAGGATTATGTAAAGTCGATGCATCAGGGACCGAATCGTGTTTAAAACGAGCGAGAAAGGAACAGGAGCAGGTTAATCATTTATTCACGGCTCGTCCTCGGTTCCCTTGTTGTCATGGTCGAGGGATTCTACAGCAGTACTGTGCGTACCAGCCGTGACGTCAACACGCTGCCAACTCGCCGCCCACTTCCGTTGACCATATTAGGTAATTGCGGCTGTTTTGCTTCCAAGGCGACGGGTGTCATATTTCGGGGGTTGGAGGAAGTTACCGGAAAAAGTCGAAGCCGCAGCGACCGGCGTAAACAGACGGAACCGGGCGGGCATCACGTGCATGTGGACAATTGATGATTTCACGGTACTGGAAGGTTTCTCGGAACTGCAAAGCATTCGTTAATGGCCACAGCGTGAGGAGACGTTTTAGAACCAACAACAACAACAACAACAACAACAACAAATACCGCCCAGTTTAATCCAACGCTAACTCTTAAATAGTTGCTGTAATAGCTATGGAATAAAACAACACCTCCTTATCATAAAAGTACAATTATGATAAATCATCTCATGAAAAAGCGAAAGTGAAATAATAATTTTAATAAGTTCATAATGCAATGGCTCTAATGATCCAGTTACAGCATCCTCTGTACCTCCCGCCCATCGAACGGTCTTTTGACTGCTAGTGAATGTCAGATTAAGACCTGAACAGTGACGGTTAATCTTTCTGTTTTCAAATAAAATCAGTCCGTGTGTTCCATCGCTAGGGGGCGCACAACGCGGACAGCAGGAAGGACAAAAGCATCTCTAAATCTATTGTGAGGTATAAGATGCGTTAAGCGTGTATGTACATGGGTGATAATAGAAAGAGGAGTCAGCAGCTCTTGTGTCTACTGACTCAACCTCTTTGTCCAGCAGTCTGGTACTTCTCACTTTATCAGAGTGGTAAAAATACACATATCCACGTCCTTAGGAGATCTTGGAGAGGGGGTGGGGGGTTATTTTAGGGCTGTGATTGACGCCAATGGCTGCTTATATTCAGTTGTGGAACAAATACTCACATCTTTCACATTAGCCAAAATAACAGCGGTGTGTAGAAGTGAGGTGTTAAATGGAAATGCTTTGGAAATGTTGCTGAGGTAAAAGTAGACAGAGGGCATGCTTCTTATTATTACTGATGTGAACTTTAAACCTAAAGAAATGCGGGCTTTATTTTGCCCAATGGCTCGTATCATCAGCCATGCGCAGGAAACCAAATCTGGTTTATTTTTAATCTGTCTTTAATCTGTTTTCTGTTGCTGTGGATATTCACGACTTAATGAAAGACACCCCGTGTTTCCCTTGGCGACTCGGTGCACTCGGACAATAGTTTAACTAAAGTGGCACATTTCCAGACATCATAGTATTTTGTGGCGATTGATGAATGATGCGGAAGGCTTGGGAGTTCCTTTTTCTGTTGCTCTTGTTCGTCTCTCCATCCATCACCCCTGAAAAGTATGTTCCATTGTTATTCATTTTGCTGTCACTGTTTCCACCGCTCTTATCTGCCCCCCCCCCCCCCCCAGCCGCTGTGATATTTCCAAGGAAGTGCTTTTATTTACAGGGATACATCATTGTCAGGTGGGATTTGATTCAGCTCAGTTTTATTTATATTGTGTCAGTGGCAATGAAAAGTTAAACCAGAGCTGGATTCCAGGGGAAGCCTTTTCAGGCAACAGTGGTGGGCAACACTGCCTTTTAACAGGAAGAAACCTTGAGCAGGACCAGGATACAGGGGGTTGTTTACGGGAGGAAGATAAAAGAGAGGATTTAAAGTGATTAATGGGTTTAGTGGTGCGTGAACGCTCGAACGTCACCATCTGTACAGTTTTATTTTCTGTGTTAGTGATAAATTCACAATTTCCACTGGTTTCTTGTTTTTACAGAAGGGAAACGTTGATGTGTGGCAACGCAGCATTTCCAAATCTGTCAATTTTTCTATACCGAAGTCTTGGGTACATGTCGTCTGTCTGAGATTAGAAAAGAAGGAAGGAAATTAGAATGAGCTGGTATAACAATATTTTTTTTAAAATGCCCACAGCGTCTGTATTGGTGTGTGTCTGTACAGTGATTCAGGATTCTGTCTGGTTTTCTTGGGTACTTCCCCCCCAAAATTTTATAGTTTTTTTTTTCAAACAAAAACAGAAACATCCTTGTAGAGTGTTTAATAAGTCATGTTAAATCTGAATGTTTCTGGTCTCAAATATCATCATAAACACTCGTAAAAGTCTGTTCAAATCCAATAAAAGGAGAGAAAAAAGCAAATTTTTGTTTTGCAAAGAAGACTTTTAGTGTTTTCACCTTCTGACACCCACGCAACAAGATGTTTGGCAACTCTGCTAAACCACAAACTGTTCTCTCTCTTTTAAAGTCACCCAAGGTTAAGTCTTACTAGAAGCTTTAACCCTTCAGAACAAAGACCCTCAGGTTGGTAAGCACACTGGCATGCCCTTGTAAACGGTCTAAACTCTTCTCACAACTTAAAAAGAGCCGTTTGATGGAGATAATTGGCATGTGGTGCATCTGGGTCATCAAATGCAGACAGGTGTAAGGTCCTTATCCGGCATCATTGTTCCTGGCACAGCGCAGGCTGGCCGGGCCTGGCATCACGTGCGTTACTGTCACACAGGAGTGGAAGAATTCAGCTAAAAGTCCCCATCTGCAGGGAAAATCTCTCAGCTAAGGATGCGCAGAACCCCCCTGCGTTATGAAATCTGTCTGCTGGTCGAGTTCTGCTTTATTAAACCCAAACGGCTCCTCTAAAAATTGCCCTCTATGTAAAGAGTGACTATGACGCACGGCAGCAGCGCCCTCCCGACTTCTAACCTTCCATCAGATGCGAGCCATAAATCGTTGCTGAACCGAATTAGAATCTAAAACAGGGAGCAGAGTGGGGTATTTTGGTGAGCCTGTAATGGTTCAGCTGCTTGTTCTGCACAGTTGAGATGACTTTGTCAAATTCCACTGAGGTGTAGCAAAGGTGCACACTCAGGGTTCGTCCTAAAACGCGATGGTGCGTTTGGGGACAACAACCTAATATTCATGCATATTCGCCGTAGAGTAGCTGTAGTTACAACTGTTCACACTAGAGGGGGCCTGCAGGGAGAATCCGCACCCTCTTTCTGGTACCTAAATCAATTGTTTAAGACATGACTTAGTTATGTAATTTTACGCGCCACGGATCAATCTAATTATGAAAGCGAGCTTAAATCACATCAAAAAGGTCACTTCACATGCAAAACAAGCCCTAGCGAGACTCACGGCTCCCTTTATGCACCAGATCTGCTCTGTCCAGCTGAACTAACGCGTTTTTGAGGTCTGTGAACGCTTGTAGCCGTGCCGAGGATGGTCTAGACCAAATCTGGTTACGCAGATTTGAGTGGAAATGTGAGTAATTTTGCACTTAGTGGCAGCGACACATGCCTGATGCATTCCACATATATTACACGTGTTCCGATGATAGTTGTAAAGACAACAGTTCATACACAAAGACACCAAACAAGGGGTCAAAACCGATGCGATGCTTTATTTCTGACACCTTTATGGCCCCGGGCGTGTGTTGTGCACAAGCTCCCTATCTGTCCCTCATCTTAAACTTTCCTTCCCTCTAGTCTGTGTATGTTTTGTGTTGCTATGGGTGGAGCAAAGCGAACTGTGCGTCTTGAGCACCTCCTCTTGCAATTATTTTCATCGATGCTGACGTGCGCGCCATCGGTTCCGCATTCCGGAGCTCTCACAGACAAGATCGGTACTTAAAACGGGCTGATGCAACGATTCCAGCCAGTCCCGAAACCATCCGAGTCGTCACTCTTACGCCATCCTATTATTACTCTGGACGTCCAACAGGTAAGTCTCTCTACGGGACATTTTTCATCGTTTACGCGCGCGTAATTTGTCCATTTTCCCCCATCTCCCCTCCGCTATTTTGCAGCTTTTCTTCCACTTTATTCCCCCTATTGTGGAGACTCTGCTTGAATGGTGTTATGTCATTCATCTGGGCGACATCTGTCTGAGCATATACATGTAACACCGCGCGTTTTGAAAGTGGTTTAAACCAAAACTAGAGTTTGAGCCTTGACAAAAAGTTTGAGGTGCTTTATTGCAGAAAGTCCCTCCATCGTAACTACGTTATCGCGAAAGGCTAGCTCTTCGGTCACAGCGGCGCTAGCTAATTTATACCTCTCCCGGCGTTTTAATGGTTTAATCTAACCACGGTGGGCTTTGAATCGATGCTATAACTCACAAATGGAGTGTCTTTTACTCGGGTGAAGACAGTTATGTAACGCGATCCACGCCGCACTGTGGGTTTTCAGGGGAACGGCTAACCGAGCTAGCCGACTGCGCCAAACTGCGTTCACAATGCAGCGTTTTTATTATTTACGTTACACAAATATGGTAACGGAGCGTGAATAAGGCTCCGGTTCTGTCATGTGCTTTTAGATCATCGTGCTATACAATCGGCTTGTTTATCGACTTTAAATACAATATATTTATGGCAAGATAGATGATTTGAATCAATGTACGAATTATCTAGACTAATATGGAAGAAAAATAGTTATTGTTTATTGTTTGTGTACTGGGTTTAATCTACCCTGTTTCAAATGTCACTGACGTTAAAAAACAGTAATATTAAGAAAACAGTGGTCCCGTGATCTGTTGTTAGAATAGTCTATTTTACCCATCGGTTCCATTAACCTACAGGACCTTTTAACACTTAATCATCATAATAAAGAAGACTGTCACTTCTTACAGCGTCCTGACACAGTTGCGTCACTGACCGAGACAACTGACAAGCTTGGAGTGAGTATTGTGTGTTTAAGCTATTAGAAAGTTTGCTTTGTCAGAACGCAGCACTAACGCTTCCTCCAGCGGCTTCACCTTCAAACTTAACAGCTTATGAAGAACTGGGATGTTGTGGATAAAAAGAAACGGCGTGCAGCAGCCTCACATGATTCCACACACCGCTTGTGTCTGATAGAAAGCTTCCCCTGATCGCCAACACAGCTGCTCTGTGTTTTCTTGGTGCTGTTGTGTTTAGCCTGTAAACACCGTCCCCCCGGCCTGCATCGGGCTTTTGGAAAGATTTGCGCTGTACTGTATGACAGTAACTCTATCTGTGCCAGAGGTTGCTGCAGTCATCTGCCCCTGTTGCCCTGCAGGTTAAAGCCCGATGGTGGAATGGGAAACATGGTGGCTGGGAGCTGGATCGTGTGTGTGTGTGTGTGTGTGTGTGTGTGTGTGTGGCGAGTTCATACAGTAGGTTCATGCTGAGAATATTTATGCCTTTTCTTCATCCGTGTTTCCTTTCGTGTTTAATCTGCGTGCATGTGTTTATTTGATGCAGCCTTCGTTGCAGGGGGAGGTTTAAATGCCCTTTTGCCTGCCTGGGTACGTCTTTAGGATGGCTTCGGCATAAGTGGAACGCTGCAGCGGATTAATGGGGAAAGGCCGGCGAGCCAACAAGCAGCGCAGGGCTGAGAGGCTGGACGTGGGTGCACAGGGTTTATTTTAAGTAGAAATGCCTTCCAGTGCGTCTCTGGAGAGCTGGAATTGCCAGGCTGCACCCCAGCACAGCAAACAGACGGCAGACGCATTGCAGGCGAGCGAGCCAACTATGCAACAGCGAGCTGGGCTCAGTGATCCTAATGCTCGGGGAGACGCGGCGCTCCGCTGCATGTATCATGTTATCAGTATCACATAGTCGGCATAAGTTTTTCCACATGGGTTGTGAAAACAGGGAGCGAGGACAGAGCAGAAGGGGATTTGTTCTCCTCCAACAGCGCAGCAGATTTTTCTAAAAACTGATTTCCTGCGTTCTTTCAGTCTCATCATTAAAGCTGAACCGACCTTTAGTCCACTGCGTTGGACGTGTAGTGCAGCGTCAGGGCAGCGGCTTGTATAATCAGGGAAGCTGTGAGTGACGCGAGGCAGATGAGGAAATACCAGAGGACAAAGTATGAAAGAACATTTAAGTGCGGACGTTGCCCAATAACAGCGATTGCTTCAGCAGGCAGCGTTAAATCAGATTTTCTGAACTCTGTGCTAATATCCCTTCCTCTGCTCTTGCCTCAGATTTGACATTTTGAATCCTCGATGTATGTAATCCCGGGCTGAGCCGAGCCAAAGCTCTGTGTCGTGCACGGTAAGCCTGACTTAAAAGTGCAGGGGAAAATAGCCACATATCGACTGGAACCGGACCACCCGGACGCAGAATATAGCTGCGCGACTCCGAAACGGCACGGGGCGCGAGGGCGGCCAACGTTGGACGAGCGCAGCCGCGCCGCTCGCACCTTGTGCGATTCGCTGGCGTTACGGCCAAATGTGCAATCGAAAGCGACTGATAAGCGTTTGTAATTTCATTATGACCCAAACAGAAGCTGTGCACGCAGGATTACTCACCGCTGAAGCGTCCAATCTGCCTGTGACAGGAAGCTGAAATTGCTCATTACGCTGAAACTCTCCGGCAATAGAAACCTAGAGCCTGACCCCTGAGCACGCAGTCTCACACCACAGTGGCAGGGAAATGCTCCCGTTAACAGGAAGAAACCTCAGACGGGACCCCCTGCTGATGTCAGATCTGGGCCGCAGGGGAGGAACAAAAATTCACCATATGTCGGGAAATATTGCGACGTGTTCTTGGCGGCTCCCCTCCCGAACACGATGGTCTGTGGGCTTAATGGCCGACAGCAGCGTGAGCAGAACAACGGCTATTATTCCAGCCTCGCGTCCCTCCAATGAAAACATAATGAGGGGTTTGAGGAATGTTGTTGCTGTATATTTAGACTGTCCTGTTCTGTCCCGGAGGGAAGCTGTTGCCAAATTCCCTAGTTTCCTCAGAGGATTGCGAAAGGCTGTAACTCAACGCACGACCTGGCTGAGCGCAGACGGTAATGATGATCGCTGAGACCTTGGCCGGAGATCGGGAGGGAGCGCATACTTCAGCCCGAGCCTCTGCGCTTATTGTTCATTTTTCAGCGCCGCGAGGGCCGTTTCAAAGACGCCGTTGTGTTCGACGTTCACTTCAAATTTGCACTTCCACCTAGATTTTTGGAAAGTGCACACCTCTTTCCCGTAACGCCGTGATCTAGTGATTAGAAGCGTGGTTGACTGGAAGCAAAACTGAAAGTGTGCGAGGACCAAAGATTAATTAGCAGAAAAATACTCTGGCCTCCTAGTTTCACTCAATAAAATTGCTACATTTTACAGCACGGCGCTCCTTTTAAGCCTCAAAAGAAGATGACGGTAATGAGTTTACCTTTAAAGAGGGCCCCCTAACCCCCCCCCCGACACCTCTGCTTCTCAGCGTCTCTATAGGGGATGAGAATAATGGGGCCTCCAGTTGTGCTGTGGGGTATCGCTCAGGGTCCGAATTCCTCAGCAGCGCTAATTACCCTCAGGAAGGACTCAGGAAATGGACACATTTGGTCGCACTAAAGGTAGATAAAGTGTGCGAGCAAACACGCCGGGACTGTAAACACACGGCGGCTAATCCACATACAGGCCCCCCTCACATGTGCGCTCCTACCCCGGTGCTTGTTTTGGGTCAGGGCCAGGAGCCAACGCCAGGTATGCTTCTATATTTCATAACTAATACATGACATTTCCACTCCCCGCCCTTGGCTTCGGCTCGTCCCTTCTCGCCAAAGGCCCGAGAGGCGGCAGCGCCGGGCTGTGTGGGCGTCTTTGTTCGAGGGCAGCGCGCGCCCAGAAGCGGCGGCGCTGGCTTTTCTGCTCCGCTGCAAAAGCACAGTAACGGCGTTGCGTCATCAGATGCTGACTGCTGATCCTTGGCCGGAGCGGGAGGGGGAAAAGCGTCCCGCTGAAACGCGCTCGCGCTCCTGCTTCTGGGTGCAGTAACTCATCGGGAGACGGGCCGCCGTCTACGATGAGGCTCATGTCTGCCGGGCCCGATGGAGTTCATTAAGAGGAGAAAAAAAAAAAGAGCCGGATCAAACCGACAGTAAAGAAAATAATTCTGCTCGGCTTTAAAGTGAGGCTGGCCTCAAAAGCCACATCAGTATGTTTGAATTCCCAGCAGGAGGAGAAACGGTCTGCACCAGCCTGTAGCTGCGTTTTATGTCTGCTAATTGATAGGCACCTCGCTGTCGACATAATTTCACCTTTGTTCCCAAGGCCGTCGGCGAAAATGCCTCTGCAGGCGGTTGATTTGTGCGCTCTGATGTCATGCGGATAAATATGAGGTTGGAGCGTTTATGTAGGGGTTGTGTATTCCTGCGTGTGTGTGTGTGTGGCGGGGTCTGGTCTCGGGCTGCGTGCTTCGACAAGCTGTGGCGAGGAATGAAGGGGGGGGTTTCCTCGCCGTGACACAAACTGGCCTATTTCTTCAGGCTTCAGTTTCAGTTGAAAATGAGCGCGTGTCCAGGATGGAGCCCCATCTGGGTCCACACACAGGTTCAGAGCGTCTGGGAAATGGGACTCCATTTTGGCTCTGAGAGTGATTTGCTCAGTCACTCCTAACGAGCACCTCGATTCCTGTGGCCGTTCCGTCGGCCCGGGGGGGGCAGGTTAGACTCCAGCCTTTCAAATTCCACCCCTTAGATATTTTTAATGGGATATGAAAGATGGGACACACCAGCTCACGGTTCCAAGTCATAAATAAATGAGAAGTGCGTGTTTTTTAATAATCAGGATTTATCGTAAACCAGACGTTTAATTCACTTCTGCCCAGCGATTTCTCCTTTTGCTCTCATTCCCTGCCGGATTAACGGCCATGTGTTTCCCCTTGGGCCTCGGCACCTTCGACCCCCCCCCAGGACTTCTGAGACAGAGACGGGGGATTTTTGTCTGGAAGATGTAAACGTATATTTTGCAAGACTGGAGCTCTGTCGCGTTCTCTTCCTCTCCAGCAAAAACACCCGGCTGCTGCCAAGTGCAGCGTAAATGGGAGTATAGATGCAGCCGGGGAGGGGGGGGGGAGGGGGGAGGGGAGAGGGGGGAGCCCTCATCATTTCAGTAATAAAATGCCTCATTGGACCCTGGCTCCGCACCCGCGCCCGTCCTTGGGCCGCTGAACCGTGTCTGGAGGCAGTCACGGCGGACTGGTCGACGCACTGTAATCCTGCGTCTTTTGCGGCACTAATGCAGAAACTTCTGTGGTAAAAGGAAAGCGAACGTGTCTGTTGGGGGGGGCAGAAAAGGGAACTCTGGATTTTTAGAAATGAGTTTTTTTTTCTTCTTTTTGAACACGGGCGGATTCGGTTTCAGCCACAGTCGACAGTAAACTCCAGTTTAACTGCTCAGAACCGGAGGCCAGCCCATATGGAGGAGGGTGGAGTACATCAGAACACGGTTATATAACCTCGCCTTTTTTTTCATTACCTCGTCGCTGTCCTTTGTAACACCGCGAATGGTGAAAATAGGGGGGGGGTGGGGGGGTTGAATTCTAAGTCAGGCAGCAGCTAAGTCAGCTGTTTCTGCAGAGGCTCACAATGCACGTCTTTGTTGGTTCCATATGAGAGGCGTTCTGTTTGGTTCACGCCAGAACCGCCGAGGTTCAGCGCCGGGCCAGATAATGGCGACGCCGCAGAGGAGCTAATATCCCTTTAGAGTACTCTTCATGCTAACGTTTCTCCAGAAATGGCCACTTTCCGGGTTCCTGGCGGGAAGCTCGGCGTCCGGCAGGGTCCACTCAGGTCATTTTTCACTCTTCCCATCCGTAACATTTGTGTTTTATTTAGCCATCAGTACATTTTCCAACAGCAATCAGAGAGGCAGCTTAATTCTTTGGCTACTTCCTTTAGCTCCCCCCTCCCTCATTCCTTCTTGATTGCATTAGAAAGTGCTGCGGTTGACCAATCTAAACTACCCCCAAATCGAGGGGGTGGGGGGGCGATGGTGGAATGCACGAGTGTTAGCCTCATGCGAACGCTTCCGATATCCTTTTGAATCCTCTTTACCAAAACCCCAAATGGATGCTGAAGACAAAACGGCCATTCTGTGGGAGCTGCCAGGCAGGAGCAGGAAGATTGCCCCCGGTTAATGAGATCATGAGGCAGAGTCACAGTTTCCTTTCACAGAGGAACTAAACAGATGAGGTTTGAGGTGCCGACAGCGTGCCGTTTGTTTCTTTTACCGGCTGCTGACTAAGACGGTATCCCAGCTGTCAGAGCGGCGGGCGGCGGAACGCTAACCCCTGCTGCTGACGAGAAATGTCAGCAGGGCCGGATGACAAAGGAAGTGGGATAAGGCTCAGGCCAGAACCAGGACAGAAGTACGATTATACAAAAATCCCCTTTAAATAACCTGATTGGCACTCGATGACGAGCCTTTTTTTTTTTTTTAAAAGCACATTGCTTTAATGCGATGGTCTCTCTCTCTCTCTCTCTCTCTCTCCTTACAGAGGTGGTGGAGGCCGGGTCGGAAATGATGCCGGGACAGATACCTGACCCTTCGCTGGCGGCGGGCTCCCTGCCCGGCCTGGGCCCGCTGGCGGGCATCTCGGCCACCACGCTGACCGATCAGCTGAAGCTGGCTGACTTCCGCCAGCTGGGCACCATGCTGTCGCCGCTGCACTTCCTGGGAAGGCTGGGAAAGAGGCCGCTGGCCATCAAGACGGAGGTGGGCAGGACGCTGGGAAAGGATCGGGGGGTGGGGGGCGGAGTGTGTCGTCATTTTCCGTTCGTGGTGTTTTAATCCGGTCTGTCCTGCAGATGGATGAAGATGAAGAGAGGAGGAAACGGAGGAGAGAGAAGAACAAGGTCGCAGCAGCTCGGTGCCGAAACAAGAAGAAGGAGCGGACCGACTTCCTCCAGCGGGTGAGTCCCTGAGCGGAGCGGCTCCGCCTTTTAAGCAGGAGTGAATTCCTTTTCCGTCCACATTCAAGAGAAGCTAACGTGAAAAAATGTCGTCCAGGAATCGGAGCGTCTGGAGATGGTGAACTCGGAGCTGAAGGCCCAGATCGAGGAGCTGCGTCAGGAGCGGCAGCAGCTGATGGTGATGCTGAACCTGCACCGGCCCACCTGCATCGTGAGGACGGACAGCGTGAAGACGCCGGAGGGCGAGGCCAACCCTCTGCTGGAGCAGCTGTCCGCAGACGACAAGTGAAAACGGAGGGAGCCGGGGACGCGCCGTCCCCTCCACGCCAGACTAGAACCTCCGCGGCGGCCATTTTAAACCAAAACTGGCGCTACATTTCAGAACAAAGCACTTGCTCTCCGAGCTGAAGCCTCTTCTGGCCCGACAGGCCCGAGGTTGAACTGCTGCCCAGCACCGCCACACGAGCTGGCTCTGTCCATCGGAAGACTGGAAATGCTGGTTTCATCTCTGCGACCGGCGCCGTCGCCCCCGCCCACTGTGCCTAGTTGTTACTTCAACCATCTCTACATAAAAGGGACCAACGGAGCCAGTAGAGTCCTGCTGGAGGCAACACACTAAGATGGTTATGGTGCTCTGTTACAGCCCTCAGTAGATCGTGTGGCATTGTTTAACCGCAGGAGCCCACAAAGGTTTAAACCTTCTGCAGTTTTACTTTTTATTCTAGCCAAAATATACAGGTGTAGAGTTGATAGTGTTCAATACTCAGTAGGAATACGCCGGTTGGAGTTGTTTGATTTCTATACCTGCCGCTGACGACGGCAGTTACCGGTTGATCCGTATCGTCGTGACGCTGGCGTCATGAAAAGCACATATACAGAGATGTTTACACCCTTTTTTGAACTCGCTGACTGTCCATTGTACTTGTTTTATACTGCTTGGTACTCATAAACATATATGAAATGCTTATGTGCTTGACGTGATCGATCTGTGTCCGTCCCGCGCTGCGATAATCCAGCAGAACTTCTCGGCCCAACGGTGTTTCAGTGAGTTGGACGTGAATCTCAAACTGGGATAAAAATTCTTATTTTCCACCTACGACAAAGAGCCGAGCTTGTTTGTCCCCCCCTCCCTGCCAGTTGCGCAATATCTCGCCTATTTCTCGGCCGCAGCAAAACGAGGCGCTTCGTTAGTCGTGACACAACAACAACGTCAAGTGACAGAACTTATGCAACCAGGCTTTTGGCACAGCGTCAGAATCCGGCCTTGCAAAACTCGGAGAAAAAGCTCGGCAGGGCTGGGTGGGCACTCCCGTCAGGCTGAGCTCAACAGGAGGGACTTTTCCCGCCTGGAGCGAAAACGGCGTTTAAAACTACAGGTGCAGAGTTATCACCGACATTCATCATAGAATAAAAGATAAGGATGACGTCATTGTAGGTGTTGGTTTTATCAGGTTATCTGCAGTGACGTCCAATTATGGTCAAATTAGAGCATCCTAAAGGTCACATTTTCAGGTTATACATTTCAGATTCACATATGTGGCCATATGATCAATACAATGACTCTTTTCCTGCAAGTCTAAATTTGAAAATCGGGTAATTTTCAAGCCGGCTGGATGTCGCCACCTAGTGGCAGCATTTAGAACGACAACACCATAAATCCCAATTTATAGTAGCTCACTCTGCTCCGTAAATTAGAATAATCGTGTAAATATTCAGCTTCATATTCAACAAAGAACAAATCTGTGCCTATATGACACATAACGCTCCTATTTCTCTGCCACAGTCAAATAAATCCTGGCGTTTCCTTTAAAGGCGTAATTACAGAAGGTGCCAAGACATTTTTTCTACGCAGGCAGTAATTTACCTGCCTTGATAAGTAGGAACAGATGTTTTACATACAGACCAGCAGCCAGTGCACTTTAGCTGGACTTCCTTTTTGGCTTAATCAAATCTCATTAAACTACTCTTGTTTTTCCAAAAATGGCATCAGCAGAGGCGCCTTCTGCAGCTCTCCGGTGGACCCGTTTTAGTCCACCGAGAATACTCGAACTTCTGACCCCAACCAGCTGCACCCACCTGAGTGCTGCCAGCTGTGTCCCCCGCCGGTCCACAGGGTCCTCCGCCTCCCAAAATAATCTTCTGGTATGACAGGACAACAGGGGCAAGAAGAAGAGAGCTGGCATCCACATCAAAGAAGCGGGAGCAGGAAAAGAATGGGCCAGATGCGAGCGTCCGGGTCAGCTTTGAAAGAAACGAGCATTTATGCATATGTATGAGTGCCCCCCCCCCCCCCCACAGGATGGGAATATAAAAGGGCTGACACAAAACAGTGGTTTCACATTAAAAACCGTTGTCCTGTAAAGAAGATGAGGCTCATAATAAGTTTGAACAGTTTTACAAACAGAGGATTTAAACTCTCCGGCGTGTTTGCAACCTCTTTATTCTAAAGGTCAGTGGTGGCACAACATTCACTTCCTCCTAAAAATATAAAATCCACCAAAAAATAAAAATAAAATACAGACAAAATTCCAAATCGAAGAACTTTGACACCTCTCAAAATACCCTGAACTCTAAATGTATGCAAAAAAAAAGAATAAAATGCATTTTTTTGCTTTGAATTTCAAGTCTGATACAGCGCGTATTGTTGTGCGTCAGTTACAATTTAAAAAAAACCCACAAACAGAATAATTTAGGTAAATTTCCCCTCTGATGTAGCTTAATGAAAACAAACAGCGAGCTGCCAAGACATCTTCATCTGAATGGACACAAAGACTTGATACACACATCTTATTGAGCGGCCCTGCGCGCAGATTTGGTTAAATTTGGACGCCGGGACAAAAACCTGCTAACAGACCCTTCAGATAACTGTGCACCCACTGGCACACGCTGCCAATTAGCATGATCTCAAAAGCGCTAATGGAATCTTGAGGAATAATACAAACAACAAAATTAAAGGAACCCTCGTATCACTGGCTGCTGCATTCAGGCCCATTAGTATTTTCATGTTAATCCAAATGTTGTGGTTTTTGTGTGCTCCTAATGAATTCTGTGTTTTCGCTCCGAACGCTACGGTCGAGACGTTTGTGTAGGTGCTGGCAGGCAAACAAAGACCTGCATTAGGAGCCATTGTCTTCTGTGATTATTAAAGTAAACAGAAATACTGAAGGGGATTCACACACAGCTGCACACACTCCAGATTGTGTTCATCAAGTGGGGAGAAGGGCCGATCAAGCCTCAAGATTTTGTCCTAAATGATCCCATTATTTAGGGCTTCTGAAGAGGCGAGCGTTAGCCTGGCTAATGAGGCCCTGAAGATCGGTGCTTTGGCACGAGATAAAATGGTGGAGCCAAGATCAAGCGTGAAGATGCTCCCCAGCATCGGGCTGCGCTCTCAAACAGACAAAAGCTGCTTTCTTTGATTAAAACAAGTGGGTGAAACAGAGAACCCAAGACACCCACCCGAGGCTCCCTGATCCAGCCAGACCATCAAACAGATTCAGGACAGATGAACTAAAGGAGAAGCTCACGTCTAAAGAGGACCAAAGCAGTTCACACACAACTGCTACGACAAAATAAAGTGAAACCCGTGGTTCCATCAGCTTCATAAGAGAGATCAAATTATTTCATAGATCCTCTTAAACAATCTAAATATCAGGACGGGAGATGAAACCCTGCCAGGAATTTGTGGATTTTGACTGTTAATTTCAGACATTTGCAAATAAAACCAACACCAACTGGATATTTTTGGGGAGAAAACTGAGGTTTGTTGCTTAAAGCTCAGAAGAGTTTGATGACGCTGCCGCAGTTAATCAGACTGGACTCCTGAACCACACACACACACACACACACACACACCACACACACACACACACACACACACACAAACACCATAATCAGTGGTTCATCCTCTAATTCCCACATTCATCGGAAAAGTAGGGCAGGTATTGGTGAAATCGTAGGTCAGATTTGAGGATGTTCTCAAACGTTTGGAGCGTTTTGGTTCTGGAGTTGCTGGCGAGCGTATCGGGGAGACCTCACATGTCCAGCAGCAGCGCTCTGGGATCTTCCACCACTGCTTTGATCTTGCGCAGGAAGGTGACGGCCTCCCTGCCGTCCACCAGGCGATGGTCGTACGTCAGGGCCACGTACATCATCGGCCGGATCTCCGCCTGCCAAACCATCCACGTTTACTGTGACGCCTCCGGGTTCCCGAGCCCCGCTCCAGAAACATCGCTGCCCTCTCTCTTACCTTGCCGTCGACGGCCACCGGGCGCTGGAAAATGCCGTGCATGCCCAGGATGGCGGACTGTGGGGGGTTGATGATCGGCGTGCCAAATAAGGAGCCAAAGACGCCGCCGTTGCTGATGGTGAACGTGCCTCCGTCCATGTCCTCCACGGCCAGCTCGTTGTTACGCGCCTGAGACACACCAGCAGACGTGAGACGGTCTCCAACGGGACTCGCTGGTCCCCACGGTAACGCGCCTCTCACCTTTTCCCCCAGGGCGTTGATGGTCCTCTCGATGTCGGCAAAGTTCATCGTCTCAACGTTGCGGATCACCGGCACGACGAGCCCCTGCGGGAGGTTCAGCGTTTGAAAGAAGCGGGATTAGGAAGCCAGACGGTCAAAGTCTAACCTTCGGAGTTGCCACGGCAACACTGATGTCCACGTAATCTCTGTAGACGATCTCGTTGGTCGCGCCGTCGATGACTGCAGATAAAAACGCGGGAGAACGTTCAGGTGTGGCGCCGCGCTCGCGGCGCGAAGCCGACGCGTGTGCGTTGTCTGACCGGCGTTGACGGCGGGCTGGTCGGTCAGCGCGTGCGCCGCCGCCTTCACGAACGCAGACATGAACCCCAGTTTGATGCCGTGCTTCTTTAAGAAGGCGTCTTTATGCAGCGTCCGCATCTCCTGGATGTTGCTGGAGACAACGATTTGTTCAAGTCAGAGAGGCAAACGTTAGAGAAAAAGAAGGCGACGCAAACTCCGCGGACGCTTCACCTCATGTCCACTTCGTTGAACGTGGTCAACATGGCGCAGGTGTTCTGAGCCTCCTTCAGCCTTTGGGCGATCCTCAGCCTCATGCGGCTCATCTTCACCTGCAGGAGAAAGTAAAAAATAAGCCTCCACCTTCAACTTGAAGGCACCAACAGAAACAGAAGGACAGGCGTTGTGGGTGTGAGCAGTGGGTGTTACCCTGCTTTCGCCTCTGCCTCCCAGTGTTGATGGTTCAGGAACAGTGGGAGCAGGAACTTGATGGAGAAGAGGAAAAATGAACAAGCTAAAAACTGGAGACAATTAAGGGATGAAGATTAGCAGCCCGTGGGGGTCCTGGAGGGGAAACACACCTGGTTTGGCCTGGACAGCCTGTGTCGGCACTGGGGGCACTGAAGGCATAGCAGGGGGGGCTGAAACAGGAGGAGGAGGAGGAGGGGCTGCAGTCACCGGTTCTGTGACTGAGGAAGGAGCAGCCTCGGCAGCAGCTGAGGTACCAGAAGGGAAAATGGACAGTAAACACATGGAAGACATCAGCAAACAAAGACCCGAGAGCTCCCTGATAATGACCTCCTTTGCGCAGTTTGAACAGCGGCGTCCCTCCTTCTACTTTCCCTCCATCGGGCACCAGCAGCTCCTCGATGACCCCAGCAGCTGGAGAAGGGACCTGAACTGAGGTCTGGAGGATGGAACACAGGAGTCTGAGCAGCAGGAACACACCGCGCGCCTGGTTCTGGGATGTTTCGCTACCTTGTCCGTCTCAATTTCACACACAACTTCATCTTCAGTCACCGAGTCGCCCACGGCTGAAACGTAAACAGTGTTGAATTCACCTTTAACGTGCCTGGAACACCTAAAACTCTTCAGCGTCTCCTAAAACCAACCTTTCTCCCACCTCACGTCCCCCTCTGTGACCGATTCCGCAAATGCCGGAGTCTTGACCGTGACTAAATCGTCCCCTGCACGGGACACAAAAGCAAGAGACGCTTCAGGCAGAGCTGAACCAGTGTGGCGACGATGGTGCGACACGTACTGTGGACAACCGACGTCCTGAAGTATCTGACATGGAAGGAATTCAGCGAAGACGCACGTTCACCTCTGGGAGAGAAGAAGAACAAATGCAAGTTTGCATAGAATTGTGCCGGTGTACATCTGTAGGAGACGCCACTCACGGCCGAGACGTCCGGAATATCAGCCGCCTGCAGACGGATGAGCCTGACGATGACAAAAGAAAGAGAAAGGGAATCCATTAAAAGCTGGAACTGTGGTTTCTTCTGAGGAAGCATCCAAAAATCCCCCCTTAAAGATGCATACAACCACTTGTTGATTTGTGAGGCGTCTTGGTTAATAAATAGCCACGATCGACGCACTCTGAATACAATAATGAGCTAAAGACTCAAGCTGCAGCGTCAGATGTGTCAGAATTGTTACAACTTTACCACGAAAGATCAAGTATATCAATGACGACCACTTGCCTGATGCACTTTGTCTTGTCAGCACATTATTGGCCTGCAAAAATACATAAACACGCTGTTTACATGCAATTCTGGTCTGGATTGTAAGAGTAAATAAGTGAACTTTTATTGGACAAACAAAAAGAAAGTCAATCACACAAATGACACAGAATCCTACGACAGATGTGCCAACTGGGTGTTTACTGGCACCAGTGACACCGGTTCCTGACGGGGGTGGAAATCCATCACCATTCTGGTTTTACTACATGTCTGAGCACCGACAGCTCATGTTGTTCGCCTCAGCGCACATACATGTTCAAAATAACATGCAGAGGGTTATTTCTGTCAAGACAGCTGCACTCACCTACAACCCAACTCAAATAATCGGGGAAAACTCTCGTTACGGTGGGGAAAACACCTCTTTAACGCCAGTTTCTTTGCTTTCCCGACAAAGTTTTTAACTGTGGGCGTAGAGCAAAAGCATCAGGGGTTTTATTGCCGCTCTAAAAACAGCTATTTAACTGGGCATTTTGTCAGATAACTCGCAAATTTAAGCAGCCTGAGATCATATCAGAAAGTGCGCGTCCTTGGCAGGGGAGGCTCAGCTTCTCAAGCTAACAAACATCTGCTAATTGCTAGCTAACAACAGGCTGTTTCACCCACCCATTAAGCTTCGTTAGCAGATTATGTTCCAACCCACCTGAGTCACCGCTGACAGCGAGCGGCCAACATACTGGTACACATGTTTAGTCCGCAATAACATGGTTATAACCAGCGGCAGCGTCCCTTAGTTAGTGCGGCAGCGGTCGACAGAGCAGCCTGACGGCTCCGAGGGGACCTGGGAAGTGGGAATCCGCCTGGAAGGAACCACCGCGAGTCGCTCGTAGGGGGGCACCAAAGTCGAGCTGGCAGTGGATAAAAGTCATATTAAAACAATGACGTACAACGTAACTATGAATAATAACATAAAAGCACGGTATTTTATGTTTGTTAGTATAATTCGTCATTTATCGTAACTTAAAAACAGTCAAAAGGGACACAGGGCAACACAATTTGCTACAATAAATAAAACTGACTATTTAAAACGTGTTGCAAAGAGTACACCGTGATGTTTATTACACGGGTTTTATCATCCTCTTCTGACGGTCAATTAAAAGGCGGCTTCCGTCATGATGGTTATTATTAGTATTGTTGTTATTATTACATTTTGAGGGGAGAGTGCGCATTGGTCGGCTCCGTAGGCCACGCCCCAACACACACCACGTCACGCCTCCTCCTGGGTCAAGGAGGCTTCAGGACCAGTATAAGTGCAGCCGCCTCGGCAGCTCCAGGCTTGTGCACCCCACCAGCTCCTTTTGAACAGGTGAGCACATCGGTAATTAATTTTTTTTTTTAAAAAGGACTGTTTTTCATCAATATCTGCATATCTTATGGTAACCGTGCTCTGCTTTTTTCTTTTGTAGCCTCACAAAACTTCCGTGGAAAGTATGTATTCCTCCAGCAGCTACTTCCATGACGGCTGCACCTCAGATTACCTTTCCTCTTTTCAGACAGACTGTCTGACATCTAACTTAAACTTTCTGGACGCTTCTGTGAGTTTATATGAAGGCAGCGAAAAGCAAAAATGTCTACCTGAGAGAGACTACTGCAGCCCCACTGATGTTATTTCAAGCTCTGTCTGTTCCAGCCGTCCAGAGTTCTGTCCCTCCAGAGACGCAGGACCGTTACTCACAAAACCAGATCCGTCTTCTGGATGCGGTTCCTCCGTTGGCGACTGGTTTCTGAACAGTCGGCGTGAAGCCAAGCGCGCCAGAGTAGAAAATATAATCAAAGGAATGAGCAGCACCACTGGTCTGTCAGAGAGCATGCTGGGAAATAAAGAGGTCCAAGCCCTTCCTGAAGGCTGCAGATCTGATCGTGACTCCTCAGTGACATCCCAAAGAGATGCCTGCACAGATTTGCACGGTGAGTTTGACCACAGCGCGTGTGTGACGCACGACGGATGGAAGAGGCTTTTGAGCGCCACCCGAGCCAAATCTGACAGGATTGAGCTGATGACAGACGTCCTGAAGTGTGAGCTTTCCAGAGCCATCGGCAGGAGCATCGACTCCATATTCAAGAGCGCGCCGCCGCTGCAAACACCACCGCCCGACCAAGGTTCCCTCCAGGCTCCGGTGTGCAGCAGAGGACGCCAGTCACGTCACGCTGAGGACGTTCAAACTGAAGCGCTGTCGCTGGTGGTGCCGAGAGCTGCACAGGAAACCACTTCAGACCTCAGCCT
This sequence comes from Takifugu flavidus, assembly GCF_003711565.1. Lineage (NCBI taxonomy): Eukaryota > Metazoa > Chordata > Actinopteri > Tetraodontiformes > Tetraodontidae > Takifugu > Takifugu flavidus. The sequence goes on from NC_079538.1 coordinate 8,159,599, forward strand.
TCAGTGTGGAACCAGGGATGCCGGACCTCCACTCTCTGAGTCCAGCCTGAAGAAGAAAGCCCATCAAAGCGCCCAGGGGAGACCCAAGGTGAGCTCCAGATCTCTCAGAAGCCTGCTGGTGGATCCGCCGCCTCGTCCTCTCATCAAGATGGAGTCTGACGCCACAGCCAATAATTACCTCTACAGGCTGAACGTATCCTTACAGGAGAGCGATCAGCTACGGTTCAAAGAAAAGCGGTCCCCCCGTTTAGTCCTTAACGTTGCCTTTAGGAGGGCCTGACCACCAACCATCTGAAGAAAGCAAAGCTGATGTTCTTCTACACTCGCTACCCGAGCTCACAGGTGCTGAAAGCCTGCTTTCACGACGTGCAGGTGAGTGTTGAGCACATTACAGTACGCTCCCGACGGCAACTAAACGTCACGGTCGCTGTAAGGAACCAGCAACAAAGCAGTTATTGCTCAGCGGGTTTTATTTGTCAGAATCGCAGCGTAAGTGAAAACAGCCTGTTGATATTTTACTGACCTGTTTCTCGTCCGTCCACAGCTGACCAGATGCGTCACCTCTCAGCTCATCAAGTGGTTCAGCAACTTCAGGGAGTTTTACTACATCCAGATGGAGAAGTCTGCCCGTCAGGCTGTGGCTCAGGGGGTGACGGACGTGAGGAGCCTGGCTGTGGAGAGAGAGTCAGGACTGTTCAGAGCGCTGAACACGCACTACAACAAGGCCAATGACTTCCAGGTAACTAGAGCTCTGCTAATTCTCCCTTCTTCACCTTCACTCAGGCCGTGTTGAGGGGAAACAAAGCACTGATAGAGTTTTAAAGCCTTGACTTGACAACTTGGGATCTCTCTGATGTGCAGCTGTTTTTCCAACCTAATTTAGACATTTTTTATATTAATACATTAAGAGGGTGAAAATCAGGATTTTCTCCAGACTCTGTGTTGCTACACTGAATAAACTCATCTTCCTCCCTGCCAACAGTTCTGGCATCACCTTTGTGTTGCTGTCTAACAGCATTTCTCTCCCTCACACACACACACACACACACACACACACACACACACACACACACACACACACCTTTGGCCACCCTCTTCGCTCCTCCGTTTGTGTAATTTTACATCTCTGACCTGCTTTTATATCACAAACATGAATAAGTTCAGCTACTTTAGACAGAAATAATCAATCCCATATCAACCGACAGCATCAAATAAGAGCAAACTTCTAGAAAAAAAAGGAAGTTTGATTTACGCTACATGCTCACCGTTGCAACCTGCCACCAGGTGCAGCTTTTCCTTCATTTTTAGCCACAGTAAGAAACACATCTAACCTTAATGGAACCTCTGAGCAACACTGGAGAGCTCTGAGGAAGGTCCCAGTAGTTTAAGAGGGCAACAGACTTTAAACAAATAAGACACCCCAGGCAAAATCACCTGATTCATGTCATTAGATAAAAGGAGAAACAAAAAAGCAGTGGTTAACAGTCGCACACTGCAGGTGCAATTGTGTCATCTTCCAACAGAACTTTAATAAGTTGCTTAGAAGCAGTTGCTGCTCGGGTACATTTGATTCAGTCTTCCAAATAAATGATGTCCTTTAGACAAATTTAACTCAAGAAAAAAGCAAAATAATCAAACACTATTTTGCTTCCCCCCCCAACTTTTAGACTTACCTGACCAGGCCTGATTCACATGCTGTTAACCCAACCAGCTATTCACCTCTGCCCCTCCGTTAAAGGGCTCAAACCTTTCCTGCGGTCTCACAGGTACCTCAGCGCTTCCTGGAAGTTGCTGCGATCACACTGAGAGAATTCTACAGCGCCATTTCAACGGGCGAGGATCGCGATCCCTCGTGGAAGAAAGCGATCTACAAGGTGATCTGCAAACTGGACGGCGACGTACCGGCTGAGTTCAAACATCAGCACTCGGGGTGAGGAACGATGCCACAGTGGTCGCTGTCACAATGTGGACTTACTTGGTTAGCAAAACTACAGAACAGGACAAACTACAGTCGGCACCAGGTCTGATTTGTTTTAAACCTTTGGAGTGATTTAAAATGAGAACAGCACACAAGTCAAAATAAACTCCACAAGCTATGAGGGTAAAATCTTTAATGGGGCATTTATACAGTTAAGGATGTTATTACATTAGGAAAGACTCAAAGTCTGTCTCTTGCATACTCACCACGACTCCTTTCCATCCTCCAAACGATCCGTGTTCCAGCTCGTTCAGACTCAGCTTTGTCTTCAGTGTTGAGAATCCAAATTTCACCGGACTCACGTGTTTAAAGGTTGTAAATGTAGAATCAACGTCAATACACACGCGTAACTACAGCTTGAAACAGTTGATGAAAAGTATGTTGTAAGTTCCCCAGCCATCCAATTTTAGGACGCTACCACACGGTAATAACACGAAACTACTGAAATGTTCTCACTGAGCAGCTATTTTGGTACACATGAAGTGGAATAAACCAGCTTACTTTTTATGATTAATGGTACAAATATGAAATGAAATTCTAAAATTAAAATAAGACACTATGTAAATTTTTCTGTTAGTACAGTTGGGTGTTTTCAGCTTTAGGCACAAGATTTCTGTTTTAATTTTAGATGTTCAAAGTCAGGAAATACAACAATAAGCAAATATTTACCTTCGATGATTAGTGTCAAACAGCTCTAAAGACTTACTGAAGTGACTAAATACTGAACATGAATATTTTGCCCGCTCAAAGTGTATTCAGCAGAGAAAAATATCATTTTATTCTTCCCCAAACTTTCAGGAACTAATATTTTATTATGAAAGTGTGCATTTGCTTACTGTTGTAATGAAACGCAAGTCGACTTTCAACAAGATGCAAAAAAAACATCTTAATAAAAGTTTCTAAGTCAGTGGTTTTTGGAGACTTTTATTAGTCTTTTCCAAGTATGCATGGAGCAAGAAACGGTGCTACAGGTGTACAGTACAGAAAGCATACGGAGTACAAAACAGCAGAAGATTGGCGGTAACATGATGGGGAAGCAGCTTTCATGTACAAACTACAACTCCTCTGTGAGTTAAAAATAAGAACTAAAAAAACTATACTGCCTCTTGAATGAAAATACTAAGCATTTCCTTATTTGTTGTAGTGTTGCCACGACAACTCCGTTGACTCACATTCTGGAAACCTGCAGGAAGACAAAAAAAGTAAAAATAAATCACAGATTTCCACAAATTCACGAGCACCCTTTTAACATCAGTTTAACTATAAATGTATGTTTAGACTTATCACAGAAATATTGGACAGTTCCTTTCAAAGAAATGGAGGAATAATAAACTAATTAAAGAACAGAAGGCTAAAAATCCCTTCAGTTACAGTAATATTAACGTGGTCATGATCAAACCAACCGTACCTGTCAGTGAAGGGAACAAGTTTACGTGATCTTCTTAGAAATACTTGGTACGGTTGAGAGCTCGCTGCGCCAGCTGGCCGCTCTCGTCCGTTATTCTGGCCCAGTCCGTTTGACCCACCACGAAGCCGATAGCGCGCTTTCGATCCGCGTCCTTCTGCTCTTCGAGGTCAGCCCATCGAACCTTGACAAGGACGGCGAACGGTGTTTATTCATGACCAGTGAGAATCATCTGCATATCAAACGTTTCACATGGAACCGGGTATTCCTGAGGCGCTCTCTGGTTAGCATGTTCCCCTCTCTGTCCCGCAGCTCAGCATTACCCTTTTCTTTCCTGGCTCAGACATGCGTGTGGCGTAGTCGTCAGGCAGCTGCAGGTAGTCGTCAAGGCCGACGTCCTCGCGCTTCCTCTTCCCGCTGCCTCCCAGCCCATCCAACTTGTCTGTACAAAGGGAAGAGAAGAGCTCAGATCCATGCTGAGCTCACAGGCTGTACAGGGACATCACAACATGACTGACTGCTCCTTTAACATGTCTACAAAAGGTCTTTCTGAAACGTTTCCATATTGTCTGGTACAAAACTATACATGCAGCAACAGTTGGCCAGATTTACTGTATGTACAGGTGACAATAAACATGGAGGTGGAGGTACGCCAACGCTGGGGTGTGTTAGAACAGGAGATTTAAAGACAGTAAAATAAAGTTTTCAGGAAAACAGGAGGTTGGAAGTCTGTTTGATTAGTCACTATTGCTGCATGCATGTTTTGGAGCCAGAGCTGCAGAAGCAATAAACTGTGCAGCTAAATATTCCCTTCCTTCACTTGTGTGATGTGTGTAGAAAACACACACAGCAGAAAGTAAATATTCAGCTGAAACCTTTTCTCTGAAAGTGATTAAATCTCTACTTACAACAGGTCAACATAATTCAAGCTTCTTTTCTAATTCTTTTCAATAATGTCACAAGATTGTGTTTCCGTTAACAGCAATGAGGTACGACAAGGACGGTGGATGTAAAAAGTTTCATTCCCATTGAAAGCCACCTTAAATATGACAGCTTTGCATTAGAATGAGCGATGCAGCGTGGACAGAGTGGAGGACCACAGATGGTAGAACCGACAGATATGAACCACACAGCCATTATACTAAACAACTACCCCTCAACCTGGGCTAGATACTGGAAAACATCTAAGAAAAGGGAATACTTACCAAGTTTAGCCTCAGAAGTGTCCATCTCCCATTTGCTTTTTGGAATGTAGCCCTACATTATATAAAGAAACACTTCAGTGGTTAAAGATCAGAGGGAAACAGAGAGAGAGCAGCAGGAGCTGAAAGACAACAGTTTAGCAACAGCTGACTGACACATCATGACTTTCTGTGAGACACAATGAGCATGCGCTGGTTTGGATGCTGCTTCGGAGAAACTCCGAGGTAGCCGAGCTGGAGGAGCTCAGAGGTTCACCATCCATCAAATACAGCTAAGATAAGAGCAACAGGTTCCTAATTGGGGTTTAAATGGTCCATTAAGATGGAGGAAACCATTAATATTCATCACTTTCATTCAGGTGAGAGTGTATAAGTTCATTTATGTAAGTAAATGGTTTATGGGATCATCATTACAGGTGAGATTAAGAGTTTGCTGCTATAAATAAAAAAGAAAAACTTCTTCAAAGCCAAAGTTTAATTGCAGCATGCTTTATCCACGTAGTGCTACTTTTACACTCCTCGCTGTTTGTGATGAGACATTTACAGCCATCTTCCTCCTGCTCAACATCATTCTCCCCCACAAACAGCCACAAACAACAGACGATCTACAGACGTCTGCGTCCGTCTCTCATCTACGGCTGCTCCCACGTCCAAGGACCAGCAGATGCTGCTGCTGCTTACGTTTACCGTCCTCCTTCATGTATCCAGCTTTTTCTTTTTTGCCTATTATAGTTGACACTCGATCTGTCTGTAGTCAAATCTCAGAAATGTCCCTACATCCTGTAGAAAGATGCGCTCAGGTGTGCCACGTTTGATAAGGAAACAGGGTGAAACGTGATAAGGTGCATTATAATCCTGTCCAGAGACAGCAAACGTGTCTGTGGGCACAGGAAAGAGTTTAGGAATACATAAAGGTATGATCATACTCAGAAATTAACTACGTCATTTGTAATGTCACATGGAGAGATCTTGTTTTGGTTTTTTTAGAACTGGTAAAAACATTTGTTGATAGAAAATACAAAGGAGAGAAAAAGTTCTCCACTGTAAAATCTGAGACAAAAGCAAATTAAGAAAGTTAAAGGCTGCAGATTGCAGTTGTAATAATATTAACAACAATAATAACAGCAGTCTTCGTGTAAGCATGAAATTAAGTCGGTTTAAAGAAAATCGGTTTAAAGAAAATCAATTTCCACTTTAAACCTGCTTGGAAAGAGTAGAAAGGCCCAGTGATGACACACTATAAAAGTGTGTGTGAAACACTGTTCAGCATTTATTCATCTCTTTGAGCGCGGTCATATCCTCAGGAAGGCTCGTGACCAGTGCTGTTGCGGTCGAACTGGGATTTCATACATTTAAAAACGTCATTTAACCAGCTCAGTGATCTCAGCTCACTGAACCAGCATCCGTTCTGGTACCAGGAATAAAAGCAGAATGTGTCTGATTAGAAAGGCTGCTACAGGCAGATTTGAACAGCTTGAATGCTGTTAATATTTTATCACCAGGTTTTCTTTTCCAATTTCACGCGTGTGCTGTTTAGTTAGATCAAAATTAACCCTTTAAAAGAAACAAGACTGATATGGCTTAAAATTGTACCATTTTAATAAATATTAGAGCCCCTAAATACTTTAGTCAGGTGAATAAAATGTACAAGTACGATGGCGATGCCAAACATACGTCAGACTGAGCATTTAATACATCCACCTTCACTCCAGGGTGATTCTGATGCTTTAAACCAACTTGAGGAAGCTTTAGATGAATGTTGCTAAAATAAATTAAGTTCTTCTCATTACATTTCCTGCTTTGTGATGCACAGATGTGTAAATCTCTTATGGCTGACAGATTAACCGCTGTGGGAGCATCCTGCTAATCTGACCACTGCTCTAACAATGGCACAGCGCCACGGTTCTTTAGTATCATCTCTCGATGATAATTGTGATTTATGTTCCACCTATTATTAATAATAAAACATGAGGTGTTTCCACTGCAGGAGTTCCTGGTAAATACTGGGGGCAGGATCTTTACAGGGGTTGTGTTGTGATAAGATACAAAACATGCACACCAACGGCCCCGTAAATTTACCCCGAAGTTCCTGCAGTGGAAACGTGCCCTCTATAGTGTGTGTGTGTGTGTGGTGTGTGTGTGTGTGTGTGTGTGTGTGTGTGTGGCTGCTATGAAGTGAAGCCTCTCAGAGACCATATAGGATATGAGGGACATGTTAGGTGCCATTAAACACACGATAGGTTCAAACAAAACCAAACTTGATCGACTGTATTTTGAAGAATAAATAATAGCAACAAAACCAGCAGCCAATGCTGCTTTTGGCGACCGATGATGGAAGTGTCCTTACTGAAAACTAAACACAAATAATAAAATGTGTAATAAACTAGAACTGAAAGAATAGATTAAATATTGTGGAAATGATGCCACAATCACAGGACAAATGTAAGCTGTTTGTGTCCTACCAGATCACCCTCTTCTTCCTCTTCTTTTTGCTCCTTCAGCTCTTCATCGGGATTGAAGTCTTCCATTTCCACCTGTCAAGACGTGGACGACAGTTTAGGGGTCACGCTGGTGAAGGTTGGCATCATTAAACCGTGACTGTTGCGGTAGAGCACCGGACCTCTTCTATCGCTGCATCCTGAAGGAGGGACCGGACGTCCAAGCGCATCATGTGACGAGGTGACGGCTCCCAGCTGCTGGACATCTGTGGACACAATCTGTGTTTAGAAACAGGCTGCACATGTGCTACAGAGAGGTCAGCAGTCGCCGTTTTAATGTGTTTCGCATCAAGGAACCTTTACTTTATTGTTGCTGACACTTTTAGAGACATGAGGAAGCGAGAATCTATTTTAAATTCAAACATTGAAGTGGCATTAACATGGACAGACCTTCATTATATCCTTCAGTGAGCGTCCATGGACATTTCTCTTAGCACAGGTCTGATTTTCTGCTGTGATTTCAGCCACATACACCTTGAAATAACAAAATAAGAAACTTCAGACTTTAGGTCCCATTTAGGAGAGGGAAAAGAATCTGTGACTTTATGACCACGTCTCACCTCAAACCCTTTGGTTTTAGCGGCGCTCCAGAACTGTTCGAAATGTTTAACTCTGTCATTAATCGAGTCTAAAATGATGAAAGGGAAAAAGCCATCGTCCAGGGTTTTCTTGAACGTTTTAAGCATGCTGCTGCGGTAGGTGTCCTCCATTTCTGGCTCATACTCAAATTCCAGGACCTGCAAGAGGTATTATTTGGAATATTTAGAACATTACAACTAACACAACAGGGTAAAGGATTCTAATTAGTGTTGCTGTTAATGTTTGAACTCACCTTGGTTTTGACCTTCCGCCCCGTGTCTGGATCTTTCTCAACTTTCTCAACCTCTGTCATGAAATAATCATCCAAAACGAGAACTCTGGGGGGCGCGCCACCACATTCCACTTCCTTGTCCTTAAGATGTTACAGATAACCACAAGCAACCGTTTAACCATATGTACATGATTTAGTAAAATGTGAACAAAGCATTATTCTTAACATTGAATCAATGAATTGACGATTAGACATGATTTCACTCACACGTATGAGCTTTGCAACGTGGCTTTTTCCACTCCCTGGAAGTCCTCTCATGATGATAACAATCTGCACGACATTTCATGAAAATGAGCACTTGTACATTGTACAACACTATATTCTGACTTTTATTTTCCAGCCCCGTTAACTTGCATGTGTTCTGCACCTTTATCAATAATGAAGGCCAAGATATAGCAAATGAGTAACGTACCCTTTCAGGTCGAGATGATCTGCCGGGCAGCTTCAGGATATCGTCGATGTTCTTGATTTCTGGCTTCTTCTCCACTCGTGGGGGCGGCTGAGGTGGCGGTGGGAGGGGCGGTGCAGGGGGAGGCCCTCGTTCCTCTGGGTAATTTCTTCTGTCCACTGTATCATATTTTGAAATTCAAATATTTGTTTAAGTCGACTTCACTGGTTACATATGAAGGGTGGAAAGTTTTGGACCATAAGTCTCCAGTATTTCTGATCAAAGAAGGAAGGGGGGGGGGTTGCAAGGCTGCACAGAGAATTTCCCCATCACATCTTCGCTGATTTTCTAGTCATTGGCTTAAAGAATTGGACAACGAGCTCAAAAATCCTGTTCAGGATTTAGACCCTGGAGCTACGCACACTGTCAAAAACAGCAGGGAGCCTGACCGGCTGTTACACAACAGCTGAAGGTATACACAAACATACACGTCTATGATAAAGGATCGATTATTTCTAAATTTCTAATTATTCCTAAATTGGGCGTCAGTATCAAAGCAAAGTTTACTCAAATATTAAGCATTTTAATTTATAAAATGTTAACCTTGTACAACTCAATTTTTGCTGAGGTAGACGAGCTCGCCAAACATACCGTATGGTGACGTGCTGTGGCCAAATCGCTCAGGTACGATGCGATCATATGGGGGTCTATCGTAGCCAAGTCTTCCAAAATGCTCCTCTCGGTCGTGACTGCTACTTCGCTCCCTCTCTCTGAGATCCCGATCTCGTTCCCTGTATCCTGGGCGTAAGGACGTTCCCAGCGGTGATCTGCAAAAAGGGGGAGAAATAACAGCTAAAGTTTGGTTTTGCCAGTGGAACTACTTGCCTTTAACTAACACACTGAGGTCTATTCACAATGGAACGGTACCTTTCTTCAACCATGGAATGTATGCTTGAATTAGAGATAGACAAATAGAACAAAACATGACACATTCTGACAATCTAAGTGTCCCTACAATATGGGAGGAAGATGTCAGAAGCACCCAGGGAACATGGTACCTGTCGTCTCTCTCTCTTGGGTAGCGATCCCTCTCGAATCTCTCCCTTTCATATTCAGGCGGGAGCTTCTCCCTGTACAACTCCCTCTCTCTGCCGTACTCTCGGCGGTCCAAGTAGGGGTCCGGACGTCTCTCATAATACGGGTCTCGGCTGTAAGGATCTCTTAGGCCAAGAGGTTCTAAGAAAATAAAAGCAGTGTTAATTGGAGCTGAAAGAAAACTGGAGCCAATTCAGCTCAAAGAAAGAAGAGTATTTAAAAAAGTGAAACGTACCTTTTTCGTAGCCTCTGTCCATGGGCACCGGGTCTGGCCTCAAAATTATCCTCTCACCGTAAGAGATCCGCTCAACAGTAGCTCCGGGCTCTGAGACATTGAGTGATACCATCAGCAGCGTTTTAAAAGCACACTAAATGTTATGCACATTATCCATACCATGTCCATGCCCATAATCCACAGTTTTTGGCATCAATGTCGATATCGATGATGCAGAAATAGGTGGCTGGTAATCGGTAGCAATGGGCTTTGAATCCAACGACTCAGCAGTGGTGTGGGTAGATGCAGTCATTCCCTAAAGGTGTGAGATTAAGGGAGGTTTAACCGACAGGTATAATTGGGATAGAAAATGACTGCCTTTATCCCACCTTCAAGACATCTCTGACATCTGGTGGAATTTCCAAACCGAGAAGACCAGCCGGAAGCTGTTCAGGCAGGATATCAGCTGATGCATGTTGAGGTTCAGGAACAGGCGTCTTCCCCTCCTTCATTTCCCTGCAGAGCCAGAATAATATAAATAAAAGCTATGGAGGTCGAGACAAAATAAACATTTCAAGACTATAGTGCAATTATCAACGACAGCAGTCAAGTGACATTTTGTGTTAATGGCAAATAATGTAGGAATTAATGACAAAAGATGAAACAGTACCTGATTAGTTTAAGCTCTTGGGCAGCTTTTAAAATAATTTCGTGCTGATGCTGGGACAGAGCGAGCACTTTTGTGTCACTTATTGCTGCGGCAGAATCAACAGTGTTTTCTGGCAGGTTTGTTACCGGTAGTGCAGGAGGTATTCTGTCCAAGGGAGGCTCTTCCCTGCCCTCCCCATATCGCGCTCTGTGCTCCTCATAATCAGCAGGATACCCTCTCTCTGCTGGTGGAGGGATTCGCGAAGATCTTTCCCACTCTGAAAGCCGTGGGGGATACGGGTGTTCGGCCCGGTATTCGCGGATTCTTAGTTCTCCCCTACCCCTGTCAGGCTCACCATGTGCATAATCTCTTACGTTTTCCTCCCGCCAAGGTCCATCTCTGTAAGGCTCTGATGGTGGTATGCGAGGTGGGTAGTCTCTAATGGAAGGAGGATCTCTGTCCCATTCCGACTCGCGGTGCTTGGGATCATCCCGATAGTCTTCTGATGGATAGTCTTGTTTTAGTCGCCGACGATGATAATCATCTTCCCCGTGACCATAATCCGCAAAATAACCCTCCTTGCATCCTTCTTCAAATCCCTCGGGTTTTGAACCTGGTCGCCACATACCTCTTGCCATTCCTCTGCCCACAGGCCTCCTCCTCACCCCTCCTGAATCCATCATATCATGTGGAGCCCCGGGACGGCCTCTGCCATGTGGCGGTTGCCAACCTATATCACCCTCTATACCTTCATCATACAAGGGCTTCTCCATAGAATTTACTATTTCATGAGGTGTGGGTGGGATGCGGCGCCTACCTCGTCCATCAGGATGCATTGGATGACTATTGGGTTCGTGTTCATGGTACATGAAGGGTCTTGTTGGAGCCATCTCAGGATCTTCTACATCACCTTCATGCCCTAATGATTCGTGATTCATTGCTCCCTGTGCTGGGTGAGAGGGGCGCCCTCTTCCTTGGTGCATAAAGCCAGGATGACCACGAGGGGGGCGACCTCGACCAGGAGGAAATGGGGGTCTCATGCCTCGCACTGGAGGTGCCCATTCTCCCCAATAAGGGTCCATTTCCTCCTGGAACTCAAATGAGTCATTTTGTTCCCAATGTCCCTCCATTGGCTGTCCTCTTCCAATTGGACGTGGTCCTCCACATCCACCAAGTAGAAGTCCTCCTCGAGCCATAGGTGGACCTCCACGACCCATAGGTGGACCTCCTCGAGCCATAGGTGGACCTCCGCGAGCCATAGGTGGACCTCCGCGAGCCATATGTGGACCTCCTCGAGCCATATGTGGACCTCCTCGAGCCATGGGTGGACCTCCTCTCAACATTGGTGGTCCTCCTCGTGCCATTCGCAGTCCACCTCTTCCCATTGGTAGACCCCCTTGACCAAATGGAGGTCCCCCTCGACCAAATGGAGGTCCCCCTCGACCCATAGCTGGACCACCCCTTGCCATTAGAGGACCACCACTGCCCATAGAAGGCCCTCTCCTCATCATGGGTGGCCCTCCTCTCCCCCTAGATTGTGACCCTATTCGTTCTTCATCATAATACTCTTCCTCTGGTGGGAAGTATTCTTCTTCTGGCATCCAATATTCTTCAGGAGGCATTTCAGACTCTGCATCACCATATTCCTCATATGAAGGATCTTGCCAACTGTAATTATCATGTTCTTCTGATGTCTCCATGTCTTCTTTAGGTGGCATATGTTCATATGAATTGCCCATGTTCTCCCCGGGTGGTACATTTTTTGGTCCCCTGATCTCTCCATAACCCATCTGCCCACAACCACGTCCTCGTGCCTGGGGCTGGCCGCGCCCTATTCCAGCTGTGTTTATTGACAGATCTGGCATTGATGACACCTGGTCTGAAGATTGTGGTCGTGATGGAGCCATTGGGGGTTTGTTGTTGTTTGCCAATATTGCTTCCTTCTGCTGGGGATTCTTCTCAGCAGCTGTACTAGCAGCAGCAGGAGTGGTTACTGTAGGCTTGGACTCAGTAAGTTGAGGTTTTACAGTACTGTTCAGAGCAAAACTCTTTTTAGCGTCACCAGGCTTTGTGTCTGCCTGTAATGTCTGTGGTATAGGGTCACTTTGAACAAAGAAGTCATCACTTCCCAACAGGTTATCATCCGTCATATCCTCAACTTTGATCTTACTGTCTGGCTCTGCCTTGGTCTTTCCTTTGTCTGACAGCAATTCACCAGGAGACTTTCCCGTTGTCTTAGAATCCACAGACTCAAGCTGTTTCGGGACCGAATCCTCCTCAGTTTTTGGAGTTTGCTGGGAGATGACTGGGTGTTCAAATCCATGTGGCGGTGCAGGGTGCCTCGGGGGCTGTTCAAATCTGGCCTGCTGTCCAAATCGAGGTTGATCAAAACGCTGTCTGGGTTGGTCAAATCTCGCGGGACCATCAAAACGGTGTTGCGGTTGGTTGAATCGATGCGGGGTGTTAAAGCGCTGTTGGGGTTGATCGAACCTCGGTGGACCATCGAAGCGCTGCTGAGGCAGGTCAAGTCTTGGAGGACCATCGAAACCTGGCTGCGGTTGGTCGAATCTGGGGTTGTTTCCACTATGATCAGGGGGATAATAAAAGTGATAAATGAATCATTCCACATATATGGATTTTCTAAAAACATCCGGCAATAACAGGAATATATGTTGGAAAAAATTACCGTGGAGCTCTGATATTATTGAAGCTTTGCGGTTGAAAGTTTGGAGGACCCTGGGTTCTAGGTCCACCTCCTCTAACAGGTGGCCCCGCAGTCGATTCTAAATGTTGCCCAAACCCAACATTGGGTCGTGGACCTTGAGGTCTGGGTGCAATAGCAGCAGGTGACTGTTGCATATCTGGCCTCACCGGCTGCTGCTGCATGTGCAAGTCTTTTCCTGGAAACGGACCGTACTGTCCCATCATCCCACCACTATACTGGCTCGAAGCAAAAGGCACCATGGCAGTGAGAGTGGCCACCCGCTCCTGAATGTGTGCATTTGTGGCGTTCATCTGCTCCTGCCACTGTTTCCACTGGAGCTCATAGTCTTGCAGTTGGTCTTTATGCTGATAAGTCTGGAACTGCTCATGCCAGAGAACAAAGGAGCAATTCCACTGTTGGAATAAAGGTGTGAACTGCTGCTGCTGCTTTTCGTAGTGCCTCAACTGCATTTCAACAGACATCGACTGTAAAAAAGATAAATACAAAGTTGAATTATTCTTATTATTATGGTGTTGGGCCACAGTAGCAAACTACTTCTGGCTAAAAAAGTTCTACCTACCTGTGGATTGAAAGGCTGTTGAATCAGTTGTTGGTATTGTTCCAAGATTTGCTGGAGCTTTTCATGGTGTTGCATCAGAGCCTGGTACTGCATGTTTGCCCTCTGCTGCTGCACCTGCTGCCATTGTGCTGCAGCAGCCTGTAACTGCTGGAGACGTGCAGCTTCCACTGGGTCTGGTGGTGCTGCAGGCTGTGGAAATATAGAGTAGGACTGATGCCAAACAGTATATCCTCAATCAAATGTATTATAGTTGGTGCATTTTGTTGAGGGGGAATGGTACTACTGATGGCAAGCACCGTGTTCAACTGTAATTCAACTCAGAGAGTACAAGGGTAGCAGATGTTGGTGGCAATGACATTGCTTTCATGACAACAAACCAGGGGCGCACAAGGCATTACAGTACTTTAGACAGAGTTTTTGGCTAAAGCTTTGACATAAGCCCTGTAAATATTCCTAAAGGCTTGTCAATCAACACTGTTAAAGGTTAAGGTTATGCCACATGTAGGATCTTAATAACTGCCTTGGGGAGCCGCAATATTCATTAGTCCAATAAAGAATTGGTCGATCAGGGTTTCAACAAATCATTTTGGGTGATCTTGTCACAGGGAGCAGGTAAGTGTCAGATATTGGCATCAGCTCAAAAATCCTTCATTGGGTATCACAAACATTATCTTGTAATTCGGACTGAGTATGTGGGACAATGAAGATAATGCAGAAAATCATTGTTTTGATTTTCAAGAGCAATAAAGGTGAAGATGAGTGAAGAGCATGATGACGGGCGACTGGTACTGAGACTTACTGTGTCCGTTGTTTTTTCTACATTTTCTCTCTGTAAATTCATGAAATTGACACAATCAAAGTTTGGAACCATTAACTGATATACAATAAACTGTGAGTAAAAACCTCTGTTTTAAGTGACTGTACAGAGGGACAATTTCATGATACTGGAACTGGACCTACCTTTAAGTCCTCGGGAGGCAGGGGTGGAGCAGGGGGCTCTTCCTTTGGAGGAGGTGGAGGAGGTTTTCCTTTCGTTGGCTCAGATGGAGGAAGAGGAGGAGCAGAAGAAACCAGTTCCACAGGCAGAGGTGGTGGCCCAGAACCATCACCATCGTTCTGGTTGTGTTTGGATTTTTCTTGCTTTAATTTCTGGAGATTGTCAAGATGCTTTTTGTACCAAAGATGTTGTTGCTGCTGGAAAAAGAACCAGACAATATGCACTCATTTAGAGCCTGTACATTTAACAGGTTTATTTAATCTTAAACCATGATTTGGTTGGCCACCACAGATTTATCCTGATGATGTTTTCACCCTGTAGCTCATGTGTACAAATATATAATGGAATCCAACAGCAACTTCACAATAAACTCACAAGACAACACCGACTTACAATAATCAGATTTGTTCAAATACCCATTGCATGATGTACTGTAAACTTTTGTAGCATCTATCAAAGACTACATTTAAATTAATCCGTTTCATGTTTGACTAATGGTGACAATGCATGGCTTCCCTTTAGTTAGATATCTTATTTTATGGGGTATTTCAGCACAAATCACAACCATTTTCTACACTTAAACACACTGGCAGATGAATGAAGAGGTGGAGTTGATGTTAAATAAAGATCTGATGTGATTTAATACACGATGTTACCTGCAATGGTAAACTCTTGTCATCTTCTATCTTGGACAAATGGCCTATGGTTGCTTCAATTTGATGACAATTGTTATCCGGTGATTTCAACAAATGGGGCTCTGGAGGAGGAGGGGGGCAAGGTTGTGGCTCATTTGGCTGTGGTGGAGGCGGAGGAGGCTGCCGTTGAACAGACGATGGAGCAGCGGGTTCGTCTTGCTTATAGCCCGCCTGTCCCGGTTGTTCTGAATTCCACGAAGGGCCCGGAAACCCAGCAGGGACCGGGGCTCCAAAAGGACTAGCGTGGTTACTGTGGTGCAACACAGACTGGAGTTGTTTCTGATGCATCATTTGCAGCTGCTGCATCTGCTGAAGATGTTGCTCCTGTAAGCTGGAGAACAGCGAGCCACCGGACGGCGCCTCGAAGCCGCCGAAACCGGAGCTTTGCTCACTGGTTGGACCACCCGTCGGCTTACGAGGTCCAGGACCTCCATAGTTCTGCGAAAATTGTCCTCCAAAATTTCCCCAGGAGGGGTACATCCTCTAAAAAGATTGGTAGCGTACAAAGGATCCGTGCTCGCCCACAGCTATAAAAGCTAATGCTAAACGTTTATAAGGGTTGGACTACAGGCTCTACATTTTCATACCCTAATTAAGTAAAATTACACTAAATAACACAATAAGCAATGTTACCGCAGCTATTATTAAAGCATAAAGTGCCGTTATAGATATAAACTATCCAGGATAGCGTTTTTCCAAACGCTTGAAATAAGGTACATTATACCACCGAAGGCCATAAATGTGGCGCTCAATGATGACGTGTACCCACGTCATATCCCAGCGACTTCCTCCGGACTGGTGTTGCTCCAATCTTAAATGGCCCCTATGAAGCCAGGGCGATTTAATTTGGAAAAACTAAGTGGATAAATAATGTGCGTCGTTTTTAATGTCATGTTTTTTCATAAACCGAGCAGTAACTTGTTCATTACACATTGATTTTAAATAAACAGAGACATTCAAACAAACATCCACCACTTTGGCAATTGTCACGTTGGGTTTTGTATGAATAAACACTGCATATTTTGTTGTGATTTCCAAACGCCTAAACGAATTTAATTATTATTTATTAAAAATGATACACAGCGAGAGCTCGGATTCTTCTGCACATTATAAGCCACAAGAGGGAGACATTTACAAGCACTTGCTGCAAGAACAAAGAAAAAAACTGGAAAGATAACACAAGAACAATACTATAGCATAACAACAACAACAACAATAACAATACTAATAATAATAACTTTTGTTATCTTATGGAAGGATACAAATAGTAAACTTAGTTTCATTAATAAATGCAATTACTTAGATTAAAAAGATATGTTCCCTTTTAATCTGAAATAAATAACTTCCATAGAACATATTCATAAAGTATTTTAGGACCAACTGTTTGAGTTCAGATGGTTTGTTATTGGTGGGAGTGAAAGTACTTAGATATAAAAGACCACTGACTTTAGGCTGCCCTTGATGTCTGATACACATAATAGTATTTTTTCTTAAGATCACCAGTAAATCTGTATTAATTTTGACCAGAACCACTTAAAAAGAATCGTTAAAGCGGATTAATCAGGCCCGTCTTGTTTAATGTCTTGCGTTAATTAGTTTGTCAGCAGTGTTTTAATATCAGCTAATGACTTCATATTTCACTGATGACATTAAAGGGGTGTTAAAAGAGGGGAAATGGCCCATTCAGGATTCCGTTCTTTCGCTTAAGACGCCCTCAATGTATAAGACAAGGTCACAGAGGCCTAGCCTTTAGGGAGAGACACATTATCAGGGGATGGGAACCGGGAAAAATCCCATAGAGGAAGCTCTCTCCCCTCTAAAACAGCACGGCGGGCACAATGTGATACAGTTAGAACAATACACTGCAGAGGGAATTCATGATACAGCTTAAGGCAGTCATGGTGTATTGGATGGCAGAAGAGTCCCACAGTGTACAATAATCTGAGGTATGGGAGCTAACGCCTGACGCAGGCTGCATGAAAGAAGCCAGCCACATTAAGGTGATTATTTTTATTTTATTTTAAAAACACAGGCCCAGATATTCAGTCAGAAGTTTTCCCCTTTTCAATCTTCATCAGCACTTTCTAAAGCTTTCCAGGGGAGAACAAAGAAATCAGAAATCGTAAAGTTGTAGCTCACAGTATTGAGGACACTGCATTTTCTCTGTGATGAAAATCCTATGTTAAACAAAATGCTCAATGGAGGCTAATGGATCCCGAACAAGCATGCACTGCTTCCAAAATGCTTTGTTTGACAAATCAATTTTCCCATAACCCGGTGAGGAGAAAAGTGATGCAGATTGATCGCCCCCCCTGACTTTGTTTCCAGAATATTGTTTGATGGCTGGATAGATTAATTGGTATGACATTTGAAAGCCTTCTCCTGACTGTCAGCATCCAAGCCTGCACACGCCAATCGAACCCTGGTCTAATTGTCTCCTCTGTAATACCTCACTTCACAAATTAGACGCTGCCTCCGCAAACTATTCCCAATGTTAAGACTGGAACACCATCACACCGCACAATCAGGGCCCTGGTTTGAATAGGAGGTGATGCTGTGCTGATAAGATAGAGAGCATTAAAGGGCATCACACAGAGTGCTGCGCCAGCATCTTCCTCTCTGCACAAATAACAAATAAAACCCCTGCAGCCGCTGCAGGTAAACACGCCTCAGACCTGGCGTGGAGAAACAAGAGGAATCATCATTTACAACAACGTGTTGTAGATTTAATATGCTCTGAAAGCTATTTAATACCCAAATGTTTTTTAGTTGCATGATGGGCGATGGAGTTTGTTTACCTCATACTTGTATTCATCGGCTGTACAAAGTTTCTGATTCTCCAAATTGAATCTACTGTAAATGTGTAAAGCCTAGTTAAAAGAGTGTAAGATTTTAATCACCTTGACCTTTTACGATTAAAATCTTCCCTCAAGTCAGCACCAAACCAAAAATGGAAATGAATTTAAAAAAAATCCCTAAAACAGTCCAAATTTTTTTTGCTCCAGTTGGATATGAAGCCAAAATTTCACTATATCAAGCAAAACCGTAGTTAGTGGATAGTGTGAGTGTGTGTGTGAGTGTGTATGAGGGGGTCTTTCATCTACAATTCATCACCATTTATTTATCACTCACAATGACTAATTGCCTGACTTGACCAGGATTTTGTGGGCCGGGTCCCTGGCAGGGCGCTCTGCTCGGCTACCCGCCTCCTTTGACTCGCCGCGCCTCCCTATCGCCCCCCAGCACACCCACTCCCCATTGAAAAACTGTAATTGAATGAGTTTATGTCGTCAAATTGATTAATCATATTAATTTGTACTTATTAGCTGGCCGGTTGAAAGCGATGACAATTAGATTAATGAAATGACTCCGTTTCCTCTGTCCACATCATATTCTCCACCATAACGAACCACAAGAAAAAAAGCATAGAAAAGGAGACTGTTACGACAAAATTAGCAATCAAGATTTGCCTGCTAATTGAATGTCCACCTTTATTAATGGCAAGGTTTGTGAAAAGACCTTGAGAATATTAACAGATTAATTAAGCGATCCACATTAAAGGGGTAGTTTTTGCTCACATTTGATCTGAAAGTTTACACTGTAAATGCTAAAATAAATCTGTTACACATTATTTTTTATTAAAAGTGGTTTATCACAACACCTACACCCACCACACCCTTTATTACAATGTAATAGATGTGTTATTTTATCTCTGTATATATCCCAACAATGCTTTGACAATATCTTTATTTGTCGCAGCTTGTTGAGATGATGAAGAGGCTCCACTCATAAAATGTTGCCTGGTCGGAGGAACTTCCCTGACCACATATCCCTTCTGCTGGGGGGGGGGGGGGTGCATGTCCCCACGTCCCCTGAGGGGCCATGACCATACATTCATCATGCCCGTTTGGCTGATGTGGAAAAACAAAATCCATATAAATATATGTAAATATAAGTAAACAGAGTGAGAGATCTCTGCTGCTGATAAACTGCTTTGAATTTCATTACGCAACAAACTGTCCGGCAGTTACAAACGAGGCCGGCGCAGGAGAGGTGATCGCCGGCTATGATAAAGATGAAACGCAATCGTTTACGCCACTATGAATCTGATGGTAATGTCCACACTATTAGAAAAGACGATAAGAGCATTTATGACTATTTGCTTTGTGTCAGGAAGGGAAGTGGGCTGCCTGATTAATATGGCCGGCCGGCCTCGGGTTTAACAGACTCAACTGTTAAATACAACTTACACAGGTTTTTATATGCTGTCGCGCAGGTGAGATAAGCAGAAATATGAGCAACACCCTCCCTATAAGGCAGGATATGCAGGCTGTGCAAATGTACGTGAGTAATGTTTTTGTTTTTGCTCCATGGCGAGATGCTATCTGCCCCTGTGCTCCACGCTAAAGTGTTAAACAGGTGGTTAAAAACATATAAATCTTGCTGCAAAATAAAAATACATATTTATATCCCAACGCACAGGGAATACCACTCCTGTATTTACAGGCCCGGGAGACAAAGGTTTGGGTATGGGAAATGTACAGACTTGGGGACAGATTCTAAATCAAGAAAGTGCTAATTTGAGCTAATTGAATTGAGGCCGGGTGGATGTGGAGAAAAAGACGCTGACTCGGCATCCACGGTGGTCCTGGTGTAATATTTCAGTCCCGATGTCCTGCGGACAGGGTCCGAACAGCTCTGTGCAGAACGTATCGACGGGCGTCCGTGTTAGACTTGATCACATGCTACAGCAGCAGTCAAAGGCCATCGGTGGTCCGAGCGTCCTCATCGGCAGCATCTGTCTCCTCTATTTACACAGTCCATCCCCTTTAAACTGGGCTATTGATCCTGGCCTAGGTCACGGAGGTTTGGCATCAAGGTAGGAGTAGAGGCGGAGGAGTGGAAGAGCAAAGCCAGAGGAGGATGAGAGGACGCAGAGGAGGAGGGTTCCCTGGAGGATCACCATCGCCAGCTCCTTCTTATTTAGCATTTGACCCTGGTCTTGGCTTTACCGCTCAATGAGGCTGCATTATTTCCAGCATGTAGTCAATGGCTGCCGATATTTTAAGTGAACACTTGTCACTGCTCCTCAACAGAAGCTTAAGGGCGCTCTCTACAAACAGAGCAGATCCATGTGAGGTCAAAGGTTTTATTGTTCTCTAACAGATCATTATTTTCCTACATATTCGATATTTAAAAGACACCGACAACAGGCAGATTTTCACACGAGTGGCTCCGGTCCCCCCCAGCCTCCCCGTGCGCGCCTCTGCACCCGCCGTTTACGAGGCCTGTTGCTCCGCTCCATTAGAAATGACGCTGCCAGCGCAGAGCTGATAAACCATCTGGTCAGGCTCCGGAAACAGATCGGCTCCTCATAATGGAGTGAAAAAATAAAAGCAATTAATGTCACATTAGCGCATCAGGAATAAGGCCTGAGAGAATCAACCCAGATGCATCCTGGTAAACTTTCCCTCCTGGATAATTCAAGAATATTTTTCAGAATAGAAATAATGAATGACTGATTTTTGGCCAGTGGCCAGTCTGGGGCAGCGAAACAAGCTGCTGTAACACTGATATGCAGCATTATCAGGCTATAAAACTGACCTGCTAAATGTGTTAGCTGCATTAGCATTTATTTACACGCTGTGTTAAAACTGCTTTGGCAGGAGAACAGCTTATCCATCATGCACTACGTTTGTGCGTTAGCTGCTAATTTTATTTATGTGCTTTGTTAATGTTGGTTAATCTTTCAGGTGTTTACTGTTATAAACACCAGTGTGACGTCTGCAATTAAGCGCGTCGTTGGAAAGCGTAGCTGTGGCGGTAGCCTAGGGACTGAGGCTGTTGTCCAAAACAAAAACAGTTGGATAAGGTAAAATCAAACAAGGTAATTTAGATAGATTTCATTTATGGATAGACCTTTACACAAGAACAACAAAGTCTCTGTTTTAGCTCAAAAATGGCTGATACACTCTGTTTAAAACCCGTTTTTCATTGTAAAAACAGCGCACGTGGACATTAATAACTTGCCGAAATTACCTTTTTGGTAAACTTCAGATCGGCCGTTGTTATAACAGTTTTGGTGATCGTGGTTATATAATAGCTGCTCGTCCTCAAGCCCACACATTACCGTCCTGACCTCCATCACTCTCCGTTCTTTAAACTTCACAGGATAATGGCCTTTTGTCTCAGGAGCCCTACAACAAAACAATGCAAGTCCTCGCTGAGTCGGGGGCGTTGAGAGGCGCCTTAATTGTTGTCTTCCCCCGTGCTTAATCGCTAAAAGCACCAAAGCAGTGTCATTGCTGTTTAATTCCATCATGCTATGCTAATTACGCCGTGTTAATAGAGGTTTTTCTGTTGTGGCGTCACACTCGTTAACTCAGAAGTGACGCTGCCCTTAATTGAATGGGAGGCCAACGAGTCACTTTCCTCTGATTAAAGTTTATTAGCTCTTCATACATCAGCTAACACAACACGTGTGTTCACCACAGCGTGCGTCTGCTACCGGCAGGGACACGTGCACGTCGAGTGACCTTGATGCCACGGCAGCTTGGGCAGCGGGCAAACTGGGACGGACTGGTTTGGGATCACAAACAATGGAGACCAGTGGGATGTGGAATGGAGGTTCTCCAGGTCCTCTGAGGAGGACAAGTCCATACAGAAAACCAGTTTATAGTTGAAAAAAAGACAAGAAACAACTGTGAAAGTTTGCAAATGAAGCCAGTTTTCCAAGACTGGGAGGAAATTCTCAAAACTGAAGAATTTCCCGAGAAATTCAACAAAGATTCCTGGAGTTCTTATACCTTAAGGTGAAGGAAGGCTTATAATCTCTGCATTTTTATCAATAAATGCAGAAAAATGAACTGGGAGGGAAAACAAGGAGTTTTTCTCTCCAACTGGCCTTTTCTGGCCTCCTTAAACACAGCAGCAGAAAGAACCTGAGCCACTAAAAAAAACAATTAATAAACTAAATTAACAACAAGGTGGTATTTGCTGAAAAACGATGTTAAGACCTGAAACTGTGGCGGCTGCTACACTCAAGTAACAACCACATGTATCAGAAAGACAAACACGCACAATAATTCCTCCACCTTTGCCGGAGGTGCTGCTGAGCTCTGGTGCAGATGCTACGTGTCTCTGTAGGTTTAATAAGGATCAGTCCGCAAAGGAAGCTCCACAAATCTCTGAAATGTCAGACACTGCGGTATCATCACTCACAGCAAATGGGCTTCTTTTCCCGGCGTCTCTCTTTTGTAGTTTTTTTGTTGCGATCCTCCTGGGACCCGCAGCCCGGCGCCGATGCCGCGGACTGATATGCAATTATTTAAAGCAGCTCTACAGAAGGAGAAACTTTCGGGTCAAGCGACGCGGCAAACAAACTTGAACCAACTTTATGTCGGAGCCGAGCCGACTCGTGTTGGGGAGGAGCGGAACCCCTGGTCCTCACTGTCGCATCTCCCACGTTTAAACCAGTTAACATCCGGCAGACCTTCATTTAACACCGGGCCCAGTGGAGACGCCGCTGCAGCTTTACAATCCCCAGCACCGCTGGTCCCACACCCACACGTGCCCCCAATTACCCTGCGAGCGCCACACGTGCAACATCATTAATAAGATCTACTAATAATGGCGGTGGGCTCCGCTGGCCGTGACTGAGATTTGACTAATTACTGTAATTGTATTGGAGTCATGCTCATTAAATATGAAAATTACGCTCTGTGAAATGGGTGGAATCGGAAGCGGGGAGGGCGAGGGATGAATTACGGAACCACTTCCCGCCAGCAGCTCGCACAGCTAGCTGCCACGCCCAGCGGCCTGGACGCAGCACAAAGCCTGGGCGCCTGTTTGCTGTTACTTGTTGCTCAACAACTCTCTTTAATCCATCACACCAGCGTTTACTCAAACACATTGAACGTATTTTTGTGCGCAGACCGGTGAAACCTTTAAGGGTTGCGTCGTGCAGTGTGAATTGACGCAACTAAAATCCTCTTTATCTCACTCGGGGTATTTCTGGCAACAGTTTGTGATGGATCTACTCTCGTTGCACAGCAGGATGCGCCGGTGACTCTTCCCTGCAACTTTCCCTCGTACTTCTTGCCGTCATCTCGGGGGATTTGAGCAGCTGTCAGGAATCCAGAACCTAGACGATGGCGTCTGGGAGTGGCTACGTCCCAGAGGAGCAGAGCGTCATTCCCCCCCCTCCTCTGCCCTCCTTGAGTCTGCATGCTCAAGTTGTTTGGGAAACCTTGCAATGCAAATGTGATGCTTACCTTCACCGCCCAGCAACAGAACTGTGTCACAGTCTTTGGGGTGAAGTCGGCGGTTTTGTTGGAGGAGATATCGGCGGGTAAACAAAGCCTGATGTGGAGGTCAAATGCTAATGAGCGCTCCATTTGTGACGTCTGGCTCGCCCTAGAAGGCAGCATACCAACATAAACAGCAAATAAATCACCTAAATGTGCCATGAAGTGCTGGATTCAGAGAAGACTTTCAGTTATTTCATTTTTAAACCCTGAGGCGGCGACATACAGACATCTCCATTTTAATTTCATAGACTCGCACGACGCCACCATGACATGTAATGTTACTAGCTTTAGCCGCGACCCTCGAACAGATGCACTGCCATGAAGGGTCTGCAGCTGTTGCGGGGCTTTAAGCCCCCCACACCCCCCTCCCACAGCTGTCCCCTCTCCGTCTGAGTCTGCCATGCAGAGCAGGCCGAGGGACAGACGTGACTGATGAAGTGCTGAAACACACCACCAGGCAGGTGGATAAGGGTCGCCACAGGTAGCCTAGCACGCCACCTCAACACCCGACACCCTCCTCCGCCGGTGCCTCCCGCCTATAGATGGTGCTACACTCACAGTGATGACACCGCGGCCTCTCTGAGGGCTGTCTGTCACCGAGCGCCACAGGCTGTACGGTCGCAGCCACAGAGAAAGGCACCCTTACCTGCCCTTGAGCCAGGCGACAGAGAGGGGGGTGGTTGAAAGAGTAGATTCAGCATGTATGCACGCCACAGGGGCCATAAATCACGACCTTGTTCATTTACACAGGGAGCATATTGATGGTTTCCCATCGCCTTCGCTCACTCACCTAGTTACATTGTCTAAGACAACACGGCTCAGGGTAAACGTGACTGACAGTTTACAGCCGATTCTCAGAGGAATAATCCCACCCCATGAGTCACAGCGAGGAGCGAGAGCACGGCGCTGGAGCCGGGCCCGGCGCCGACAGCACAAGGTTGCAGCAGCAGCCATCGTGGATTCTCTGAAGGCTGGATGATTAACAGACTGCTGGAGTACAGACACGGCCAGGATTTACTGAGAAAGAGAGACGATTTGGAAGACAGAGGGTGGGGGCCGTGTCCCGTTTGTGGTCTACAAGCCTGGAAACAGAGGAAGAACAGTGAGAAGAGAGAGGGAAGTTGGAACCATCCAACTATATGTGCTAAAAGACACCAGGACATCAGGTGACGATGCTCAGAAGACCTCAAACCCCCCCCAAATTTGCTCAGCTTAATGGCCAAACCAACAATCCATACGTTGGTCTCTGCTGCGCGTGTCAGTGATGATATGGGGTGTCGGGCGGAGCGGCACCAAGAGCGGATGAATAAAAACAAGGTCCTCCATATGTTTAATTCAAGCTGCTGTGCAGAGATGTGTCCACCGGTCATCATATTTGATTTTGTGGAGGGGAAGGCTTTGTAGCAGGCTGATTAAACACAGACGTCCCCCCCACCCCCAACCCCACCCCCACCATCGAACCCCCTCCCGCCTCTGTATTGGCTGAAGTTGAAAGCCCCAGTAAATGAAATGACTTCCACAGGATTGCACCACAAAGGAAGCGAGTGTGTCAGATGTGCATTCAGGCCGGGCTGGAGCCGACACAAGGTCAAACAGGACGCCGCGTATGGACGGCGGGCCGACTGTCAGCCGGGGCGGGAGGATGCCGTTACACCCCAGGGCACCGTCAGAGAGGACGGGCGCGTAGGTGCACAAGTACGCATGAGCTGACTTTACATTTATCATCCTGAATCGGGCCGATCCTGCCGGGTCACGCCTGAGGGACAACTTCAGAAACACACAATTAGCTCGTTATTATCAGATTATTACAGAAATCCTTACAAAAATGACTTTTTTTAGACATTGAAAAAGTCACATTTAATTGTAAAAATTGTAGTTAAACTAGGTGGTTACTTTTATAAATTAAAAGGATAATCCACTCCCTGGAATACACATCAACATTTGTAATTAACAGGTTACTAAGATTACATTAAGCTATTTAGATGCATTTTATATTTCTCAATCAACATTTCAGTAATAGAATTATATTTGACGGTTCACATTGTGGAAGAAAATATAAGTGTTTCAATAAAAAAGTAGTTACACCTATTGAGGATTAAATGTCTTATAATTAAGGAGGAACATCTACAGTCAATGCCTCCAATATTTAATTTATTAAATGATCTCTCTCTGTCTGGATGTATATTTCCGGTTATGAAGGTAGCGTCGCCAAAAAAATGTGCATAAAAGTGCATGTTGGAACGATCCGATAGGTACTTAATGAAATCCTTCAAAGTCTTTACATAAACCATGTGATTTTATTGTCACTGTACATTCAGTGCACTGTTAGGAGTCACCCGAAAAAACAAAAAAAAAGCATTTATATTTACACGACTACATGAGGCAATAACAACAAAGAAAACACATGAAACTGCCACACAACACCTGCCCAATTCACCCAAACTGGGTCTGAACTTGGCTTCTAAATTCCAGCACTCCCATATTTTCCCCTGTGTGTGTGTGTGTGTGTGTGTGTGTGTGTGTGTGTGTGTGTGACCCTGTCCTTTATCTCAAGCAATGGGGCATGTTTATAATTAAAACGAACCAAAGCTCCCTTTTAACTCCGTTCCTATATCACAATTGCAAACATATTGTTTTTAAAGGGAGCGAACCTTCTGGGTAATCACTCCGACGCCACGCGTGCCCGGCAGGGTCCTTCCGCACGCCGCGGACCACAACAGCCGGGGAGGTTCCTCCGTGTTTTATGCAAATCTCGTCATCTCGGAGTGCACGGAGATAAGTCCACAAATGGAGCAGCGAATAAGCAGCTCTCTCCTCCGAGGGATGTGCTCCCCAATCGCAGCAGGTTCATCTACATTTTTTTTTAATACCCAGTCAGTGATGTCACTTTATTTCTGTGCCACTGATTCCCAGGAGGCGCCCATGGCCCGTTTCCAAACCCTGTGTAATTTTCAAATGTGAACTGAGGTATAGGTTCTGCGCCGCTTTGCTTCGCCACCGAGCAGTGAGAGACACGCAAACACCAAGACGTGGAAGAAAACCCCCAACTGAAAGCCCTCGCGAGGCCTTATCCTCACTGAGACGCAGCTACTCAGGTGGGTTTCCGACACGAGGAATTTATCAAACTTAAACAAACGGTCACACTCGCGGGAGTGCACAGCAGCTACAGTGTAGTACAGTGAAGTATGCACAATACATTTAGACTGTACAGGACGTCCCCATTGTAAACAAAGCACGACTACATGACAGTCAAATGCCACATGAGGACCATAGGTGGCCACATCTGCCTTGCATAGCCCAGTGATCACTCTGGTACGACACTATTACACGTGCCCGTGAAACCGCCTTTGTAGAGTTTTCGGAAAAAGGCGCCTCCTGTCCCCGAGGTGGAGCCGAGCAGGAATTTAATTGCTCCATTTCTATTGAGAATTTCGGAGTGGAAGACAATTAGAATTAATTAGATGCAGTAGAACAGTTTTAGAAGTCTGAAAATAAATTACAATTTCTTTTTTTTTTTTAATATTAATTTGAAGAGAAGGGGGAAAGTCGGAGAACCTGCGTGTCTTCAAAGTGAACAGAGGAGGTCCCAGGAGGAAGTGATGGAAGCCCTCTCCTATGGTTAGAGGTCCGTTCAAACCCAGATCACATGTAAACAGCGCTGTCTGCAGGTGCTCGGCTTTGGTTTGCTAATGCAGAGGCCCCATATCCCTCACTTCAGCCCGGGATAGATTTCCTGGTCTACAGAAGTGCATCATGGGAATTGTATTCTCTGCCATATAGGTTCTATAATTATCCACGCATCACATTACGGAGTATCAATAACTTCTGTTCCTGTGGGGATCTTTTCGAGCGCAGCGTGATGTTTTCTTCCCGCTCGGGCAGAGGCTAATGGCACTTGACGCGGCTGTTTTCAGAGTCTGTCTCGCTAAGAGAAGCTGATTATTATAACAGTATTCAGAATGTTCTGATGGCACTCTCTTTGAATCATTTGGCTACTGGTTTACGGCTGGTTCTAAACTACAAATGTCGACCACATCTGGAGCGCGAGGAGATAGCTTCGCGTGTCATCACGCTAATATTTAAAGATCCACTAATATACAGGCTGCGTGGTGATTTGGTGGCAAGTTTAGAATAGGAGTTCTAATACGCTGAAAAGCAAATACCTGCTCTAGCTGCCATCTGCAGTTCTATAATTAAGGGCTTCAAACCCATGTGTTAGAAAAGTGCGTTGCTTTTCAGTCAGAGGGATCGCGGGCGTTGAACCTTCTGCTACGCTAGCTGCGTGGAAATCTGTTATATATTCAGCGATCTGAAGTTTAGTTCACACAGATGAAGGAGGAGAAATATAAATAGGACATAAGAAACAAAAACACAAGGGAAGAAAATACACCTGTACAACCTAATGCATCCATGACAGAAGCACCCGAACTCAGCGAGTTAGCGTTAAAGTCAGCGCTGATTCGACTGCAGCAGGTTGTATAGGTGATCGTTTACCTTCTTTATCAGAGGTTCAGGATCAGAATAAAGCCTGGTTTTCACAGTTCTCTTAGTTGCCGCTGTGAAGAATGAGGAGGAGGGTAGGGGGGTTAGTTTTTACCCACCGGAGCTGAACGCAATTATTGCCAAGTTATTCATAGATGCTTAGTGCAAAACCTTTGTGAGCCGTGATCACTGGCCAGCTGTTGTCCTTCTGTGAGCACCACGCTGACTAAAACCGCTGATGGAGGCTGCTACGAGGTCAATTCATAACCAGGTAAAGTGAGACCGCGGAGGGATACGTCTAACAGTTTGTCCCCCAGCCCAGTGCAATTTGACACAATATACAGTACACTTATATATGTAGACCAGTTAGAGACTATTGCTTCAACAGCTGGGATTAAAAAATACGAAAGGAACGGAAACACTTGTGGCTACGCAGCCGTACGGCTCTTTAGGACATTTATATTAACACGCTTGCAGTTTGAGATGAAAATAAGATAAGAAACAAATTCACAGAAGCTCCAGGTGATATAGAACAACAGGTCTGTGTTATAACAAGACCGCCTGATTTCTGTACACAACATCTTTATATACATTAGTGTGATCCCATCAGGTTGATATTCACCCTTTTTAAAAGCACCTCAAGTCCCTTTTTTTGACATTTTTTAACATTTAAAAGTGTTAAAATGACCCAGGAGTCCCAGCTTCATCCTTCTGCAGTCAGTTGGCACACCAGCTTCATCCACAGCCTCCCACTGGTTGATAGATGTCTGTCAAACATCTGGCCAGAAGTGTCAAGCCTTGGCCTCCAGCATCTCGAGGAATAGTTTGTGCATGGGAATTTTGCCCTGCATCTTGATGCCATAAAAGTGCTGCACGGCCTTGGTGGCGGTCTGCCGGAGCAGAGGCAGGGTCATTAGCAGCTTGCCTGCCCGCCGAGGGTCCTCCGGATGCTGGGAGCCCTCAAAGTCCTGCAGAGCCTCGTGGAGGGAATCCTGGAGCCTTTGGACGGCCTCGATGTTCTCTATGTGCATGGAGTCTGGAGCAAGGAGCAAAAGACAGGAGGATGGAAGGAGTTACTTCTATTTTCAAACCCTCACAATCGATTCAATCGAACATTTTTAAATGCAGATCTGCAGCGGCTGCAGCCACGTGTAATTTTGAAGAGAGGTTTTCTCCTCTTAATGGTTAATGACGCTCCTTTAATAAATGCCTATACATGCCGGGACTCTAGGGAGGAAAAGAACCAGGTACTGTATAAATATATGGCAGGGAAAAAAAAGGATTCATTTCTTTTGGTATCACAGACCTAGTACCCCCCCCCCCACCCTAATGAATTCAGATGGCTGCATTACCAGAATATCGCTCAGCTGAATGATGGCGGCAGATGGCCTTCATTTCCATAAGAAAGAGCAGTTGGCCCCCTTATGTATGGACTCTAAAATAAAACCAGTTGAGACTTATTAAAACTCTCTGCGTGCAAGTCTAGAAAACCAAACCAAACAAAAGCACACAGCGTCCTGCGCAGGACGAGCCGCCGGCGCCGGCCTAAACGGACGAGCGGCGGTTTGTTTTTAGCCAATTTCACTGCACAGTCATGCAGTGTCAGATCTCATCTGCGGACGCATCATATCCACAATTCATTAACCGACAGATAAAATCGTGCACCACACAAATGTGGATTCAATTCCGCGTTCTAATTGGATTGAAGCGTTCGGCTCGGTGTATCTAACGGAATGAGATGGGGCTCGCCTCGTCCCGGCCGCGCTCTGCCGCCACAGCTGAAATGCAGCTGCTGATTGAAGCGCCAGTGAATTAGATCAGCTCCGCTATGCGTCATGAAAGTTGTCAGGCAAAGTAAGCCCG
Source organism: Takifugu flavidus (assembly GCF_003711565.1). NCBI lineage: Eukaryota > Metazoa > Chordata > Actinopteri > Tetraodontiformes > Tetraodontidae > Takifugu > Takifugu flavidus. The sequence goes on from NC_079538.1 coordinate 8,189,529, forward strand.
TGTACACACATGTAAATGAGGCAGAAAAAAGGAAAAGTACAAGGCTAATTATGTTCCTAACTGACTGATTAAGTCTCTTTTACCAGTCGCCTTCTGTGTAAATTGCGTTTCTATCTTGGGAAATTAACTAGGCTATGTGGACCGCACATGTGTTCCAGCGCTCTTCATTTGAAACCTTCATGTTAATGCTGAGCTGATCCGGGTTTGGCCGGCCGAGCATGTGTTTGTGTCAAGTGATGAGAGGCGGCGGGGGAGGCTGGTTTTAAATGTGTGTCACAGAGAATATTCTGATGATCCACGTTCTGGTTACGGCAATAGAATATTTGGTTTAAAGCACTGAGGATGGCAATTATCCCTATGTGTGTGTGTGTGTGTGTGTGTGTGTGTTGGAGGAGTTTAGGGGCGGAATGCAAAACTAACTTTGAAGAAACAATTTCCGTGTAATCCGTCAGCAGCCTGGCGTCGATCCCGTCAATACTCCGCTAATTACAAAATCAATGGCTATGAATTTCCACAGCTGTCACACCCACCAGGACCCCTGGAGCCCGGAGCTCTGCGAGACCGTGTTCAAACGAGCCGAGGCTGCCCCCACGCCCTCCGCGAGCTTCCCTCTCGACCTCTGCCTTCCTCTCTCACACTTCTCTTTTACCTTTATACATCCCAGTCTTTCCATCAACCCCTGCCCCTCCCCTCCTGCCCACACACACTCCCGCACACACACACACACACACTCCCTCCCTTCTCTACTCTCACAGACAGTTTGTCATCAGAAGACTAAACCTCTGGGCTCAGCATTTTTCATTTTTTCCAGGCAGGCAGGAGAAAAGACTCCTAACAGGCATTGATTAGTAGGGGACAGGCCCGGCCTCATGAAAAGCAAACTGTCGATACGGCCACAGCATCTTCACATTGGAACAAACGAGGCCCGTCGCTCCCCAACGCTCATTCCACTCCACTTAACACATTTTATTGACAGCCCCTGTTTTCCTAATGAAATGCTAAATATATCTCCCTCGGCTGTGGCGCTCTGGCAGCTACTGTTATGGAGATGGAGAGAATGAGAGCGCGATGTGACACACACACACACACGCAAATTAAACTATAGACGCACGCACGCTCTTACACACAGGGTTGGCTTTAAATTAAACAATCGTGCCTGTGACCTTTTTGTCCCCTCTTATCAGGTATCCTTCACCGTGGAAGTGATCGGCTCGCCAGATAAACACAAGCGGCTGATATTTTTGGGTGTAATTTCTTTGTTTGCTTTAATTAAATGCCAACAGTTTAGATTCGTTTAAGATTACCATAGAGGCCTACCTTCCTGTCACCCTCATGACGCTATACATTTGAAAAAATGTACCCGGTACCCGGCAGAATCTTAATCATATGCTCTTATTTCGAATTAAAAATAAAAGCATTTGTGATCCTGCAACCACAGCGCGGCTGGAGCATGTCGCTACCTGAGTTGGCGAGGGCGATGGCTTTGAGCGACACAAACTCCTCCTTCTCCATGCGCAGCTTCTTGTAGCGCCTCACCAGGGGCAGGATGGCCACATGCAGGTCCAGCAAGCCCGAGATCCTGGCATGCTCCTCGTCCACCACGTAGTCCTCCGCGTACACGATCTCCTCCTCGCAGGGCAGCGAGCGGAAGACGATGCTCAGCACCAGGATCTCCATCCAGGCGCTCTGCAGCAAGCTCATCTGGTCGGCCAGTGAAAGAGTGGAAAACCCTGCAGAAAATGAGGATTCCTTTCATTTTTCCTGTGGAGGTTTTTATTTACAGCCACGTGACAAATGTTGAGACCGACCCATTAACCCCGGGGAGCTGTAATTGGCTGTCTCAAGCTGTCCTTATGTTTTATGGGCTGTGTACTGTATATAACGCTGCGTAATCCCGGCTCAAGTCTGACTTGAAACGGCGGCCGATGCTCGCACATGGAAGCTTAAAGAAGAATATAAATCAGTCGAGTGTAAAAGCCTTTGAAACACGATCCGGGACGGCTTTCGCCTGCCAGCAGTCAGCACCTCTGCTGCTCGCTACATAAGCACATGAGACGGCGCTTAGTGAGGACAAATCCACCCGTAAACCCAAACACCTCCCTGAAAACCAGGGAGAAAAACCCAAAATACCAACGCATGTAAAATAAGTATCAATGTATGTTTAATGAACTGGGCAGTGGACCACAGCATTATTGTTTTTGTTTGGTCGAGATAAGTCCACAAATGGAGCAAAGTCATTTTTGCTCACTTAGCAGTAACATATTTAAGTAAATATTAAGGTCTCCCTCCAGGTTGAAGGAAGATTTCTTGAGTTGCGATATGTGGACATTTCTAAAGTCCATATAAACTGATTACAGTTATCAGATTACTCCTGCTCATTTTAGGGTCATGTTACCTCGCTTGTAACCATATAAGGATATATATGAAAAATATACATATATATTGGGACATTCTATTTGCAATATATAGGGGTAAACAAGGCTGTTATCTGGAGAAAAATGGCATTAGTATAGAGAATTAGAGAGAATTACACACACTCATCAAACTGTGGCGCACGTGAAGGCACCTAAATGGAAGGTGACCGCAGGACTTGCCTGGGCCCTGAACCCACCACGAACGGGAACAGGGCAGGTTGTCTTAGGAAAGGGCCTCCTGATGGTTTTTATCAAGCAAAGAGAGAAAATGGGAGAGGAAGAGTGCTGGGGATGTCATTGATTAGTAGATTGTAATCAGTCCACCAAATGCGAAAGAGGAATCGATCAAAGCTTCAGATCTGACAAACAGACGGCTGATGGAGGACATCCGGTACACGTTTAGAGGGGGGTGGAGCGACTCGGTGTGTGAGGGGGTCTAACACACAGTTACTGCAACAGGAACATTGCCATGACGCGTCAGATGAACGGGTGTGTAATCATCAACAAACAAATAATAAACCAGATTCCGTTCAGCTTGGAAGCATCAGCCGTCCCTTTTGCCTCATTTCCAATATTTTTCTGGCACTTCCGCATCCAGGAGGTTCAGGTGAGTCAAGAATCACTGTGGAGGGTGATTCTCCCTGATTAAATATCAATACATCACTGTGATTTACTATCTTCTGACCAAACATGACATAATATTGAGCGCCCTAAGGAATGTTCTCCGCTATATTTTTCTCTCCCTGTGACGACAGAAGAGAAAGATAAATATGTGAAAAGAGACATGAAAAATCGAAGGTTCCCACAGCTCTATAGGAAAAAGAAATAATTCAAAAAGGCACTTTAAAATTCACAGGCTTATAGCCAAGCTGGGTATGAGCTGGAAAAGTTACATTGCTTAATTTCCCACCCATTTCCTGTTTTTATACAAGAATGTACATCCTGTCCCTATTATGTTTTCAGATTTTCTTCAAATTCTGCACATCGGGCATGATCAGTGTGTAGTTTCCATGTTATCCTTGCTTGTTAGTGTATTAATTATCAGAAATTGAGGGATTAGAAAAAATATATACTGGTAAGTGGATTGATTCTAGAGGTCAAAAGTCATAATACTCCTCTTGAACGTGATGAGTTAAGAAAGGTTTGGAGGGTCTGCTGAGAAATCAAGATAATCTGTATGTAAATATTTAAAAATGTATCCATGTTCAAGCGAGCATTTATTTTGTAAGAAAGGAATATTAACTTATATATTCCAAAACTATTACATTTCTAATGAAATTCTTGGTTAATATCGATACAATTTGACCCTGTTTTGCTAAATGTGACGTTGAATATTATGGGCTGTGTTAATGGTTGTTTGCAGGGGGTGAAACACACTGTGGAAACTACAGTACAGACGCAGATCAGATAAGCGATTGTTCTTTATCCAGAACAATGAAGAGACCGAGTGGTTTGCAGTGAAGCTTGAAGCTGTCGTCGAGAGCTCGGTCTAAAACAGACAGCAGTTCACTCTCTATTCATTTAGTATCATTACAGGCCTCCTAAGAGCCCTAATGGGCCTAATAAAAAGACAGAGGTAATAATGAGACTAGAGAGTCCTATAGGAGGAGGAGGAGAAGGATGTGGAGGTGGGGTGGGGGGAACCAGGGGAACGGGAGAATCAGGCAGCCTGAAAGATGTGATTGTGAGTGAGAACAAGAGAAGAAGAAAGCGCAAAGCTGTGTGAACATTTCAGAGTGGAAGGCCCGAATGCTGCTGCCTCCAGTTCACTCCCATCTGTGTGAGCAGCTGGATGGAGACGTCTCCACCTCTGGCCTCTCACCGCACCGCCGCTTCGGCCCCAGGGGGTCAGCTCAGCTCTCCAGGGCACTTTAACGTTAAAACCAACTTTGATGTTTGAACGAACAAAGCTGGTGCGGGTAAGTCATCCCGCTCACCGCTCCAAGAACATTCTTATCTTTAAAAATGTGTAACAGAAAACCAGTTCAGTGTTACATGTTTCCTCCCAGGGCTCCCAATTTGGGTGGTGAAGGACTCTTACATTAATGGGACGATTTGCAGTAATGACTCTTATTACCTCATCGTTAAAGCCATTTGCTCAGTGGGCTATGAGTGTAATGGTGGGAGTGGACTGTGAGAGTGGAGGGACCCTTTTTGTCTTAATCGTTACTTGGTGACACCCTGACCCGCGGGCCCTGGGTAAAATGTCCCCAGAGTGTCACATGTCCCTTTAATAACTCTGTCAGCTCTGGATATAGAAGGATCAATAGTTACAAACGAAAGGTGTAGAGTGTTTATGAATTTTGACATTTTTGTGCCGGCGTGTCTAACATTAAACGATAAACATGGAGTACAAGCATCTGGCCGACTCTATCAATCAATATCAAGACTTCCAGATGGTCCCAAATTTGTAAAACCTCTTTGCTTATGAACATGTTAAGAGTGCCCACGTCCTACTGCACTGCTCTCTTTCGTAACGCACAGCCATCCAACGTGCGTGCTCCTGCTGATGAAGACAACAAAGATCTCACCACATTTGCCTAACAAGACTTATTTAAGCATTCGCTAACAAGCAGCAGGGAAATCCATCAGTATTTCCCAAATAAATCAATTTCGGTCCTGTGTAGTGGCTCTGAGTAAGTAAGAGGATTGTGGGTTTTTTTAAGTCGAGGATTGAAATGGAATACATTGACACAGGGGCCGACCCACCCTACCCCACCCCCAACACACACACACACACACATGCGCGTGCAAATGCTCCCATCCTACCCAGTCAAATCAAAGGTTTCAGCTGCTCTTTATTGATTAGATTTTAGAATATGGGACTGGCTTCTCCCTTAGGTGCAGATGAGTAGCAGATGTTAATTATCCTGTGTGTGTGTGTTTGTGTGTGTCTGTGGAAGAGGGAGGAGTGTTTATGCATGTGCAACAGTCTGTGAGCTGCTTTGGTTGTCTAGTTTGTTTCAGTAAATTAAAATATGATCGGGGGGGGAGGGTTAATGGTAACTGAATGTGTGCAAGAAGGCCAGAGAAATTTCAAGTATTAGGTTCAGCTAAATCACTGGTAATTATCAGACAAAATATCTTGAAATTACTTAAATTATTTTAATACCGTCTAAAGGGCATGCGGAGAGTTTCAGTGTAATTAATTTTACCTGGGATATGTTTCGCCCAGCCGATGATGACCACCAGCTCACGGTCAGCCAAATCGCACAGCGTGGTCAGAGCCTTGATGTCCCCGTCGGGCATGGTGGGGTCGGGCATGGCGTAGATCTTCTCCGGCTCCACGACCAGCAGATGTGACACGATCTTCGTCACTGGAAGCAGGAAAGGACAAACAGATAAAAAGGGGGGAAACAGGAGGGAATATTGGGAAGTGGGATATGTTCAGCTGTCACTCACGTGGCTTTTTGGCTGGAGGTGGGATGGTGAGGCCGAGGTAAGCGCCGTTTTCACTGTCCAGCCTCCGTTTGTACTTCTGCCGGCCCCCCCTCACCCGGTCCAGACGTACACCTGCAGGACAAAAAAACCCTCACTGTATTCAAGATTTAGGGACATTTCTATATTTATGAAACCTTTTTCCAGTGACATTCTTGAAAACTGAGTAACTACTTATCATACAATCAGACACATGCGGGATTATCTCCAAAGCCCTCCCAGAGGACGCGGCTCGCATCTGATCTGCCCGCTGTGCAGGATTTACGCTCCGGTATTGAAAGCTGTTTGAGCACCGAGAGCGAGAGCAAACAGATTTTACATGGTCAAGTGGAATGGAGTCGTGCGAGATTTCTCGGTGACTCGTATAAATTCCTTTGATTCCCCTGGAAACAAAAGAATCCGATTAGGATGGTCTTTCAATTTCCTGACACCGACTATCCACTAACCTAATTACCCAGCGTGCCCAGAGGGAGCTCATTCTTCCCAGCAAACACAGTGAGATCATTTTATGCCTGGCAGATTGAAGCTAAATCGAGATCCCCTCTCCTAACACGGCTTTCCATTTGTACGCCTTAAAGTAATCAATAAGGCTTGCAAATAGACTTCTTGTTCTTTGAACACATGTGGATGCAGTTTTAATTAGTCAGTTAGGCAGCCAGGAAGTTGGTTTGTGATAGATGGAGCTTCAGTACTTCTTCATATCATTATTCTTTGTTAAGGTAAATTCAGAATTATAAATTGCTCTTCAACAAGCTGCGTGCACGTACTCCAGATATTAAATTAATTCAGTGGCTTCTCTCTGCAATGGCTCACATAGGCTGAATAAATATACACAAGCCCCCAACAATTGGCTGGTTTGCTGCAAAAACATCAGGCAGGTTTTCCCTGTTTTTCCTCAGCGTTCCACAGACTCATCGGACGAACTGACAGTGAATCGGCAACTAGAAGCACCCTCTCACGTGCACACACACACAATCACACGCATATATTTCACTTTTTCTGTGCGTGTGGGGTCACGTGGGCAGCACCAGGCGACAAGTGACCAAACAGCCGGAGGTGGAATTCCAAGATCTGCGGGGGCTGTTTGAAGTGGAACGTCCAACTGGCTCCTAATTAACAGACGCTGACAAGAATTAAGCGCTCCGCGTTAACTAGATTCAGTTTACAGTTCGGAGACAAAAAGCCGGGGGTGGACGAGGGGGGAGGTCGGGTAGCGTTGAAGAATGGGAGATTTAGGGAATGAGGCAGAACAGGCTGCTGTTTTGGGCAGCACGCACCGGGTCACGGCAACTTCTCATTTTTCTCCTCTCCCCACTGACAACCCCGCTCGCCCCAGCCAATCCCTGATCCAACCAGTGCGGGATTAACTCTTCCCCATGTGATACGGCGCAGTGCTGAGAATCTGACCACAACAAGACAGCTGGAGCTGGATGAGTTCCCTTGTAGAGGGGGAAGGGGGGGGGATTCATCGTCAGGACCACATTCCACACCTCAGCCCCCCAAAAACCACAGCGGCCTCTGATCTTCAAGGCAATCGTGCTTGAATTTAGGTAGTGTGAAAGGTTGTGACATGCAAGGAGATCATGTTAAAAGCGGATCCATTTTTTATGGTGGCTGGCAGTTTGTAAAGTGCGGCGGGCAAAACGCGGCTGCCCGCGATGGGGTAATGGGGTAAAAGAGCACGGTGAACGGGAGGCGTGTGCCCTGGATGTTTTGAGCTCGGTAAGATCGCGCGGTGCTGACTGACCGAAGCAGACTGACACAAAGGCAGCGGCTTTGTGCGTGGACAGATGCACGGGAAGACGATGAGGTGTGTTTGCATAGTGGCGATCTTTACGGCCACCTGACCCCTTTCACGTCAGATATCCTTATTGATTCAGGCGACCTTAAAGCCCATTCCTGACTGAAGTGGGGGTGGGTTCCTTTTACACGATGTTTGCCGCATGAACACGTATTTATTATTCTTTTTGTTTCCTCCATTAATGTGCTTTTTTTAAAATTACATCAATAAATAACAGTGCTTCCAACACAGAGGCATTCGTGCTCGTACATTTATTGCAATAATTATGCACATTTTATAACATGATGATGTAAAAACACATGATAAGTATATGAACACGTGTGTATCTCGTAACTATTTTGAGCCCCTCACCTGTCAGAGGCGCTTCTTTGTCGAGAATGTGTCAGAATTGGCCGGCAGGCGAACGCTGCCAAAGGGAGATTAGGAGCTCCCTCTTTTAGCTGGGAAAAATCAGAGGGGTAAAACATGCCCCCCTTCTACGCTGCTCGCTCAGACCGTCCAGGGCTTCTTGTGAGACCCAAATCTGCAAGTGTTTCACACATCAGGCTGCAATTTTTTTTCTTTGCAGTGGGTGAGCAGCACAAAAAAAATAGGAGGTAAAGGAAGATTTGAATGGGACATTTGGAGGATCATGACAAATACTGGCAGGTCTCCCTTTATCTTGTTGAATAAGCTTCCTCTGAACCAGAAGGGTGGTTATCAACAAAAACATCTGTCCAGCTGGAGGTGAGAGGGTTAATTAAGGACACCCAGTGCTTTGGCGATGTGGGTGGTCAGAAGGAGTTGTGTTATTGGCGAGAGTGACCGAGACTAAGGCACAGGGAGGGATACCAGCGGGGAACACCCGCCGCTAACTCCGACACCATGTCAGGGGTGCTATACCGTACATTTAGCATGTGTCTACAGGAATGCGTGTATATGGTGGGTTATAAAGAGGTCAGTACTTTGCTAAATCCCCTCCTTGATGAGAACACGTGTGAGCCTCTGCGTCTGATGCATCACCTGCCAGACAGTGAGGACGGGCCAACATGGAGGCCCTGGGTGGCCGCTCTCAGCTGCAGCCCGCCTGCTAAATTTGACGCCCAGAAAGCAATCAAAGCGTGTGCCCACCATGCTCTTCTCCAAGAAGAAAGCCATCCATTAGAGAAGTTGCGGTATATCTCTATTTTGATCATGTAATCTAAGCTTATAGTCTGGTTTCAGATCTGTGCCTATTGATTGAAAGGGGCGGCGATGGTTTGTGATATTAGATATGGCTTTACTAATCTTTTGTGTATGTGGCCAGAGGGAAACTCAGGCTGTAACGTTACCCCAGTAGCTGCCTTTGCCCAGAAGAGTCTGCAGATCACTATCTGTGGTCAGGCAAGGGCTAGACAGCACTGAACGTGGCCAAAATAGTCTGGCAACGTGCGCATCACCACATTACAGCAGCCTCAGAAAATCCCCACAAGCAAAGAATAACACCACACAAACAGCGCGCTAACACGGCTGTGACTTTAATAATATTGTTAGATGATGGATGGCTTAAACACGCTAATTTTCTAACATAACAATTAATAATAGATCAAATAAACATGTTAAAACCTTATTATTATATGCTAAATAAAACAAGAGCTACTCAAATCAATTAATTCCACAAGATTCCTGCAGCATTTAACACAATGCTGGAATGTTATTGGGACTCCGATGAGCTGCGGGCAGCAGACTTCTGGCCAGAGTGACACCATATCTTCCACGAGCCGCAATTACGTTGGAGTTTTTCCACTGAATCGGTGACCTTTTATTAACCTGAGCTGCAAATTTAAGGGGTCAGCGAGGGTGGCTGGTTTCCTCAAACGACCACCTGCTGCTTCTTTCCACGCGGCTCTTACAGGCGCTCTACTTGGGGCAGGACGGCTCAGGAAGGAAGCTGGTTGTATAACCGTATTTTTTCCCAAAAGTTAAAGGGTGAAGCTCACTCCTCTCACTTCTATCAATGTTTGCATTCTAACAAACCAGGTCCAGTCCATGGATCTCGGAAAAGCCTCATAGATTTCAAGTTTTAATTAAACAATAATTCTACACCTCAACTAAAATGATCTACATTTGGGATTAGGTAATGTGTGTCTGTAGAAATGTAATGACAACACATGGTAATGACGGGCCATCATGCACAGCCACGTCACTCTGTAGTGAAACTATTAGTGGAGGTAGACCAGGTGACACTCTCAACTGCTGCTGGCTTCTCCTGGGCTCCACGCTGGCAGAACACGACAAAACTGAGTGACCACATCTTTATTTTTGGAAACGAGCGCCTGTTGTGTCTCCGAGAGGAGTCATTAACAAGCTGGTGAAAGACTCCCTATAACGTTTGCCTATATCCGTCAGTGCGGGCGCAGAACCCAACCTGCTCTAATTCGTCTTTGAAATTAGAGTGGAGTTTTGTGTCGCCTCTAATTTTATTATCGCTTCCTTTGTCAGGGATTTCAGCAGACTTGTGCTGCCGCCGTATTCCTCAGCCTAACTCTGAGGGATGTTTAATGTCTGATCCAATGGTCTGCTCCTCATACAAAATCAAGACAAACCTACAGCCCCAACCCCTGCCTCCTTTATTATTGTCCTCCTTAATACCTTTAAAATCTGTTCTTGCTATTTGTCTATAGACATAGAAATAACTATGGCATTTTTACTTTTTTTTTTAAGTGTGGTTGCATAAAAATCCATTTATACAAAATAGATGGGAAAGTTCCCAGCCAGGACTATATGCTATGTTATAATGTGTAATGCAACATTAAAACCTCTTCTCTTCAAACAAAGGGGGCAAAAAGGAAAATCTATTGGCTAGATTCTCCCCCTGTACTCCCACTGGAGGAGAAACAACACGTGCAGGAAGCGAGGTGGGATGTTCGGAAACCATTTAGCTGATCAATACGCCAGGAGAGAGTGGGGAAGGGAGAGAGCCGGAGAGACACCCAGAGCCCCGGGGGACATGGAAACCTTTAGGGAACGGCCTGTGCTTTTCCAAGAGTACTGTTACACTCCTCGGAGCGTTGAGCAGCTTTATTCAGCCGCCTCAGTGATGGGCAGTGAGGACATGTGGGTGACATTTTCGGTGTTTCCCCATGGCTGTGAGTGATTCTAATATCTGATTACCAGTGGATACAATAACACCAGTAACATTTGAGCGGCTCTTCTATGTGTATTCTATAATATGGTACATTAAAGCCCAGTTTATGGCTGTCCTGTTATTAATTATAATACATACTGTAATGTTAAAACTGTTCCGATCTAAACTTTGGTCCTTATTTTATTCAAAACCCAAATTTTGTGTGGAAGAAAAGAACAAAAAACTTCTTGTTCGACAATAAAACAGAATAAAATCCATTCTGACCTTCTTTCAACATGCCGACTTTGAGGCATTTCATGAAGCGACACGCCTGGCACGACTTGCGTCTCCGTTTGGTGATCTCACACTCGTTGGTGGCCGGGCAGCTGTACTCAATATTTCCTGCCGTGAGACAAAGACAAAACCGGTGAGCAGAATGACGCAGAGAGACAGTATGAGAGCAAATATCTGTGTTTACATGTACGCACACACGTGCGCGCCTTGTCCCAAGGTGACCCTACTCCCAAAGGAGAGGAGGGTTTAGTGACATTTTGATGGGACGTAGAAGAAGCACCTCCCGCCCTTGAGTCCCACCCCCAATTTGATTCACAGATAAATTAGCTTCATTAATACAGAATGTCCTCCCTGTGAACGCTCGCCACGACCCCGTCCAGCCCATCCTTCTTCAGCTAAAGGATGATGGGAACGCTGCCCTCCTTCAACAACATGGGGGCTGAGAAATGGACGCCAAGCCAACGCTTTGCATAATGTTCTCCAGTAAAGACCCAGAGCTGCTGTGAGCGCCCACAAGCTAAAGCCCCCATATCATGTAGCAAAGCTTGATGTATTATTCAAGTGTGCCTTGGCAGTTGTTGGCTCACTGAGGAAATACCTCGGTGCAATTGAATCGCTCCTGTCCAAAAAAGGTCAGAAATGCTGATGTATTACCTACATTTTTTTTTTAACCATGTAATGGCGGTTTGAGTTTGGTCACCATGTTCTTGTTAATAGATTTTCCTGGGTCAGGAAAGTCGGGCCGCTTCAACGTCACGCGACCAAAGAAACCAAAGACGAATCATCCTCACCAGGCATCCAAATCCCTCGATTAAACGCTAAGGCATTGTCCCACAAGACGGCAGATGTATTAATGGTAGCTAAAAACAGCAAACCAAGTGTTTTGTGTCACAGCCAGAGCCACCCCTTTCCTAAAACAAACACACACACACACACGTACATGCTCAAACACACACAGAAAATCCTCTGTTGGTCAAGGAGAAGGTGCCAACATTTGTCAGGATCCTTGGCATCGGCGGTGCCAGCAGGGTCACATGCACAGCAAGAGACTCGGGGCATCGTGCCACGGCGCTGGCAGTGGCTGCTGCTGGGAGCGGGTTAATTCTTTGTAACTGAGCGACGTTAGCAGGGGGATAACAACAACGTGTAGTGTGGTGTGGTGTGGTGTGTGTAACTTAGGTCCATAAAACCATGTTGAGTAGTTTTAAATCCTACTTTTGAAAAATGAAATAGATCACATACTTATTTTCTATGACAGTAAACATGTTGGACCTCTTCTCTGTCATTTGTTGTTTTGATTTTAAGAAAGCAATTAGAGGACTTTCATCAGTTTAGAGGTCATAGTCTTACGGTTTATGCCTGAATGGATCAAAAATAAGCCGTGTGTATGTGTTCATGACTGTGGGAGAGGAGGGGTTGCATTAGGGGTCTACAATAGTCTTAAATTGCCTACCTCTAAAAGCTCACTGTCGGCATAGCCTCTTAGTTAATCAGGTCTTGTGTCCACCTTTATTTCTCAAAGGACATTTCAACCACTCTAATATCCTTCCTTAACCTCTCTTATTTTCCCTCTAAATTTTGATATATTGTTATGCCATGCTATTATCCACGCGCTCATCTCCACTCAGGCTGGACCTCTCCTTGTCCTCCTCCTTTACCAAGGCCGGGACCCCCCTTCCTGATTACCATTCCATTAAAGTGGTTTCTCCTTTCAGAGGATGACCACGTCCCCTGTCCCTCTTCCTTATATTTGGAGGACTCCTCAGTATCTCCTTCCCTCTCCTGTACCTCCGTTATTGGCCCCGCGGACACGTGCCTGAGCTTCTAATTGGCCCTGATCTCCTCCCTCTTGGGTGTGGGCTGGAGAGGCCTGGGGGCGAAGAACAGATCCACACCTCCCACCCTGTCTCCTGACTTTCTCCCAATGAAATGTCTGATTCTTAATTACAGTCACCCAACACTGATTGTTATTGACTGAGGCTCCCGCGGCTCAGGACGAATGACGGACAGATTAGGTTCATTATGGGCCTGTCCTCCACGAAGGGGAGAGGGAGAGGAAAATGAAGAGTGGGGATCTGTGCAAGACAACTCAAAGTCACACAGCAGCACTATTTACAGTCACCGTCTGGACTGTTGCCGGTCAGATTAGGATACAGGCGTGACTTTAAATGGCTGAATAATTTGCTTTAATAGTATTGTATCTAAAGTTGTGGCAAGAACTAGTTTGGATCCTAATTGTTCAATACCTCTGGACGAAGAAACATGCTATTTTTATTTACTAAGTCCAATAATGGAAAACAGTGAGTTACCGATGATACTAAAAAATTCTAATTTTTTCCAGACATCCAGAAAATGAGGCGTGAAATGAAACTATCAGAGCATTTGTGATCACCTGTTACTGAGATACTGTTAAGTGCTTCCTGACATCGTGCGCTCTTGTAGATGAAGCCACTCTTTAGACACAATGGCTCTTAAAGCACAAACACAAAGATGTGACATTGGTAAAGTGTGTTTCCAGCACCAACGAGGACTCTCAATTCTTACCGCCTTTGTCAAAAGACAGGGATCAAGGCCTTACAATCCTGCTTCATGACACGTTTACTTAATAGAAAAGTCAAAAGTTATGCATCTGCACGCAAATAGTTTCTGGATGTAAGCTGTAGACTCTCATAATCTCCACCTTTACTCCCTCGAGAGCAGGAAGGATCACCGTGAGGCTCTGGAGATACGGAACAAATGTTTTGATGAAGCTACCACATGTGGGAAAAGTGATTTTGTACTAACAGAGAACACACATATTACAGGATACACTGAAATCACTGGGGAAATTACAGAAATTATAATTATTCTCAGATGAGGGGGGAAATACCTTGTATTGTCCTTTTGAAAAAGGCTTTGCAGGCCTCGCAGGAGGCCACCCCATAGTGGTACCCCGAGGCGATGTCGCCACACACTAGGCACAGCCTCTTGGGAATGGCGTTCAGCATGTACTCGCACTTGATCGGAGAGTCGTCGACCACGCTGCCGGAGCAGTCCTCGTAGCGGCGTAGGCAGGTGGTGCCGCCCCCCAGCATGCCTGGGTTGAACATGGGTGGGGAGTCCAGTGCGTGCGAGTGCCTGCCGCTGCCGTTGATGTAGCCGCCGCTGGCGTCAGAGTTACCGCTGGGACTGTGATGGCTGCCAGTGTCTACGAGCGAAGAGGAAGGACTGGAGGGCTCGGTTTTGACATATGAACCACAGCTGGAGGTTAGATGCCGGTCATCAGAGGGCATTCTGGTTAGCAGCCTGCACAAAGACACACGAGATGGAAGAAATATTGTTCATAAGCGATGAGCAAACACCATCAGCACGCAGAGTCCTAAAGGTCTAAAATCTAGAGATGCTACTTCATTCTCTAAAAGCCAAAGAGCATCCAATATTCCAAGAGTCACCAAAATTATCCCCGCAAACTCTGCCGAGACATAGCGAGCGTGGTTTTTCCTCTTTCATCGCCTGATCATCCTGTGAGAGATTCATCAGCCGTGATGGAGTATCTGAGTTTGATAGATTAGGTTACAGACGCAACCATTTACTGCATGTGCTGGAATGCCGGGTGACACGCTACTGTGGCTTATTCCTCCCAGGCAAAATGTTAACTAATGACCGTGTCAACAGATGCCCCATACATCTCGCAAACAATGCCCACAATTGGACTGCTGCCAGCTGTAAATGAATGAAAGAAACTCCAGAAGGCTGTTAATGGACACAGAGAGGTGTTACACTCAGCATATGGAGGATCATGGGTAATACGTGAGCCAATCAATAGTCCCGGTGAGTTGGCCAAAGGACGGTGCTGGGTTACGGTGGACATCGGTGATGGTTTGGGAGAGGTTGCAGTCTGGTCTGAACAGCTTCTCTTGCTCCTCTTTTCAGATCCAGTACCGTTAGGAATGTTTTTCCCCTCGGCTGCCTCTTTGCAAGAGGGTTTATATAAAGCCATGAAGTCATCAGCCTCGGACAACTTGAAACCTCCCTTTTAACTGCTAACGGGCAGCAGGTGGAGGGAGGAAGAGGAGACAGCTTCTACCCCTGGGCCTGGATCAGATCTATTGATCCTTTGCTTCCTTCCTGTTGCAGATGAGGCATGAAAAAAACAAACCCTCCTCTTACGGGTCCCAGACATTCCTTATGCATTTTTAATCAGTCAGGACTGTTAACACAGTGCGAGATGGAGCGATAAGACATTATGTTAGTCTTCATTCTCAGGCCGTTGTGGTTTATAGGATTCACAGCGCTCAACTTAAATCTCGTTAGCAATCAGCATGCGCCTATAGTCAATTGCGAGGCATATTTCCTCCCATCTGAGGGAATTGGAGAGAGCGGCATGGTAACAGTTAATACATCATTGCAGCCAGATAGGGGGGGATTCCCAGAGGAATTGTACATTGTGGCATATGCAAAAAGTAGTTCATTCCACACTTAGCGCACAGTGGCGCTGGGGAGGTGTTTTCTCACATGGTTTAATAGAAATATCTAATGGGTCCTTTCATATCTGTCATCATGAAATAATGGCACCAAGCCACCAATTTGCAAAGATACACTTTGATAATTTGGTTCCCATTTTAGTATTAAAGAAGCTGAACCTACCTTGCTTTGCTTGGCAACAACTCTCTCGCATGCACACACACTCACGCTGGCGCGCACGCATGCTAATGTGCACAATTGCTCCAACGTTTGCTCCACTGCGCAGAAAAACGGTCTAAAATGAAGGAGACAGGCAGGTCTCCTCAGACAGATGTGAAGGTCATCTGTCTTCTCTGTGCTGTCTTTCTTAGGGGCCAAAACGGTCCCACGGTTGATGTCCGTAACCAGCAAATACACAGTCCACTCACTTTGATTTCACAGACAGCACATCTGGACACCACTGCGTATGATCTCACCCGCACGAATCAGCAACCAACACTTTTTTAATCCCCCTCCAGACACACAGACACACAGACAAAATATGTGCGTGTGTTTTTGTATGCTGGCAGTGTTGCACTTTTCCTGCCTCCCTACATAAATCCTAGATTCGACCACCTCTTCTGAGACGACTGTAATGTTTGTTAGCCTCAATAGCATTTTACTTGCATAAATAAATAATATAAAATGTGTGTAACGATGACTCAAAGCGGTTTTCCACGCTGTCCTCAGGCTTTGAATGAAGGGTTAAAAAATTCAGCGCTTTATGAGTATTTCCCCGACCGCGGGGAAATATTATTGTTCAGCTTTGGGTTAAGCTTGTAGCACGCAACACAGCGTAAATCACTGCGCCGAACACACAGCCGGAACATAGAAGCATGGAAGGACAGAGGCAAGGAGCCATGCATGAAATTAGTTCATTAATCTTTCTATGATAGGCTGTCCTTGTTTGGGGCAAACTCTATCAGCTTTAAACTGAGTGCCCCTTCCTGCCTGACACATAGATTACACTGTTAGTCCGCCGCCAAAGTGTCTGGGAAATGAATGGTCATGCGGGTGGGAAAATGGGGTAGCGCATGTCGCCCAAGTGTTAAGTAGCGACAACAAGACACGTGTGATGCGGGCGCAAATGAAGGTCACAAAAGAAAATTCCCATCAAAATGCAGTCAAAAATTCATGACGATCGATTGACTTGGCTTTTGTTTTTGAGAGTAAAATCATGAAAAAAAGAAGTAAATTTACATAGAATATCATGATTATTGACTATCAATGGTTGTGCGTATCAATGTACAGAAAAATCATTAATTCCTTAATGTACGCTTTGCGTCGAATTCTGAAAATCAAAACTTTAAGGGGGCACCTGGGTGTTGTAGGCAATTAAGATTTAATTAGAAATGAATTGATCAATCACTTACTTAGCAAGAAAACCCCCCAAAAACGTTTTATTGCTTAAGCATACATTTTTTTAAGTAATTAATTTTCTGTCAAATGAGCAATCGATGATTAATCATTTTTTCCTGTGGGCCTAATTGTCTCTTCCGTGGTTATTATTCAGGCCACTTGATCAAGTTCAAACGCTGAAGAAGGCCATTAGATATGGTTGAAAGCTCTGCTGAAACTGGACCTCTGAATATTTACCACATGCTGCCGGTCCTGACAGTGATGCTCCGCACTGCTGGGAATATTCCTTTCTACTTTAGCAGGACTTTGTTAAAGTTCCTGCACGGCGGATGTGCAAACGCAGGCTCTGCTTCTGCTCCGGCGTTTCTGTAAACACCTGCGCGCTCGAGCCTCCAGCTTCTTCAATGTCAGTGCCACGAGGAGGAGAGATTGCACCGATTTCCCACATGGATGATGTGTCCTTACCTGCAGTATCAACCCCCCATCTACATACGCGTCCACCACCTCCAGGAAATTGCTCTCCCTGCAAAGTCAAACACACCCCTAACTGCCTTTTAAAGGGAGGGAGACAGAGGGAGGAGGTTATGTGGGGGAGAAGGAACAAACGAGCGGAGACTTAAGCCGTCATTGGGAATCAGAGGGGGACTCATGAGGGACAGTTGCGATATTGATTTCATAAATAAACAGAGATGGCCATCGATCCTAATGTTATTTTGCATTTCAATTACTGCCCAGAAACATAACCTTCAAACGTCTGCTTCTGCACAGTAATAACATCCACTGATAATCACAAGCCAGTCTTGTCCAGGGCAAATTGGCTTTTCTCCCCCCCCCACTCCACTTTCTTTTTTTCCCCTCTCTTCAAATGTGTAAATGACACAACTTTGCATTTGCCTAATGGTATGAGGGCATGGGCTGAATTTTAAGTGGGAATGGAGCCGATACAGTAAGCGCTTTGGTCAATTGACACAATGCAAATTAACGCGGTGAAGAGGAATTAAGTTCACGGTGTTGGACCGCGTGCAGCGAGGATGAGGCCCATTAAATTAAATATGCTGGCTGACCTGCACTTCATGATGAGATGCACTTCTTCTTCTTCTCCCTCTGTGTTAATTTCATCTGATCAATGAAATCAACTCTAAGAACTCCCCCCAACCCCCCGCCTGGATTCAGCCACAACACAACGGCGGCAGCATCCATGCAAAAAAAGAAGAAACATATAAACCCTGATCATCCACATCCTGATAAATTCCTCCACAGGCTTAATATTGATATTAAGAGCAGGTGGTGACATGGGATGAAGTTACTTCTCCTCCCTCACGCAGCTCCACACCACCAACGATCTGGACAGCGCTTTTATCCAGCGGCCACTGAAATGGCAGCAGATTTTTGAAATTTGTTTTTTTACTCGGCGGGTTTGCTTCCCAATGCTTCTGGGGGAGGGAAAAAAAAAAAAAGAAGTTGGAAGGAAACGGCATTTTTTGGTTCCCACAATATGAACACAGCACAGCACTGTCCCAACACCTGCTCGCTCCATCCATCAATGGACTCATGAGTTCTGCTGGCATCCCATCAGCACCGACTGTACGGCCTCAGATATGGGATCCATCACGCCACGGTGCCACGATTTAATAGTTTTCTTTGACCTCTGCACCAAATTTTGACATTGTGAAAGAATTTGAACTGATATTGCTGCGAATTATGAAACAGCTTAAAAGTCAATTAACCAGCTTCCTAATTAAATCAGTAAAATAAAATATTTTTTTTATGGAATGCGAAAACCTCAATGCCTTTTTTTTTTGCCCCCTTTTTAAGTTGCTTCCTCAGCAGTTTCCACTTGAGCAAAACCTTCCATGTCATTTAAGGAACTCTGGAAAATCTAATTAAATTGAAATAGTTCATTACTGATTATTGAAGAGGAAAGATTTACGCGTGTATCCATTAATTCAACTGACAGTAACTCTTTTTTCCGTAGAAAAGTGCGGTCTGTACTGTGATAAATTCAGATTTACTGCACGATTGGTTGATGCTTCGCTCCTAACAGACACAGTCAGGTGTTTCCAGGGAATGACAACACTAAAATTAGACCCCAGGTCAGTGTGTGATTCTTTGGTCTTATCCGTATTGTGCGTGTGTGTGTGTGCGCACGCGTGTGTAAATTTGACTCCTTACGCATATTTGGATGTTTTTTTTGGTTTTCAAGGTACCTATGGGGACGACAGCTGGGTGTGATTTACACGACTAAATTGAAAATAACATTTAAATTGTGAATAAAGTGTGAATAATCATGTAAAAATCAGCCCTGATAAAATAATAAAGCTGTCAGAGCAGACTAAAGGGATTTATCATATTACAGAAAGGAAAGGAACAATATCCTCGAGTTTTATTCCAGAACGTCAAATTTGGGCTAATGATACGAATGATTTGACCATGAGAATATAAACGGGTGATGTCAATTTAGATTCTCACATGATAAAAACCACAACAATGAAATATATACACTGCTAGAATTTCTATATATTCTCATGAAATACAAGTAAAAGTGATTCATTTAATGGCAGAAACACTAAACTGTGACCAGTTCTTGTGGGTAAATGTGAGATTACTCCTAATCTGATTGGAGTTGAGCCATCGCTGGTGAGATTGCGTGAGGGTTGGCCACCAACAGTGGCGGGACCTCTCACCTCCTGGGTTAACAGACTGCTAGTTGCTTCTCCTGGGTTTATTAATAGGATTCCATGAAGACGAATTAAACTCAGTGTGGATTTATGTGACACTAAAACCAAAGATTTAGAGATTAGTTCTTCAGGGTAGTGAAGAACTAAACTCTAAATCATGTCCTCTGTCTCTGCTCTTTGCAAGCATGTTAGGAGAACTAGTTTTATTTGAAAATTTAAGATCTATGAAATTAGACATGATTATCAGGCTCTTGCCTTGTTAACTGTCCAAATTTCCCAGGAACTTTTAAAAGTGGAAAAGTGCAGTTTTGGGAAAGATATCAGTCAACAGAGGAGTGTAAACACACACACACACACACACACACACACACACACACACACACACACACACACACACACACACACACACACACACACACAGCTACATTTACTGTCTACATAATTAGATGTAGCAATAAAGTCTGTATACACACACACACACACACACACACAACACACACACACACACACACACACACACACACACCTAGTTTGTTCACATTAATATAGAGATTAGAATTTTTTTTAAAAATGTTGTGTTGATAATATTTTAAAGAGTGTTAATATAAATGCAATAATTTGTTTCACTTTAGAATAAAGCGCTGAGGGCAATTAGGACGGTTTAACAAAAGAAACACAGGAAGTGCAGCCGGGAGACGAAACTTTTCAAACAATTCACTAAATAAAAAGGTCATTAAAAATACTCTTATAACTCTTGATAAAATTAATGTAAATATTTGGGGGCGACAGTTAAACTGCAGTCTGGCCTTAATGTCAGAGGTTTGGATTATCCGATGGGTACATTTAATCAGATGTACCAATATAAATTTCAAAAACACAAACAAATCCAAACCTTTCAAATTACTGTGGGCAATTTTGTAAATAAAATTAAGAAATTGTAAAACAAACAAACAAAAAAAGAAAACATGAGCAGACTTATATATTACAGAATTTGCTTAGAGTTACACTGTTTAGTGTCAGGTCATCAGGTTAAATCTCTCCAATCTACATCTTATCATTGAGAGGATGCTTAAGTGTCTCCTTGTCCAGTCAAAAGAGGACCGTCCCTTCTAGACATGTGTGGAGTGCAGCAAAGACTCCTGCATCTGAGCTTTTTTTTACTTCATTACCTCTGGGTTACTGCCTCATCTCTGTGTTTACTTTTATTCACTTACAATTAACCTCGTCTCTCACTCAGTATCTGAATCAGGAGCACAGGAAATGTGACCAAAGCTTTGATTAAAGCCATAACTTTTTCTGCATTTCTGCAAAACACAAAGACACACTCATTTTATTCCCTAGTGAGGTGCAACACACACAAGCTGAACGCCTCCTGGATATCCTGGAAGCTTTCATTTGTCCCGAGCTTGGATTTTAAACCCTAAATCCCAATGCGAGGAGGCTGTGTGGACGCCGGTGAGGACCCCACACTGACTCTGCTGCAGCCTCACTGAGGCACCGAGCCCTCCTGTCCCATTCGTGGATGACTGTTTAATTTTTGTAAACTTCACATGTGGCTTCCTCACTTTTTGACACAAACATGAAAAAAAAAGATGTAAAACACAAGATTTAACCAGGTGTCAGAAAAACAGTTGGTTTAAAAAAAAACCCCACACACCTAAACTAAAAAAGTTAAAAAGATATACCTACTGGTTGTGGTAGCAGAGAGGGTCGGGAATGCAGAGTTCGGAAACATCCATCAGTCCACGTTAAGCATTCCAGGTGTAGCAAGAAAAAAGGGATTAAGAGCCGGAGGATCACTGGAGGAGGAGATCAGTCCCTAAATCTCCACATTTCTTCAGGAAATGTTGGTCAGGTGTCGGCTGGGCTCTCCCCTCCCTCTCTGTTCAGCACAAAAACACTTTCTGCTTCGGCCCGACAAACTCCAGCCTGCACAGGTGCAGCGCACAGGAGAA
The DNA here is from genome assembly GCF_003711565.1 of Takifugu flavidus. Taxonomy (NCBI): domain Eukaryota; kingdom Metazoa; phylum Chordata; class Actinopteri; order Tetraodontiformes; family Tetraodontidae; genus Takifugu; species Takifugu flavidus. The sequence goes on from NC_079538.1 coordinate 8,211,035, forward strand.
GGTGTGGGGAGAGACAGAAGCGGCGGGTACAGAGAAAGAGATGAAAACAGGAAGTACGGCAGCGAGGCGAGGCAATTAGGAGGAGCAGATGATGGACAGAGCAGATGTAGAGAGGAGAGGAAAGAGCGCGGCAGTGGTGCGAGCGCGCCCGGGCTGAGGAAGTCAGTGACGGGACTGAGTCTCCATTGACGGTGCGGGGGTTCTTTAAGTGCAAAGGGGCGTGGTCTGGCACAGATGGAGCGACAGCAATTGGTTGCTGTCGGAAGGGGCGGTCCTGTAAACGGGCAAGTAGGAGGAAGGGTGGCGGAGGTGGGCGGGGCTTACCAGCTGGTGTCCAGTCATTCACACTGTATTGGAAAACACAGACAGACAGACCCCCTGGAGAGACAGATGGACAGATGAGGAGTATCTATTTGGAGATTCTCTCTGTTTACATCTGCAGTGGCTGAGGAAGCAGTTGAGAGCGCAGAAGAAGCGGCAGCAGACAGAGGGCGATTTACCGCCGCTTTAATGTTTCAGAACCAGATTACAGAGCTAAACTCTTTACCCTTTCATCCTCTCCACCATGGATCTGCTGCTCCACAACCTGCCCTGCTTTCATGGCACCTAGTTCCCACGCTGGCTCTCTGATCACATGAAGGGGTGGGGGTGGGGGTGGGGATGGGGGGGGGCATTCTGACCATACCCAGCAGAGGAAATACAGTGAGAAACTGATAATGATCCTGACAGGAATCATAATGTGACAGCTCCAGTCCAGTTGGATCACATGTTTATCAGGTCAGGCTAATGTGGCAGCCATCAGAGGAGACCCAAAGACACCCCCCCCCCTTTCATCCACCAAGCCCACCATCCCACTTCATCAACCCACATTTTCCTGATCGATGCAAAACCCATCACACGCTCTTATTGATCACCGCATTGCTGTGTCGCCAAAAAGCCTTGGGACAGACTCTTTTTTTCCCACAGTCGTTTAAATAAAACAGAATTACAAATTTGAACGGCTTCTTTTCATGTCAGCCCGTATCAAAGTCATGGGAGCAGAGGCTGATTGCCTGATAAAGGAGCCACGCATTCTCAATTAAATTTTTGATCAATATTTTAGCATTTGATGTACTTTCCTGTGAAGGAAAAGCAGGATATTCTGGCTGATCTGATTAAGACATCCAGACATAATCAATAGAGATATTTCTATGTTTTTAACGAAGGAGAGCGGACGCACGGCTGCCCGGACGCCATGTATGATTTCACATTCACTGAAGCCGTTTAATAACAGCAATCTGGGGAAAACAAATCGGATTTTTTCATCTATCAGTTAAGGCCAGAATTGCCCTTTTATGTCATCTTCCTCTCCGGGTGGGTTGTACGGTCCCATGGCCGGCTCCCGCCCTCCCAGCGCGGCGGGACACCTGGCTTCATGGTTTCATCTGACAGGAAATCTATTGAGCTCCCAGTCTGTAATCCCACAATCGCACTATCGCCGCAGAAAAAAAAAAACACTAATCCAGTCATTAAGTCTTTATTTAAAGAAGACAGATTTTCAGCCCCACCACAGACGGTGTCTCTTTAAGAAGCACCGCCGCTCGTTCTGAGGCTGCTCTTCCTTCATCAGTCATATTTGCTGTTTTTCATTGCTGGTGCTGTTTATCTCTAATTGACAATGGATGGATTGTAAAAGAATTGCTTCCGCTTTTTTTTGTTCAGTAAAATTTATGCTTGTACAGTGCACGTGAACAGAAGCTGGGCCGTGTCAAACAGCACAGCCCAGATTAAAATGTCTGTGAACGGCAGCAGCTTGTCGCCGAGAAGTGACAAAGAGTCAATCGTTATCTGTCAATACATAGTAATTACATCGTGTGTTGATTTGAGGGGCACTGTTCCCCCCCTCACATTGGCTGTATGTAATTAAATTCATGATTCATGAGGTGTTTTATGTCAGACCTCGTGACCCTCAACAGACCCCACACTACGTGCAGCACATGCTCACTCAAGCACCCGTTTACACCTTTTTTTCTTCAGCGAGTTACAAATTTACTCATGATAAATGTCACAGTGACTTTTAGGAAAGAGATATAACACGTCTTCATAACCGCAGGGATCACAGTTAAGCTGGAGATCAAATTAGGCTGTGGTTATTACTTTGTTACGACAATGAGATTATTTGTGAGGTTGTGTGTTCCCGTAGCGACACGCTGGCAGCTGGGTGTGGATTTTTGATGCCCTTATAACCATAACCCTTCCTGCGCCATGTAGCCTGGAATTGAAAGAGAATTGGACTTTTCCGCACGCTTTGGTGCCATCTGACCATTCAAAAGGTTTCACTAATAATATCAGTGCTTAAAATTTTGAACCAGCCTTTTGTATTTTCCTATTTGCTCTACAGTTTCTTTAGCTAGAGCATTTTTTGCTGCCAAAAAAGGACCAAAGGAATTTAATAGAAGTAATAACTATATAGTTTGTCACCGTTAATATTGCATTACTGGCTATAAATCTATTGTATATTTATATATAGTTGTTTTTTCTGGTTTGTTGGCTATAGGGATACAGTATAATTACGATAGTTGCAGTAATGTAAAATGTCTGTAATTGAATTTGTGAGTGTAATTTGGCCTGAGCTCTTTGATTTCCCGTCTTGCACTTCTTATTTTTTTAATTAACACCAAGTTAATGGTAAAATGTACCATTAATAAATGCTTCCTGACTAATTTTACATCAAGTATTCTCAATATTGATCTGTAGATAAATGTAATTAAATGAAAAATTTATAGGATCACCTTAGAATCCATTTTTCTTTTTTAAAACGACCAAACACGGGCTTTGGAAAATTGAAGTGGGAAGCCTGAACGCATCCACGCCGGGCGTGTGGCTACTCAGATGAAGCATGATCTAAAGAATGACTCACACAGACTAGTCATTTGCACGCTTCTTTCTTGCCGTCACACACTTGTTTGGCTCCTGTCGAGGAGTGTGGCGAGGGATAATTAATATAGCCACGGGGCTGCTTTCATCAGCTGGGTGCATTTGTGCGTGTTTTTTCTAAAATTTTAATTATTATGTTCAGCTCTCCTCTCTGGCTGAACCATCACTGGAGCTGGTGGCGGACGGTGGTCGCCACTGCCCGCCCATTCCTGCTGGGTTAATAAATGCCATTAGCCGCCATCTCTTGCTTCTTAATTTCTCGTTTAATTGGGGGCATTTAAAACAAAATCACACAAGCGGGGTGTTAATCAGGGACTCATAGCAGGACTCGGACACTCTGATTATTCCAGATATTTTCTTTGCTACAGACAGGCTAATCTAAAAAAAATGTAATATTAGGATTTATTTCCATGGAATAAAAGTATTGATTATACCTGAACTCTCACTGTTTTTTTTTTCCTTAAAAAATTATGGCTGAATGTGTAATAAAGATTTATTACGGCACTTTTATCAGGACAACCTTCATTAGAATCTACCTTTTTTCCTCCCCCCAAGATAACGTTTTTATAAACTCTTAAAATATTGTCTCCTTGCACTGGTGCCGCCTTGGGTTGCTCCACCAACACTACCACAGTTGCCTCCGCTTTCATTACTAAAATGCATCTGATCATGATAAGACACTTTGGTTAAATGCAATCGCCAAAATGGCATACATTAGGCCGAGGACATTTCTCTACCCCTGCGTTGCTTCTGCACTTTACTGAAAGCCTTGATTGTGATTCCAGCAACCGCAAATGTTCTCCACTGTGTCTAATCACATCAGATATAAACTGAATCAATTGCACCTCCCGTGCTCTAATTTTAAATAGCTCCTTGACACCAGACGGGGTCCTGGGCGACTCGTCTACATCACCAGCATAAGAGGAGAGGGTCTGGATGGAGTCACCTCTAAAGCAACAGCCGGGCTGTGTCATTGCCATCCCGAGGCAGGATCAATACATTCCTCTCAAGTTCATTCCAATAAGGCGGCTGGTAAAAACAGCTCACGTAGTGTCAGCTTTTTACTACTTTATGACGCCTGTGCATACGTAGCGCGCCGCCCGTGTTGATAGCCTGCAGAAAAACAGCTAACGCTAAGAAAAGGCGGTAACTTTACACAGTTTCTTTGAGTCCATGCTGACAAACAAAGCCTTTTTTTTTTATCTCAGGGGAAAGACGTGTAACGCAGAATCCTATTTTTGCCAGGAAATTCCAAAAGGAAGCAGCAAGGTGGCTCTTAAACGTGTTATAACACCTGCAAAAATAACACCAGTGACTGAGAGGGGAACTGAAAAATAAAATATGAGTCACGACACGACAAATCTTGCAAAGCCTCAGAACACCCGCAGGGCACTCGTAACTCTTCAATTACCAGCTTCGCTCCAAGGAGCACTTAACTCGGAACAAAACTTTCCATTTCAAATGAGCGATGTTTGTTTGATAAGGAAATTACCCTCTTTTGCTTGTCCCAATTCCACAAAGGAAGGAGGCGTTTCTGTATAAATTACCCGCGCGGAAGAGTGGATCGGTGGTGAATCAGTGGCTGCGCAAAGAAGAAGAAGAAGAAGAAGTCACCTGAGCGTAACTGCTGAAAACACGCCGCCGCAAAAAATAACACACTTGAATCGGTCTAGCGCACGTGTGAGGAAGTGTTTGATGGATTTTCAACTGTGTTTACACTCTGCTGATGAATATCACAGAAAAAACAAAGAGTTATGTAAAGCGGCATCTGTTGGCAGCACAGCTCATTTTCAAGAGAGCCTCGGTATTCCAGACCTGGCTCCCCAAAGATCCAGGGATGACTTTCATTTAGCCTCACCTCTCCATCCAGCTGGGGTCACCCCTGTTGGTATAGCAAGCACAGCAGTCACATTGCTCCACCATGCGCGCAGATTGCTTACTAGAACAGCCTGGAACCTTTCATATTTCCCGGTCAGCATTTTTACAGGATAATTTTGGCAGCCTTTAAGGATATCGCTGCCTTAATAGAGGATAAAAATAAACGGGTGGTGGAAGGGCTATATCAGGCTGTTATAATCTTGTATTCTATACTGTGGAGCTAAACGTCTGGCTTTGGCTCCATTCAATGAGATTAAACTTCTCCCCAGTTGCTTCGAAAGACCATTTGTCCTATTTTTAAAACCAGCGAGAGCAGTTTGAGCCAAGTATATCTAAAAAAGCCAGTTAAATCGATTAAAATACTATGGTGTAAAGGGCATTATAGAGCATCTTCTAAGAATATCTTCCCTTTCTATCTCATTGAAGGATTCCGGTCAGCAGATTTCCCAGAGTATTCTATGTACATTTGAAGTGCATGTGTTCACTACAAGCATTAGTGGGTGAGTGAATGGGCCCTCAAGATTCCAGCTGTGACTGCCTTTTCTACTAGAAAGCTTGTCAAAATGTCCCAAACAGCTTAATTCAATCAACTCCGCCACTTTCAAGCCCACCGGGGAGCCGGCTAACGTATTAAAAACTTGAAAAGTTAAGAAATAAGCTCGAGGAAGTTCTCACTACCTGGGAAAAAGGCGGGTTCCTTGAGGCTTTCCTGTACTGTATGATAGTAAAAGCTCCACTCTTCGGGGCCTTGTTGCTTCTCTGTGAGCTCAAATGCTGGATTTTAGCTTGTGCTCTTCCCAGGAGGGCTAAAGCTTTGCAGAAGTTGGAGGGAGGGTTATATGAAGTTCAGTGGAAATGCTTTTTTTTTTTTTTTTTTTTTACAGTACTCAGCCAACTTTTAAAATAAAAGACAAGTATGGTCTGAGATGTTCTGCAGAAAGCATGTTTGGAAGTGAGCGGATGGGGAGTTGAGCAATTTCTGAAAAAAATTCCTTTTGGAATTCCGAAAAAACAAAACCCAAATATTATGCCAGAATCTTGAGAAAACATGCCAGCGTGGCCGTGCTCCGCAGGAGCACACCGCAGCGCCACTGTATAAAGCTCGCTCCCCGTTTGTTTTATGCGTCCTTCCCCCTTCTCCGACATTCACCCCCATTAATTCTGTGATTGTGTCTTCCTCTCATTTTCTCCCTCGTTATGCATTTAATGTTTCCAATTTGCCGTCATCACAGGAAAAAGCCACAAGAAGCTATAAATTCTTTTCTAATTCCAAATAATTAGGATTACACGGACCAGTGGTTTTCAATCAGCGAGATCATCTCAATGATAGATGGTGGGATAACTGGTCATTGCCGAGACATAAATATTGTGTCGTTCAATTAATCTGGTCTAATGAGGTGTCAAAGCTGCCACTCATCCATCAAATACAATTAGGAATAAACACATATGCATGGAGATGGGTAATTAATAATTAGCAAAGCAAAGAAAACAGTATTGGTTTCAGCAGCCACATTCGCAGAGCAATTTACCACAGCCCCCTCTCCATCCCAGTTTTCAACCGAGTGAGACAATGCCACATCGCAGGAATTTCAATCAATTTTTGCCTGCTTTCCCGTCTGATTTCCGCCACGCTCGCTGATTGTGCCCAGACGCGTCTCATTCTATAAAACTGTTCAGAACCTTAAAGAGGCGGCGGAATCACATTAAGTCAGTTTAACCTCAGAAGAACCCTAATCTACATACAGTAGGTGCCTTTCATCCACGTGAGCTGCAGCTAGACCTGGAATCTAAAGGGTTTGGGGGTGTTTTTTTTTTGGAGGTGTTCTGAAAATGTGATGGATAGAGGGTTTTTTTCAGGACCAAGAGGAAAACATTTATTCTAGAACATGGGAATTGTGGACCGTCAGCGATAGTTTGTCTTCATCTCCCTCTAATGCCCACAAGGATCGTTGTCCTAAAAAAAGACATTTCATACAGAGTGCTCATTGTCTACCAGACAGAAGCTGACAGAATTAGAGTGCAGTGCCTCCAGTAGCACAATATTAATGATAATAATAATCATTCATCCTGCTGCTCACCTTGTTCGTTAATGTCAATCTTGACACCCGTCAAACGTGACTAATGGATGAATTTCAGTTCAACTAACTGAATTAACACCCACTTATTAAATATGTGTACAGTAATAGTATCTGGGTTAGAGTGTCCCACGTCAGGTCAGAGGTCTACCAGCAGAGGCGCTGTGGTTTAGTTGGTTAAACTGCCTGGAAAACAACCTGGGTTCGAATCCCAGCAGTGCCCTAATAATACATATATATAGGGGTTGGGAAAGGTGTTGGAAATGCTTGTAGATGCAATCTTTGCCCAAATTTGGGGCATTTTTGTGTTATTGGACTCCGTGTCAGAGGAGGAGTAAAGCTACGTTATGCAAGAGTAATTATTTCTGATGTCATTTTTCTTAGACTGCTGCTAAATTGTTGGCCTGAAGTCGACGGGAATGTCTGGGACAGAAAGGTTGGGGAGAAGATTTCTGCAGCCGCTGATGGAATCTCACCGTGCAGTGGAAACCTCCACCAAAGGTCATTGGAATAAAGTTTCCTGCATGTGCCTGCTCATCCACAAAGATGCAAAGTAAGCGTCCTCAAGTTCCATTCAGGGTTTTTTTTTTCTCAAAAAGAAACAATTTTCTTAGCAACAGCACCGATGCAAGAACTAGAATATTTTCCTTTCTCAAATAAAATGTTATGAAAGATTTAACCAACACACAAGTCTCCGATGATCAAGGAGTGAAATGGAAAATACAGTTAATACGTCGAATCGTCCCGCGCGGTTGCACTCGCAGCACGCCATCTTCCATTTTTACCGTCTTGCCCCACAGTGTGAAGGTGACGCAACAGCAGAACGGGGTGTCCCTGATGTTAAAGTTTAAAAAAACACAGGCCGGACACATCTAGAGCCTGACGGTTCAGTTCAGCGGCAGCGAAAACCCAATTACCCAGAGGCATCGGGGCGAAAGACAGAAGGAAAATCAATACATAATTTCAGTATTTCAGGGGGGTGTTTCCTTCAAACGCAGAACGTCTCCATTCACCAGCCTCACGCTGCTTTTCAAAATAACCAATGACGATGGTAATGATCTATCTGTGATTTCTTCATCCGTGCGCTGACCGCGTCAGGCGGCTGCATGCAAACGCGTCAATTAATAAACTGACGGGCCGTTATAGATTTTTCAGCCTGTAGAAGGTTATTTACATTTCTTTTAAGGTTACACAAACACCTCCGTGTGTCTTGTGAGTGGCGTATTTGGGAGGAATTCACTTCAGCTGACCCCGAGGTTAAGTGTCCTCGAAGCCTAGTAATCTAGTTGGAGGGTGTGCGGCTCAAGTTCACACAAAGTTTACCGCCACCGCGCCGCACCATTTTGTACCCTGTCACATTCTGTTACGGCGGCGGGCAGACGGGCAACCCCTGCCCGCGCAGCACTGAAATGCCACGCTTAAGTGACAGCAGCCAGACACACACACAAAAAATGAAACAAATCAATAGTGGCGTCTCTTATGGAGACGACCGAACCGAAGCGCAACATGATAACGTCCACAAATGCACTCAAGCGTTGAGGCGACCCCCGGAGAGGCGCTTCTTTTAATGAATGTAGGTTAGTATGATTGACTAATCACCTAATAAATTAGAAAAGACAATATCAAACAGCTGTCTGCTCCTGCCTGTTTCGGCCTATAGGAGCAGCTATGGCCCACGGTGATTGTTAAAAGCAATAGCGCCTTCCCGCGCAGCCTGGCAATTACCCTGCCTGCGAAAACTTCAGGCTTTATCTCCTTATGAAACTATAAAAACCCATTTTTAGGATTAGATATGGCCAACTTTAATGTTGTGGATTTGAATATGAAAAGGAGACTGGCGGGGAGTGCAGAGAGCCAGGGGACCCAAACACAGACTTCCTCTAAAATGTTAATGGTTTGGCTAATTGAAGGTATGTTCTTTGTCGGCGCTGCGTTTTGGAGGGTCCTTTCTGTGGACCGAGCCAGCACAAGGTAGCCGGGCTCTCAGATGTTATTGTATTTGACTGCTGCTGCGCCAGGGTGCCACTGGAGTTTGTTGCTTTTAAGATAAGTTACGGGGACATGCGCGCAAATCGACTGAAGTGCGCAGGGACGTGCAAATCCGTATGTACTACCCACCCACCAACAGAAAGGCGTGCACGCACGCACACACCGACATGAACGCGCCGAGTGTTTTGCATTTCAAAAGACTGAAATTGCCTGTGGCGGTGGCAGGGGGACTATGGCCTCAGGAGTCCCCAAGAGCACCTGTGAAGTTAACGAATGACGAGTCGAGAGTCAGACGAAGCTCTTCTTTCCTGTAAGTATATTCACACCAACACCCTCCTGAGGAATAGGCAGGTAGAATACACACACACCCTCAATTATCCTTTTTGTATCATTAAAAAACAGTTTTCTCTTACAGGAGGATAATTTTACTGGTGTGAAAGGTCTTGCTAACTTGATTTGCATTTAAGTCAACTTCCTGTGCCTGCCATCCCAGTAATATTATAACACCATTTAAACTGTGTTAGGTGGAAACTGGTTTAAGCCATAAAAACCTTTTTAATCTTGACGTGGCAGGATCGGGGAGGTCACGCTCCTACAGTAGGTGTTAGAAATGGCTTTTTCTGATGCGTGTTGTCCATCACTACTTACCTCCGTACACACAATCATGGTGGATGCTAAAGGCCTTTGCTAAATGTCAAGTCACTTCCAGATGTGCGACTTACAAAGACACCAGGACACTGATGTTGAGGTTTACATGGACAGGGGACGCCAGAGGACGCTGAGCTGATGCCGAGTTGATGGACAACAGTCAACTCAAAGGTAAGCTGACTCGTTGGTTTAAAGACTGATGTCCTGGCAGACGTGTTATTTGTCTTGCATTGCTGGGTGAGCCCTCAAATCCACTCGGGGGGAGATGAAAAAAGGGTGGCAGCGTGCATGTGTGTGTGGGGGGGGTGTCTGTCTGGGACAAGCGCTACGATAGGACTGTGATGGAGGACGATCTGTCAACAGGAGTCATCACTTAACTGAGCCCAGAGCTGCAGCACAGGTCCAGAGACTTGATTAAAAATATGCATGAAATGAAATGCATATTCCTCATTCTCCTCACCTGAACGCAGAGGGGCAGCGGGCGTAAAGTCTCATCCAAACCACAGTGGCGTCACACTGTCCACAAAGGTTAACAATCTTTAATTTGGGGGGTTGTTTTACTACAGAAGACAGGCTCTGATGCTGCGTGTGGGGGTGAAGGACGCGCGGAGGTGCCGCCCTGCCCCACCACACAACAAATGACTCTGATTCCAGTTCCTGCAAAAAAAAGGACTACTTTTGAATTCTTCCTCTTTTAGCCCATGAATGATAAAGCCGAGGGAAGAGCAGCAGCATTGTGGTATTAATATACATCAGGGGCCAGGGCGGCGCACTACATCAGGAGCATTCGTTATGCTGCTGCGGCAGGACGGCCAAGCGGAGGGAAACCCTGCGAGAACAAAGTCTCTCCAAAAGTTCTCGCTTTAATTCTTCACTGTATAAACGTCTCCAGAATAACTGATGCAAATTACACACAAAAACAATCTTTCTGAGTGCTAACGTTAAAAAAAAGAGAAGAAAACGGTGAGTGATGAAGCATTAGCTGAAAGTGAGCCACTTTTTAAAATCAAATTACAGTCTCTTTACTGCGCGGCGCGTTTATTCATCTCCGAGGTGTTTTAACCAGCGGCTGCTCTTCTGACCCGACGGGCCATAAATCTGCTTTCAAAAAAAGATCGAGTGAAAAGGAGATGAGAAGACGGACGATTCTGGCCAACTCTCCAGATTGAAGGATCAATAGCGACAAAAATAAATGGCCGGACTATTTATCACAGTCTGCGGTCGGCACTGTAGCTGAATTCCTGTAATGTATATTTCATACACTTTTATCCCCATTGATTACCTGCCCCGTAGTTTGTAAATTACGTGTATATTGATCGGCTCATCAGCCACTGATGAAGACATCGGGATTGAACCCCAGAGTAAATCTAGAGCGGTTTTCTGACAATATCATGTTATTGTCCAGTAAAGGTTCTTACAATAAAAGGCTGACATGTTGTAAAAGAGTGTAGCATTATTGCTCGTTTAAAAAAAATCTGTACACATCTAACTATTTGGGATTTCTCTAAATTTTAGTGACTTTAAATCACAATTTGAGGGGTCAAAAGGAGCTATTTCTTCAGCCCCGCAAGGTGATTCCAGCAGCTAAAGGCCAACATATTGATTAAAGGTGATAAATCAAACAGTAAGAGATACCAGCAGCACTCAGAAGTGTCATTTATTCTCATTATCTGAGCTTTTATGTATATTCCACAGGGAGACGCCAGTCATAGGAAGAGCAAGAGGGCTCTCCTGAATCGGAACAGATAAGCGCCTCGGAGTGGGAGGAGGCCTAGTTTGGATCGATGGCGCCAGATCAATGATCAATAGGCCCAACCAATACTCTTCCTGCTGACGCTCTGGGGTCTGGTTACACAGATGAAAATGGGTGGGCAGGTCCAGGGTGTGATGATGATTTATATCAGCGGGGCAGATGGTTCATTTTGGAGAGAGACTGTTTGATGAACGCCTCTGAAAGTCCCCGCCTGGACAGTGAGTGAGGACTTCCAACGTTTATTCCAACAAACCGGTTTGACTCGAGTTCTGCGGCTACAAATCAGGACTTCTAGGTAGCGGGACAATGGGATCGAGGCGTCGTTACAGAGAGACGGTGAATTTGGCCTCAGAAAAGTGGAAGGCATTCGAAGGAACATTTTATAGTTATATTAGTACCGTTTAAACAAGTGTGTCCTGTTGTGTGTCCTGCAGGTAAAAAGAAACACTGAAGTGGGCAGTTAAATAAAAGATCCAATTAAATCCGAACTGAGAAGGAAATTGATCAATTTCCTGCAGCCACACTGGTGTTATTTTAATGTGGTAGATAATAAACAGATTATTGTCCAGCTAATGTGTCAGTTTCACCATATCAGCTCTTTTAGAAAAGCCCTTTTTAACAGGAGCACATAAACGCACACCCAGACACACGAAAAGGGGCCCGGTCTCAACCTGTCACTCACCCATGCCTCTCACATCCAAAGGCTAGTGACAACTGTTAAATCGGTGCATGCCACCACCCCCTCCGTGGCTAATGCTGTTAGCCATACAGCAGCATCTCAGCTGACGCATCCCATACCTCCAATTACCCCCCCCCCCCCCCATCTTATGTGAGCAGAGTTGACCAGAAGGGTTCCCGTTTCCTGAAAATTTCAAATTAAGAGGACGGAACCTTCTATTTCAACCCGCCCTTCAGGACTGGATTTCAATGAAAACGAGATCCCTCCCTCCACCTCCAGATCTCACCTTAAGTCACCCCTCGCAACTGTGTCCACCAGGCTCTTAGCCACGGTAAATTGGGTTAACGCTCACTAAGTGTTCCATCGTTAGCGTTGTTAATTGACTACTGCGTGTGATAATTAACAGGGAGCGGACTGCCTACCTCGCTAATCTTATTTAGGTCATTTGCATTTAAAATGGTTTTGATCTCATAAGAAAAAAAGCGTTTGATGGGCAAGCTGAACTGAGCAGCCACTTAACATAAAAGTGGGTGAAATTGCAGGGGTGGGGGGGGGATGTATGATGCTGAGTGCAGGATTCAGTCCCTCATCAGCACATTTTGCATAGAAAAGATGCTGCAAAAAATCCCACCAAACAACAACCCAAAAACTGGTTTAACCTAAAAGAAAAAGAAGGCGGAAGCACAGACACCAAAGGCGCGCCGTCCCCAAAAACTTTGCTTCTGCCGCCTCGCTGGTGCGTGGAGGTGGCTGTTGTTGTTGCGCTGTGATACCTGCAGATGAATGCTTCCTTTGTTGGAGCACCTTCTGTCCTATTTTGGCAATGACACGAGTGCTCGGTAGCTACAGGGGAGACACGCGACTGAGCACTCCTCCTGATTCACACAGGCATTAACACAGCACATTAGCTCAGCGGAGGAGTGGGAATGAAAGATGGGCTAACGCCGCTGCCCCAGGCAAAGTGAAGACGTACACTAAAGCCAGCTGCCATCTATTATGGATAGCCGGCGCCGACCCCCACTGTTGGTGTTACGGGGTGACGGTGCTGTCCTTGCCGAGGCTTTGACCTTCCGTCGTGGGGAGAGGGCGGCGGGCAGATTAAAAGTGGACTGGCTCACCGTGCAGTCCAGGCGTGCCCCTGATGTTCTGCCCAGATGGTAACCACGCACACTCTTGAACACACAAGTAAACACACACACACACACACATGTTCCACAGCATCCTGGGATGGCAGATGTGGGGTACGGACGCAGCCACTCCTCAGGGCGCCCAGCCTTCAGAGTCTGTACACACTACTGTTACTTTTTCCTCCTGCTTTTCGTACACGGAGCAACATGTGCACACACACACACATACACACACACACTCCCCTCAGAGGCCTAACCAACCCTCACCTCCTCCACTCTCCTTGTGAGTGTTTCTCCGTCACTTAATTCTGGCTGTATGTATGTGAATCATCCATCACTCACTCAATCAGTCCATTGAATTTCATTTAGTGCGGTGTTACACAGGGCATGTGATTGATTCACTGGTACCTTTTCACTGAAGCTTGAATGACACACAATGCTGCCTCGGAGACGTTCGCGCACGCACAGACACACGCTCGCACGCTTGTATCGCTCGCTCATACCCTGCTGCGCTGAGTCTCCGTTGCCAGGGGGGGAGAGTTGGGTGCCGACGCTGCCAAAGAAGACCCCCTTTGAGATTGTCTCAAGGTCACCGTGTCCAGCTGGCTGTGCCAACATCTGTTCCGAGTGGCCTAAAGACTGGCATGAAAGAGGCCTGTCGATGCTGCGTGACCTTGGATCTATCACATGAAGTCCAGAAAAGCGGGATTTTTGTTGTGGGGTTTTTGCGATGTTGTTTACATTTTGATACATTGATACGTGTTCTTCATTTACAGCTGACAGGTAACATGAACATTGTAGCCCAGAAATGTCAGACGAGCTGTGTGTTGATTCAAAAACAGCCTTAAAGGTTTGTTTTTTATATCGGCTCCTATCAACATATTAACACACATTGCGGTTGAACAATCGACGTCCCAAATACGTATTTTACAATTCGTTTCTGGGACAAATATAACTACTATGTAGTCGCTGGTTTTAAAATCTCGCTTGATGGCAGCAGGAAAGATGACATTTAATCGTCAGTGCATCAGTAAGTGAGGTGTTAGTGGACAGAAAATGATTGACTGATACCAACACTTTCCTTGTTTTAATTCTTCATGGAGGTTGTTTTCTGCCAGCAAGGCAATCGATTTTTCTATCAAATACGAAAACAGGCATTGTGGAAAGGCCACAGAGGTCAGTGTGAATTAGAAGTGTGTGCACGGGCGCGCGCGCGTGTGTGTGTCCTCCTCCTCCCCTACATCCTTATTGTCACTCCCCAAAGGCCTCTCTGTTAAATTGGCTGACAGATAATAAGATCATACAGGAGAGTACAACCACAGAGACCTTCGTCCCACAATCCAACAGTCTTACTTGCGCCATAACTCCTGCGCTGCATCTCAAACACTGTGAGGATGCACCAAACTCCCAGATTTGCCTTTATATACATACTTGGATTACAAAATCCAATTTTCCCAAAAGCAGCATCCACCTGGTTTACAGATCCAACGGGGATTAAAGGCTATACTTTCAGGGTCTAGCATTGGTGTTTTGGGGTTTTTTAACTCACTTTTCGATGGCTGTTAACCACATGGTTAATGAGCGTGTATACGTGTCATCAGTAGCGGATTTTGCTCGCGTTTGTATTTCTCATTATCTCACATTCTCTTTGCTAAACTCCCAAACGGGCCAATTCACTTCATCATCTCCGTATCGAGACGCGCAGCTCTGCAATTTCCCGCAACAGCCCTCGATTCCTCCCCACAGCGTGTCCTCGGGCCTTCTGCCCCAGGGGCTCATGGGAAAGGGGTAGTCCCTGGGGCTCCTGTTTCCACAGCCTGAGAGAGAAACACTCCAGAGAGAGAGAGACAGAGAGACAGAGAGGTGGTGGCAGCAGCAGCAGCAGCAGCATTTCTGCGTTTGCTTGATGTCACTAAAATAGAACTATGCATAAGTGAGAAAAGGCATCGTGGGCCTTTGGGGCCCATGAAGTACAAATATTTTAATAACAAACACGTTCACTGTTTGCCTCCTGTAACGACACCTGGGTATTATTTCACATTGAACGCAGAGAGTCGCTGCTGGATTCTGCACGCGTATACAGTGGATGTTTTCTTCTTTTCCTGGAAGTGATTTTCATGTGGAAAGTTTTTCCTGCTGATATGTCCTTTGGAGAACTATCATTAATCAAAAGTCAAAGTCACCTCAGATCTCACATTAGAATAGACCAGTTTAGCTACAGCTGAAATTGCAGCTGACCCCCTTTGCCCTGAGCACTTATTCAAAATCAGCAACATGGCCATAGGGGGCTAAAACAACTAAATTGAGTTGGGTTGCAAGACGCCAGTAAGAGAACGGAGGGGGGAAAACCAAAAGCACTGGTGCCAACTGGGATCTCTGGGGTTTTCTAATGTCCTGATGGGTGACTTACAGCGCTGAAGACCGTGTGCATGACACACTGTAGCCACGGAGAGAAGAACAGCTGGCCTGCTGAAAACAGCAGCTCGACTTTATTAGTGTTTGGGATTTACCTTATTATTTACCTTCACAAATATAGAGGTGTGCTGTAACGCGACAACCATAAAATGCCCGTTTTTGAATTTGCAACTTGTGTTAGAAGACTTTTTTAAAATCTAACTTTAGTTTCAATTAAGTGGATTATATTACATTCTAAATTTTATTAGCTATTACAGGATTATCCGGGCTTCCGGTAATTTTAAGCAGTATAAGCGAGAAGTTGCTTCCCTCTTTGTTTCACTTTTGTTAACGTCAACAAGTGATGAAATAACTCACTAATTACACCAATCTTCTTATTTCCCGGAAACATTTAAAAGCAGGGATAAAGGAATACATCTAGGGCTGAAACGAGTATTTTCAGAAACAGAAGTCAATTCTGCAGCCTATCCAAGAGAGGAATGTTTCATATCCATCAATTTGTCATTTGCCGGGCAGAACAACTTAAGCCAAGCGGTCGTTTGGGCTGCAGCGCTGTCCTGATGCAGGAAAAACACACGCGGCTATTTTTAAAACCAGCACACAATAAGAAAACAGACACACACGTCTAAGGGAGGAAAATCCGCACTAATTACACAATTAACACCCCCAATATTTGCAACGTTTGTCTCTATATTTGGAGTGTTTGAGCCTGGTGATTAGAGAAGAGGAAGCAGTTTGGCAGCACAAGTTAGACTCCCCTCTTGGATTTTCATAATGAGCTGTCAGTCATTTCTCAGCGCCCAACAACTTTCATCTGCCCTGATTCCTCCCAACCTCCCCCATTTATCACTCCTCTCTCTCCTCTGCGACACACTCCTCTGACGCCCTGTGTCGTTTATCACGTCCGGTGGAATAGAGTTTCTCCAGCTGTCAATTTAGGAAATGCAGTGACGAGCGAGACCCTCGGGACCCTCGCACTAATCTCAGACTGCAACGTTATGGAAAATGATGAGCATTTGCAGCAGCTAGTTACTCTGGCCTCCGCACGCATGAACCCTCACCTCAACTACAAGCAGCAGCAGCAGCAGCAAATCAAATCAGTTTTACAGACCTGAGATATTTGTCGCTACTCTCCTCTTTACCCCGCTGCTCTTTCCTCAGTGGCGTTCGATAAACTGCTACCTGCCCCGGGGGTGTTAATGGTCAGTGCTGCTGTTGCTGTCAGAGCCCGGGGTGAAAAATGCCGGTGTCACGCAGTTGTACGTCTCACGAGGAAGAGATATCACAGTCGGTTACATGACAGGTGTGGCGGATGAGCAGCGAGGAGGACCTCAGCTCATCACTCTGCTGACCGGTTAAAGACGCAGCAGAAATGTGCGATCCGTGCTCCTCTATCGGGACGACTGAAGTTGGTAACATACCATAGAACCGGTGCGAGCGAGCCTGGGCGATGTGGTTTCATGTCTTGAGGATTAAGCATCATTTGTATTCATTTGTATTGTGTTTTTCCTCATGTATTGTCCGTGGTTACAGACCATAATACACAAGTCATGTTTCCTGTGCACTGCACGGTATCGTACAGGCTGTGGAACAGTATCACCGTTGTTCTGTCCGGCGGCCACTTGTAATCACCCTTGTGGTTTCAAAGGTCGAGAGGTCAGAGGTTATGACAGATAGGGACCCTAGGGACCGTCATAAAACACTTGCGACACTTTAGCCCTCGTTTGTCATGCCAGAGCTCGATATCACTCATTCATCTTAGTTAGGAAAGTCTTTCCCTTTAATAGACATCTGACGTCATCCTCCTACGCCGTGGCCGCAGTCTGCCTGCTCTCGGATCACTCCGGGTTTTATTTTTAAGCTTGAAACATTGTTTTTACTGCACAGCCAAAAAAAGAATCCCTGACTTAGCATAGCTTCAAATACATGTGTGTGTGTGTGTGTGTGTGTGTGTGTGTGTGTGTGTGTGTGTGTGTGTGTGTCAGCAAGCGTTAGCGCTGCTACCTTTTTCTGCCCGGTGCATACACAAGTTTGAGGTTTTCAAAGTCAAAACTCACGTCCTCGTGCTGGGTGGCAACAGCGGCTGCTCGCCGTCATCCACATCTGCATTGGACCGCCCAGAATTTGCCAGCGCAGAAAGGTACAATCAAGCAGCCCACAAAACAAATGAGATTTCCTTACATTAGGCAAACTGTAATCACATTTCCTATGTTGTCTCTTTTCCCGTGCCGTATCCCGCCACAACTGGAGCCGGAAAACTGGCCGTGCATCCGGGGTGGGGGGTGGGGGGGTCACGGTGTAGTCCGCAAGGCCTCCCCTAATTTAGCTCTGCATGCAAAGAGAGGCGTTCGCTCCCACTGAGACGTCTCATTTGGTGCGTCTGCAAACAACATTACAGGTGGAAAAGCTTTAGGAGATGTCTTGCAAGCATTAATCCCATTTGTGTCCTAACCCATTTCAAACGTGCATGCCGCTGCACTCATGAAATGAGAGAGACGCTGCGGTGATCAAATGGATGCAACATTTCCAAGGACTTTAGTGGACACACAAAGGAGATGTCATCGCCACAAGATCTGCATTCAGTGAAAAGAAACGCAGCCGGGCTTTTAGAACGTTGAGCCATTGAGAGGCTGATTTGATAACCCGTTTATCTACAAATCTAATACTGCAGAAATTTCTAAAGGCTCTTGGGTGTAAGGTGTAAAAATACAGAACTAACAGGATCAGGAAGGTTTAACTTGTGCAAAATATATATGTTGACAGAAACAGTTGGCCACTTCAAAACAAGTCTCAAAGTATAAAATTAGACAGAAGTAGGAATAAGAGTACCTGTGTATCCCCACAACAATGGTAGTTAGGCTTTACGTGTCCAGAAATCATTTTTAAAGTAATCCAAAAATTACAAATTGGTTCAAAATTTGTCAGTCTAGTGGATTTTTTTAATGGTGCCTTGTTTTACCAGCAAAATGTAGCTGATAGTACTTTGGATACTTTGCATCTGTAGCATTAAATACATTTGTTAAACAAACCACAGCCGCTTCAAGCACTAGAACTGAAGCAGGATCCCAACGGTTGAGGAGACAGGAATGAAGAAGAGCATTGAGAAGACGTTCTGATTGAATAGATGATGCGCTGCCTGAAGTCAAACACTACCCTCTAGTGGACATCAAAGCTGTCGGGACGCAAATGAAACCTAATTATTCGGTGCGTATTTCCTTAGTTTTCTCTTGCGCTGCAAATTCATAAAATGACCGAATGTGATCGTCTTAGGCTGCTCTGACCCGACCCGATCCTAAAGAACGCAGAATGTCTTTATGGCAGAAAGACATCACAAGATATGAGCTGATGCTGCAGCCCCGAAACTGATTAGAACCAAGAGCTAATTGATCATTTTGGTTGTCTGTGGTGATTCCTAATGGTGATTCACTCCTGAGTGATTCTGCCCTGCTACAGTGTTGCACACTTATCCTGCCAGTGAAGCAAAACAAGCAAACTGCAGACATTATTCTGGCCTTCTTCCACTGCTTCTAGTTTGAGAACTTAATGGACTAAACAAATAATCAGGAAAATGATCCACAGGCTAATCCATCACAGGCTGCAGCTCTGCACCGCTGTGCTCTCAGCGTTGTACTTTGATTGTCTGACATTAAATACTACAGAATGATATACACCGCCCCGTCCCCATCTCTGCCTCCTCTTAGCATTCTCCTCCTTGGTCACGTCCAATTAGCTATCCCCCAAACACTCTGTCTCATTAGGCCAGCCATAATCCACTCATCGGGCCCTGATTTGGCAAATAAATCACAGAGGTTTTTTTCCCCCGAACTCTTTTCCCTCCTCTCCGCCGCCACTGCAGCTGTCTTTTAAAACTCAGCCTCAGCCTCGTTAACCCTGTCCTGAGTTTCTACGGTGACAATCTCTGCCGCGCGCTCTCATTGGACATGGCAGTCGGCAATTTGCATGCCTGACCATTTCTCTTCATCATTGGGCCTCTTTCTCGCTTTCTCATTCTCCCTCTCCCTCTCTTTCTATGCTAGAAGAATAGAAAATAACTCAGCAACTGACGGCAGACGGCATGCACGTCCTTGTCCTACAAGGTTACGAATCCATTTCATCTGTGCAAGAGGGGAGTGAATTAAAATAAATGATGGCTGGACATTTATTGCATTCTGGGGGTGAAGGAGGGATTGGGGAGGAGAGGCACGAGTTGCGGAGTGAGACTTGTGTCTCATACTGAAGCAGACTGGCAGACGGGTTGATAGTGACTGGCATACAGTACAGAGAACGAAGGCAACATGAAGCCAATGGAATCATTTAGCGCAGACGAGTTTGTCTCCGGGCAGAATCCCGGTGCAGGACCATGAAACTATTGACGTATAATTTCTCTGAATTGTCCTCTGTTTCACTTGGGTCTAACATAGGTTTATTTTTGGCACTTTCTATCGTTCTGCTGCATCAACAAGCGTGTACAAGATGTGTTTAGGTCCAGCCTGAGTGTGGGGAAAAGGGGTTTTCAGAAACAGGAATGGCCGCTGGGACAGTGGAGGGTCAAGAAAAGGAACGGCTGACTGGTAGAGGTCTGGATTTTAACTGCTTTGAGTTAAATAACAGTAAATAATGAAAATGCTTTCATCCTTGGGCGTTGATTGACCTTTGACCTTCGGGTGATCCTCGAGTTCAACAAATGAACAGCGAGATTAATCAAAGCTGCACAATTATTAATATTATTAGTCATGGTTTTTAGCCTCTTCAGTGCTTATTTGCATTTATTTTTCACCCATTAATTTCAGTTAATACCAATAGTTGATTTTCTGTATAATTAATAGCTGGTCACCGGGGCTTGTTTTTGAACACTGCTATAGAAATAAAATCACGACGTTTCACAGAGCGGCCACAGGCACCGAATCCTCCGAAGCGTCCGTTTAACACGGTCACTCCTCCAGTCCATTTCCTCCGGACATTTAACGCAATTTATAGTATTTCCAACCTTGGAGCCATTTCAAATTAAGTACTTTGATATTGTAAAAAGGACAAGATAGTATTTATGGATGTCATTGGAGAAGCGCGTTGCATCACTCCAAAATGCTGTGTGTTGGCGCGTTCCTGAAATACATCTTTGGACCCAGAGGAGCTCCAGCTAAGTGACTTTTTTTCCTGTTGACCACAAGGCTATCAATATGTCTGCCTCCTGACACTGGCCGATCTCTCTCTGGGCTCTGAGGCCGGAGTCCGAATGCTGACAACTGCTCCCTGCACAACTCCGCTGGACCCCATCCAGGACACTCCATTATAATACAGTTATTTTTAGACAAGCCGACGCAAATAAATATTTATAGTTGTTTGCAGGTCAGAGATCTCCATCAACAGCGGGGTGGATCACAGTGACGAGAACACAGCGAGTGAGGTGTGGAGGGTTAAAAAAAGTGTTATGAATGATTTTAAAGACAAAGTGTGTTGCGGATTCTGATAAATGTGTAGGTTCCAGCCCCAAATATTAACATTGAAACTGGCAATTGTTCAAGAGTACAGAAAGACGGACCTCCATTGGTCCACTTGTGCTGATTTTAAACTTCATTTTACATAAAGAATTGCTGATGAAGACAAAATAGTGACTGAATGGTAACGTTTAATGTGTTTTTTTCCAACCAGCTTTAGGACAGAATGAAGGAACGTAGGATTCATTGTTCATCCGGCAAAGATTTCTAAAACATGCAAACTCCACATAAAGCCCAGAGCGGGAATCAAACTCAGAACCTTCATGCTAAGTGGTTCAGTCCAGTTGATCTCTAGGAAATGGGAGCGGAGATATGATGTACAACAGCAATAAGCACTTTTTTGCGGACCGCAGGAGCCGGTGTGGTGGCACAGATACCCCAGCTGCTTAAACCTGTCACCATTGAGCATCAGCAGCTTGACGGCTGCGGCGGACAGATCAGATGGAACGCCCACATCGACCCCGCGGCCTCTGATGCAGTGGCGGTGCTTTACGGCGTGGCGAAGCGAAAGCCCGTTCCCCTTACCTTGACCTCCCATCACCTCTTCCTCCGCTGCCTCCAGCTCTCTGGGCTGACCTCGTCCTCTCGGGGCCTCCGGCCTCGCCTCCGACGGTTGAGTTATTACCATAATTACCCGAAAGGTGTCGGAGGAAGCAGCCACATGGCAGAGGCCGCTAATGTTTAACAGAATATTTGGGTGTTTTATTGACTTTAACTCAACAGGGGGGCAGGATGATAAGAGAAATCACTCATGTGAGAAATGACGAGCGGCCAGAGCTCACGTGTCATATTTCCCCAGGACAAGCTGTAAATATTCCCATAGAGGAGGACTTGGATAAGGGTGGCTATGACCGGAAAATGCACTTTAAACAAAGATTAAATCCATAAAAAGTCCTTCCTATCCTACCATAGTAAACTTTAGACATGAGTAAAGATGTTTTCTTCACAGGGAACAGAAGGGTTCAGTTTGAGGGGAATTCCATTTCTTTTTTGATTTCACTGTAATGTTTCTTCAGAATGACTTATGTAGACCTTTCTCTAAACTGTATGTTTTTCTGAAGCCTCAGAAATCTATTGGATCAAACAGCAGCTGCTCCTAAAAACAGGATGGGGTCATAAAAGTTGCCTTGTCAAAACAGGAAAATTCACCGGGAACCGAACTATACTTTAAAAGAAATCTTCTCTCTTCCACAGTCATGTCTGTAATGGCACATCTAAGGAGCCAGGAGGCCATGCATATTCAAACAGAGGAGCCCAGGCTGCCATACGCAGGGCACCGGGGCCATTGGCCTTGGGCCAGCAATTCACAGGAAGACAAAGATTTTGTACAGTCAGCACACATTTCTATTAGCATCTGTATTTACACATAAAGGCCCATTCAAACACACACAGAGGAAAATAGAAACACACACTCACACGTGCCCCCTTAAGGTCAAGGCATTAGCATTCCGATATGTTCAATATTCAGGCTTTGCCGGTCCTATACAGCTTCCCGTCAAACCCGTCCAAGATGGCACTTAACCGCGTGTGCCCGTGTCTTATTATGCAGACCCATCTGTGTGGGGTCAAAGGTCGTGGCAGGGCCTGGCAGGGGCTACAGGTGAGCAGATGAGAACAGTAGGGGTTCGGTTTAATTTAGATAAGCGCTACAGGATGCAGAGCGACGCTGTACCCAGAAAGGACGGGATGAACTTTTCACACTGTGCCTCAGACTCATCGTTCCAGTGGGTGGAGAAAGAAAAACAAAAACCAATCAAAGAAAACCCTCCTTTTTCTTTCGGAGGTTTGTTCTGCACTGACAAACAACAGATATGTGTACTCACAGGGTTGTGTCACCAAGTCTGTCATTACTGCCATCAGATCCCAACACACAGCAAACACTCAACAAAAATGACTGTAGTGGTGTGTGTGTGTGTGTGTGTGTGTGTGTGTGTGTGTGTGTGTGTGTGTGTGTGTGTGTATGTAGCGGTGTGAAAGAGAAAATCCCTAATCTGGCATGGATCTACTTCCCGTCTAGACGGCGCATGTGAGCGGAAGCCAACATGCTTCTGTGTGTGTGCATGTTTGTGCGTGTGTTGATGCATTAAATTATGGTCCATCCGGATTTTGTCTCTGAGTGTAGAGCCTAGGTTATGTCTTTAAGAGAGAGAGAGTGTTACGCACTCTCATTCCTCCAAACCAGAAGGCTGACATTAACCTTTGGCCTTCCGGACCTACTGTCGGATGTGTGTTTTTAACTGGACAAATCCCAGTAAAGCTCATGTTTTCACTGTTTCGACGGTTTGTGACCTGTGCCAGCACAGTTGTGATTCCGGCCAATTTCCTCATTATCCAACTTGCAGTACTTACGGGAATACCGAAGCGGGGGTGGTGGTGTGTGGAAGGGTAAGGTTGGAGGAAAGTGGAAAAAGGCCTGATGTGATTTTCTCTTAAACTCCATATGAAAACAAGCGAGACAGAAAGACTCTTTTCCCATATTCCATGATCCTTCATCAGCGAAACGGTCGATAAAGCAGTTCAGTTTGAGCAGTTTAGTCTAGAAAACCTGGCATAAAATCTGCTACCCAACACGTTTAGTCACTGTTTAAAAGGGCTGAATCATCACAGCCACATCACAATTGTACATTAACAATCTCGACACACTTTATTGAACTTTCTCCCATCTGTCGCACACAAAGTGCCAAAAAAAGTGTGTTTAGCTCAGCTTAGCTTTGACAGCATCAGACAGAGGTGTGAATCAACATCACGCTTGTCGCTATTTCATATTCATGCAGGGGCCCAATGACACTTTGTCCTCTGCCTTCTAAAAGGGCCCTAACTCAGCAGATCAGCACCTCTTCAGACTTAGATGGAAAGTGAACAGTCGTCACCTCTGTGACATCCCACAACATTGGAGCCTGCTCGCCAAAAAACATGGCGGTCGTAGAGCCAGGTATTTCAAACAAATAAATAAATAATGACAGGATGGTTTTAGATAATAAAGTAAATAGTTTGAGTCCGACAAAATGAAAAGTGAGCCGCCAGCTGGTGAAACAATGTCAAGAAGTTGATTTTAAAAACTTTATGTCCAGGCCAGCCAGAGGCGTGATTAGGAATAGTCCATGTCCCCCCCCCCCCCCCCCAAAAGGCCATCACCTGTTGACAAATGAGCCACATAACAGTCTTGTAGAAGTTTATATTTTCCCCCAATGTCACCGCAGACATTGTGTTGTGGGTAGATGAATCCAGAAAGTTAATAAATTAGTTAATAAATTAGGTTTGTTTCGATTTGGCGGCAAAGATTTATTATGAGTTGCGCCTCGGCACGCGGTGAATGGAGGAGATTGTGAAAGGAGAAAAATAAGGGCAAATATCAAACAGTTTTAGTCAATAAACACTTTTGGTAACAATCCAAAAACTGACCGACACATTTAGCCACCGTAATTTCAGAGCTCGCTCAGTGCGCCACACCTGACAGGTTCTTCCAGTTAGCCTTTAGCAAGGCCAGTGCCTCAATAGCCCACTAGGCTAACAGCCATCAAAACACAGCCAGACCCAACAAAAGTGACAAACTCTTTAAGTCATCGTCTAGCCAGCGTGGAATTCCTTTCATATACATGTATCGCAGGAGTCAATGACTAACACAGATGGTGGACAAGTCCAATGAATCACCGGGTTCGATGTAGCCCTGACATACACATCATTGTCTCCGCTGCTGAGGGTTTTAGGGGTCTCCTGTTATCGTCTGTACCCAGCCGACTCCCCACCGGATGACTCAGAGGCTTGTTACCCCAGATGAGGCAGACTTTACTGGGCTGGCTTGCCCTCGCTATTGCGGGGAAATCTGGCAGGCCGACACGCAGCATTTTGGGGTTTGTCTGTCTAGTCAGCGCAACCCTGCGCCGGGCCCTGTGGTTGGATGGGAAATATGATGACGTCTCTGAAACGATGGAGGAATGCTTGTAGACTTTGAGAGGAAGTTACATTTAATCTTAAAGCGACTACCCCAAAAAGTAGAAGTCAGCAGAAATGTAACCAACATCACTGGGCCGGGGGGAGGGGGGCATGACTTTTTTAGGACGGCTGCCCCGGCATGTGTTTTTATTTTCATCATCTGGTCTTTGAATGCATTCCTTTTCTGTGTGCTGCACTAGACGGAGAGATTGCCGGGGAATGAGTCACTGGAGCCCCGACCCAGCAGTGAGGTAATCACTGGAGGACGCTGGGAGTGAAAGGCGGACTTTGATGGCGGTGATGTCTGGGATCGTGTCTAGGAATCCCCAGACGGTTTCACACAGTGCGTGCACGTCTGGTGGACCGTGCGCCCACACAAACTGTGCGCTCCAGACAAATTTGATAAAGATGTTTACATGCAGAATCTCTCCAGAGCGGCCGGAAATGGACTTCCGTCTCTGTAGAGAGGTTGGAAGTGATTCTGAGCAGGAGGATTAAGAAAACGGCAGTTCAAACGTTCATGTTGAGGTTCTGGGTTTGACACGAACGTGCAGCAGCTATTGTTTGTTGAGCAGCATCACCTGCTGGCTTCATGGAGAACTGCCAACATCAGGATCACCGTCCAAGAATGAGTCAGAACTGGCCAGCGCGCAGGAGAGTGCATGTTAACTGCAGAATAGCACGGTGGTTAAAGAGGGAGATCAGTTATTTATGTCAGACTGACATAACAAATGGGCAAAGTCGTGCTTGAGAGAAATCATTAGGGACTATTTAAAGAGATGTTAGAATCAATGCGCTATTTAAGGATCTTTTATTCATCCAAAGGTTTATGTAGAATTTCCAGCCGATATTTTCAACTAACACAGCCATAATACAGTTACATTTTATTCAGATTCCAATGAGGGAAAATTAATAAACTGCTTTAATTGTAAATTGTTCTTGCATTTGAAGCAAAGTCAAATGCTTTTTCTTTTTACCCGAGAATGATTCATATAATCTATATATACAACAGAGTTGGACATTAATGGACCAATCTATGCTATGTTAACGTTTTAAATAATAAAATGCCAGCCCCTATGGTGTATAGACGGGCCTTCTGGTTTTAAATAGAAGTGTCTGTGTGGCTTATTTTAAATTTTTTAATTGAGTTTATATAACGTGAGCCGATACGTGTAGGCATTACATAGATTGCAATATTAAAAGATGTAGTGAATTTAAGTGATTTAAAAGGAAATAAATGGAAAATTTCATCAACTAAGGAGTTTTGCCTCTGAAAGTACCACAACTCGCCACTAGAGGGTACGCGACTCGGCTCACATATGAGTTGTTTTTAAAAAAAATCGGTGATATTAACTCAGTTTACTGTGCTTTGAAAATAAATGAAAGATTCCAGTAACTTTCCAACTTTCCGTGCTTGTCGTGGTTAGAAAGTGAAATCACACCATTGCAGTTTTCACGTGTCACGCTTGATGTGTGGTGCATCCCACATCGCTCCGGGCTCTCCCCGGTCTCTGCGGTCCCTCCTCCACCAGACGTCAGAAACCAGGGTCGCCTATAAAACACCCGAGAGGCCGTGCAGATCAGTCAAATCCTCATACATATCGGCATCCCGACAGGCTCCTCCGCCACAGTAGAGAGCAGAAATCCGCTGCGGGAAGACTCGAACCTCTACTGGACTGCGCACAAGAATGCAAATGAAACCTTTGTTTGTTCCTGCAGGTATATTTTATGCCGGAGAAATTTCAGAAATGCTGTAAATCTGGAATGGGTAAACTCGGATTTCTGCAGATAACTAAAGGGCTGAACAAAAGAAAGCGAATTCAATTTCTGAGTCTATAAAGGAAGTTAGGAAAAGTTCGATTTAAAGTCATACCGACCTTATCGAGTTCTGCACGCTGCGCACAGAACCAGATGCACACAGTAAGATGCATTTGGGCAAGGCTTTACTGTTTGTCCTGCTCCTCAACTGCGCGACTCTGAGCTCATCTTTGTCCACTTGTGCCACCGTGGATATTGACCATGTGAAAAGAAAGCGCGTCGAGGCGATACGGGGTCAGATCCTGAGCAAACTCCGACTGACGAGTCCTCCGCAGTCCCTGGGACCGAGCAAAATCCCCTATCAAATTCAAGCACTGTATAACAGCACCAAGGAGCTACTGGAGGAGCTCAGGCGGGATCGGCAGCAGAGTTGCGGTCAGGAAAGCACGGAGACAGAGTATTACGCCAAGGAGATATACAAATTCAACATGGTCTATGGTCCGCCGGAAAGCAGTAAGTATTGAAACGCTTGAAATAACTGTTTTTTGTTCTTGGTTGTTGAAATGCCATCGGTCAGTGCGTCTGGGCTGTGCGTAATTACGCAGAGATCTAGCCGGTGCCAAGCAGACGTGCATACTTTCCAAACTCCAGGTCTTCAAAATCTGTTCTTGGTTCTTCGAACCAAAATGATCTCAAAAATGGATGAGAATAACAATATATTTGCATGTTTTATTACTTTGGCATGCCAGTGGGACGTTGCTTTGTGCACGCTTGTCAGAGTTTGCCTGCACTTGTTGCCCAGGCAGGTTTTAAATCATTTCCACAAAATTCTTCTGCACAACGAAGTCCAAAAATCAATTTCCAGGTCATTAACTGAAAACCCGGGCTTTAACCACTGCAGCAATGTTTCAGAGAAAGTCCCTTTTCTTTCCCTCCTGACGCCACTCTTTCTCCTGTTTCAATTATTCTATGAATCTTCCCTCTCTTCACGTGCTCCTCCAACCCTTTGAGCCAGGCCCAGATGAGGGACACATCTGTACGCGAGGGCAGGGAAAGGGCTTATGGACAGGAAAGAAATGGGCGAGGGAAGAAGGATTTGGTGTAGACGAACGTCTGTATGGTGGAAGAGTGGGGTCGGGGTCACAAGCGAAGAGTTCAAGCGAGATGAGAACTCAGTTTGTGAACTCTCACTGTAAACCGGGAGCTTAAAAAGCTTTAAACATATGAGACTTCAGGCAGTTTGCCAATCAACTCAGGAACGGTAGCTGGATGTGAAGGAGCCCAAACGGGCCTTGTGGTCGAAGGCGAAGCCAAGATCATTGCATCACACAGGCTTTGAAATCAACAGGTGCTTAAAAGAATCCACAGACGCGCTGGCAGAACACTGCCTGCAGACAGAGTTGACTTTTTTCCACGATTATTGTAAGAATACGATTTCTTCTACTTTTTTTTTGCTGACACTTAATCAGCTGCTTCTGGTGAACCAGAGAACATCAATGCGGGTCGACGTGCTCACAACTGACAATTTTTACTTTGTCAACACTAAGATTATGGTATTGGGATGGCGGTGGCTGTTTTTTTTTATTGAGTCCCAGATGACCTCAGTCTTGGAAATATGTATTCTGTTATTGCCTTGTATAGCCACACACATGCACTCTGCCTATACACGCAGATTATTGCTGATTGGAAATAATAAATCAAAATTCCAAATAGGCTTTTTTTTTCAATGAAGACTTAAAATGCCAGAGGGTTGGGCTCGTACTATTCATATATCTTGACTCCATTGGTGGAGACAGGAAGCTGACATGACAGATATATTAGCGCTCGTTTCACTGGGGGAACAACAGTTAAAGCAGCAAACAGGAAGTATTAATAGACTGTTACTGAGTGATCTGTCAAATCTTTTTTTTTTTAGACTTCCCTTCAGTCTCCCAAGAGGAAAGACAAAAACTGGCAAGACATCATTTGTCTTCTTGGTCACGAGTTAAAATGCCTCATAGGACTGTTAAAACATATGGCTAAACTATAAAGCCAGCTAATTTTTTTTTCATTGAGGCTATAGCATAATCCGTTCCTCCTTTAGTGCAATTGTTTGTACAGGAAACCACACATGAGGTGTAGTGAATGTGACTTAAAAGGAGACTTTTTAGAGCTACATTGTGCTGCAGTTTGTAGCATAATGCTAAGAAGACGGTGTTATGAAGCCACCTTAGCTGAGATTTGAGGTCAGCTGGAGCGAAGATATCAGGAGTTTTGATACCAGGGAGGTGATATCACGCTACGCTGTTTCAAATACATTTTCATTTTCTCCAAATATAGCCAAAACATGCTGGAGTAACTGAGGAATTTTAAAAAAGCAGGAAAGCTGATAAACTGGTCCTGTATCATAGAGCCAGATGACAGTTTGCAATGTGTGGCAGGAAATAATTAAATATAAAGGTTTTTTTTAATTGCCACATTACAGGAATGGGAATTGTGGGATCTATATCACATTTATAGTGAATCGTATTTGTTGGGAAACCATCTAACTGCTGCATTCATGGCCAGTAAATCTCTGCTTATGTGTGATTGCTGAGGTTCAGACTTACATTTGTTTAAACCCGTTCCTGAGAGGAACTTTTCACGGTGTTCTCCTGTAACATTGTTTCTGGTTTTTCCTCTTCCAGATGATCTGTTCTACTGCCCAAAAAGCATCACCTCAAAGGTTTTCCGCTTCAACGTGTCTGCCATGGAGAGGAACTCGACACACCTCTTCAGAGCAGAATTTCGCGCCCTGCGGGTGCCAAACCCGGATGCCAGGAGGAGCGAACAGCGAATTGAGCTCTACCAGGTGTGTAAAGGTACCGTTTCCTTGTCCTTTCACAGAGATGAGACGAAAATCCCACAGTTGAGGCGACGAAGAGCTACCGAGCTAGTTTAGCCTCACGTTGTGATACTCACAGAATAATTATGTCCTTTTGTGGTCCAGCAGAGAGAAAATGTGTCAGAGTGATTGTTGTTGCTTTGCAGATTATCAGGCCAAATGAACACATCAGGAAGCAACGCTACATTGCTGCCAAGAATGTGCAGACCAGAGGGGCCAAGGAGTGGGTCACCTTCGATGTGACCGAAACCGTGCGACAGTGGCTGATGAACCGAGGTGAGACTCGGGTCACCGGACCGTGATTGCCGACGATTTCCCCTTAAAGGCGCGGAGTTTGCCTTTCTAATTATAGCGACGTTGCTTTATAATTGCTTCTAATCAGGCAGCAATCTGGGTTTGGAGATCAGCGTGCACTGTCCCTGCCACACCTTCAACACAAACGGTGACATCATCGACGGTGAAAAGGAGGTCCTGGAGGTGAAGTTCAGAGGTGGGTTTGGAAAGTCGCCTCAGCCACCAATGTCCTCAGTCTGCTGCCTCGTTTGGACGGCGTAAACATCGGTGCTCTAGAGACGTATCAAAACAAAGACCTTTTTTTCCATTACTTCAGACTTTCGCGGTTTCAGCGGTTGTTTTGTGGAGGAGAATTGCAGGGAAAACGGCTTTGCAGTCAACAATTTCGCAAATGCTAGAGTCGGTTTGAAGCTACAAAAGTAACAAAAAGCCACCGAGCGGCTGGAGCTTGACCTTGACTGTGTCTGTAATTAAGGCGTGGATGAGGAGGACAAGCGCTTGGACCTGGATCACCTGAACAAGAGGAAGGAGCAGAACCTGCCGCACCTCATCCTCATGATGATCCCGCCCCACCGCTTGGAGACTCACTCCTCACGTCGGCACAAGAGGGCTCTGGACACGAACTACTGCTTCTCGTAAGCCACACACACACACACACACACACACACACACACACACACACACACACACACACACACACACACACACACACACACACACACACACAAAGCTAATGTGCTAACTTTTACACACTGCAACTGATTAATGTCGGTGCTTGGTCAAAGAAATACAGAGGAGAGCTGCTGCGTTCGCCGGCTTCACATCGACTTTCGCCGCGACCTGGACTGGAAATGGATCCACGAGCCGAGTGGTTACGACGCCAACTACTGCTCAGGGCCTTGTCCCTACCTGAGGGGCTCGGACACCACGCACAGCTCGGTACGAGTACACCCAGAAGCTCTTCAACGCTGTTGTCTGTGAAAAGTTGCAGCTATATTGTGGCCTGTTTTTTGTATTATGGGACTTTCTGAGACAGAGAGCAGAAAATAAGTAAGTCAGAGAGGATAATAATGATGATCTGGGCTGGAGGTGGTTTGCATTGTGGTTTTCAGTGGAGGAAGGAGGAATAAGCAGCTTAAATACAGTAGCGTATCCTATAAGTGTGCATGACTGTGGGCTGACACTGGCTTTCTGGTCTGATTCAATCACAATATAATTCATTAAATATAACGTAGCTGCTTTGTGCCGTCCTGCAGCTCCTGAGCCTGTACAACACTCTAAATCCAGAAGCCTCCGCCTCCCCCTGCTGCGTCCCTCAAGACCTGGAGCCCCTCACTATACTTTATTATTCTGGACGAACCCCCAAAGTGGAGCAGCTCTCCAACATGATCGTCAAGTCCTGCAAGTGTAGCTGAGAAAGACGTGACCCTTGATGTAGTGCAGCAGGTTTTTTTTGTTTTGTTTTGTTTTTTTACCCCCACGGTACTGACGAAATCTTTGCCGTTAGCTGTGATAACTGACCCGAAACGCCACTCCGGAGGTCACACCTGCACGTTGTCTGTAAAACTTGAGGTCATCTTTTTTTTTTTTTTTTAAATTCTCTTCCTTTTTCCATCTTTAGTCCAACTAATGTTCCATATTTCCTTCTAGATTTATGAAGGTGGACAGCTAATTTGTTAACAATTGATTACGTAGCTCCTCGAACAGTTTTCTTTTCTACCTAAAAAGAACCGTGCTGCTTCACACTGACTGAAAGAGACCTGGGGATATTTTTCACGAATATCTTGGCCTCGCAGTTTGTCCCCCCCCCCCCCCCCCCCGTTTGGGACGATGTCGTCGACCCCGGTTTCTCCGAAGGGCCCTTTCAGGCCGGATTACCTTCAAACAGTGGACATTATCTTCAGACACAAAGGAGAAAGGACAGAGCCGCGGCTGTAGCCAAAGTCATAGCTGTGGTCAGGGGAAAGGAGAGATGAGAGAATGCCTGTTGGATTTGCAATGGAAAGTGAATGAACAAAGAAGTTGAGCCAAGCTTTTTCTCTTTGTGGCCGGCCAGCAGCAGTGGCCCCCTTTTCTCTCTCTTTTTTTTTCTTGTCGTGAATCTATTGAAACGGATAGAAGATGAAGAAGAGACCTGTTTTGTTTTGGGGTTTTTTTCAAAAAGGGAAGAACTGCGATGGGAACAAGCCACGCGAGCACGCTGCCGTTCACTGGACGTCTCTATTCCGAGCAAGTTCATATTATTTCTGGGACATCAAAAAATATACTGGAAAAGAAAACATGTGTTGCGCAACAGGTTTTATGAGATTTCTTTTACATTAAGAGCAGATTTGGTTCTGTTATGCAACTTGTGATATAGTGATTGTTTCCCAAACTGGGACAAAAGTTGATTTTTTTCCTTGTTTCTCTGCGGTGTAGAAAGAACCAGACTCATGTGTCCATGTTTATTGTAGTGTTGCCAGTTGGACAGTGCGTGATCCTGGATGTGTTGTGTAAAAATGTGACCTTTGTCCGGCGGTGACGAGACGTCTAAGGCGATTTCCAATGTTCCTCTTCTTCTCCACCCACCTGCCCGCGGACAGGAGACCCATGTTACCTCTTTTATCCCTCCTGCTCCATCCCTCTGTGTTTCAGCGCTCTTTCCCAGTGAGAAGACTAAATGCAAGGAGGAAACTTTGGAGCGGCTCCTTTTCCCCTGAGTCAGGAGATTCTGAATCCCAGTGCCGTCTCACTCTCACCCAGCCGGCTGCCTTGGCCGGAGTTGGCACTTTCTCTGGCCTTTTTCACAGTAGTATAACGTTGTATGATTGACGGTGACGACGATTAAAATTTACAATGTGCAAAACGTGTACGATCCCTTCAATAACTGCGGTGCGTTTTCGTCAAATCGGCTCAGGAAACCTTGAGAAAAGTGGGGATTCAAATTAGGAAATGATGAATTTCCCCCACTGGTGGTGTCTGCCATGTTGAAATGCCATTTTTTTCCTCAGTGTTTTTGTTCCATGCATGTATGATTTGTCTTCCATGAATCTCTGCAGCCCCACCTGTTTCCTGTAGGCACACTTAAATACCCCCCCCCCCCCCCTCCACACACACACACACACACACAAAGTAATAAATTCAGCTTCTTTCTCTGGGAATTGCTGCTGAGTCTTCCCAAAGCAATGGATCTTATATTCAGTAGAAATTAACGGGCAGATGGGAGTTTAAATGACGCATAAATCTGAGAAATTTAATGCACATTCAGCACCTTTGCTAATGTATTTATGCTCCTGCAGGGTGACAGTTTGTCAATGCAGCTTTGATTCATCGAGCACTCTGCAAAATCAAATTTAGCATTACAATTACACAGTTTAAAGGACTGTTTATGCTTTTATTGCACTATTTTACAACCAAATTAGACAGTATGTTATCTAAAAAAAAATCTAAAGAACCTTTAGCGAAGGTTTTTAATGTTAGCGTCTGACAGTCGGTCGCACAGATTTCAGGTTTGGTGGGTTTGAGCTAACGTGGACTGACAAGTGGGCAGAGAGAATTCCCTTTTCCTGTGTGCCCGTTATTGTACCCTGTCACAGTCAATCAGAGATGAACCATGATGGAAGCACAAAGACCAGAGGGCATGACCACGTCTAAAAACAAGGGCCGGCGCTTTAAGGGCTTTGACGACAGGCCTGTACTAACAAACGCACATTGCTGGTAAAGAGCAGCCCCGCGCTCCCATGCCTGGGTGACTTCTCACCTTCAGCAACAGCAAGGACGGGTCAGGTCACTCAGATGCATCGCTCGTCCCCGCTGGGCAAAAAAGCTTTCACAGCTCATTACGACAAGCTGCTCTTTATGAAATACTGAACTGTGTTCAATAGTAACTTCATAAAGGCGTCCCAGATGAACCTAAGCAGAAATCTGGAGCTTGTCCGGCCAACATTTCCAAACTAAAAGGACAGATCAGGACTTCTGCTGAGTCTGGATTTCTTCTTCTTTACAGTAGGAGGACGTGCGATCTCAACCCCAAACCTGCAATAAACTCTTGTCTAGCTACTGGATGAGCAAACCACCTTCTGAATGGAAGTTCAGGGTCCATTTCTGGGGCTGCAGTCTGACTTTCTCAGAATTTGCGCTCGTCCAAGTTACCAGTGATGAATAGCATGACACGTAAATGCACAGAGGTTTGGAAAAGTCTGTACGCTGCTATTCCCTGAGCAGATTAACAGATGTGGACAGAGGGAAAAAACAGTGAGGGGGGAAGTGAGAGACAGAGATGGAGAGCGTGTGTGTGTGCATGTGTGCGTGTCGGTGTGTGTGCGTGTGTGTGTGTGTGTGTATGTGTGTGTGTGTGTGTGTGAGTGAGACAGAGAGAGAAAGAGAGAGAGTCCACAAAAGGACTTTTGCTGCAATAAAATCATCAGGTCACATCAGACCAGTTCTCAGGACCCAGGGTGGAAAGAGTTGTATAATTCAGCTATGAGAAGATCACACACACACACACACACACACACACACACACACACAACACACACACACACACACACACACACACACACACACACACACACACACACACACACGTAGATATACAATCAGGTCAGCAGCCATAGTGACTGGAGCAGAGTTAAGAGGGTGAACAAATATGTAAACATGCATCAACTTCATAGACCTTCATAACCAAACAAATGGATGGGAGGTCTGGATCAAACTGCAGCTTAATTCTCCAGTAAAAGTGTGTGTTTCCGTGACAGTATTCCAATAAGTGAGGGAAGCACAAGAGAGGGTGTGAGTGAAGGCAGGAGTGACAGAATCTGCAAACTCATTTTCTAAAATGTATTGATCTGCGATGAAAATAGCCAATCGTGCTAGTTTGAGTCCCATAAGGGGAACTGTTGCTGCAGATGTCGAGGGGGGGGCAGAAATACGAACACTCACCAGTCTTGAGAAAAATGTTGAATCTAAAGGCAAAGATAAGCGCTGGCTTCTTTGCATACTCAAATATAGATTTCTCCATCGTTCCTGGTTATTTCCTAATCTTCTGAATGAACGATAAACTTATTCATGTCAGGACAATGTCCAGGGTTGTAAATCCAGCCCGGGGAACAAAAAGCATTGTGCAGTGGTGTGGTGCCTTTCAACGCATGAATCTGTCATTGCTGGACTTTCTGGATCGTATTTCATTGTCTCGCTGGTGCCTTAAAAACCCGCCCCTGCGAACAGAGTCTCCTGTGGCTTTTTAACCCCGGGCTGTTTTCACTCCTAACGCTCTCTGGGCAGATATGCTGCTACTTCACAAATACCGTGCTGCCGAATTGTCCACCTTTGTTTCGAAGCCCTTCCTAAATATCCTGTAATTAGGGCCTGCTTTCATTATGTCCCTCAGAAGTATATTTTCAGATGCAGTTTAATTGGCTTCTCAGTGAAGCCGAGCCAGACGGGGAACGACCGTGGCCAAAGTCCTCACATGTTATTCATGAACGCAATCTGCGAAACGCTGTTTGACAACAGCTTTGTTCCGGCCAACATAAACAGGTCCAGAGTTTGCCTTGTTTTGAAGATTATATTAATGCGTCGGGGATTTGTTGTGCAGTGGTTGCGGTTGTGTGTTTAAGAAAGCGAGTTGAGGCTGGAGGCACGAAAGGATGCGTTTCATTTCGACCTTTAAATCAAAACCCCTCTTCCGTGGCCACGCTCGGGGAAGCGGATCTCGGCGCTGGTGCTCACATCATGGCACGCGGTCGCGGCGCTGAAACAAACTGTCCTGGCAATAAAAAGGATAAAAACGGCTCCTTTGTTGGAGGATCTGGCTTAAACTGCCAGCAATGAGGATCCGTTTTCCTCTTCTAGCTGGTTTTGGTCTCTCTGTTGCGGTCCGCACCTTCTCCGTTTACACGGAGCCATGATCTTTTCCTTATAGCCCTCACAGGGACCAGAGCGCTGTAGCGGCATCCTTTATGCCACGAATATATGTTTCGCAGGCACTCAGATAGGGAATATTAGGATACGTGCACACCTGAGTGGGTGGGAGTCCTCAGGTTTATGCTAGGTGAGGGCAACACCCCCCTGTCTCCCCCGTGTGGGAGGATCAATGAAGCTAAATGCTAACAATGGAGGCCTGACAGGCTCCAGCGTGAGGACTGAAGGGTTTTTTGTCTCTATTTTAAATCTTTTTTTTTTTTTTTTGGTTCTCATGGTTACAGCAGATCAAACAGGGAACAAGGGATTCATTATGTTTCCATACATGAATGCAAAAGCCTGAAGTCATGAGTCAACGAGCTGCTGGAGGCCTCAGCAGAGATTAAAAAGCCGCTTTGACCCTGGAAAATGAGTCGCTGTGTCACTGATCTGCTGCTGCAGTTGCACATCATTAAAATATATTTCACCTAATGTTGGTTTAGACCAACAGAAATCCGCAGGTGTTTCATTTACTGCAACGATAATCTCCCCTAAGACCATTTTAGGATCCATAAATCAGCTTTTAGATGATGTATCATTGCAGGATTCTTAAATTTAACTGCTGCTGCAGTACGTTTCTGCTCTGATTGACTATTCAGGAGTGATTACTGCCTTCCGACCTGCACGCAGTAAACTAATTGCTGCACACTTAGCCTAGAATGTGACTTATTAGCAATAGCCTGTTCACTAATATCATGCTACCAGTTAATGCGTGACTGAAGTGCACTCGTAAAGTGACTGGAGCGAAGTGTATTTTGACAAAAGCCATCTAAGTCTGAACTACAGTCGAACGACTTCCCCGTCTCTAATGGTCAACCACGATCCAGCCAAGTTCCTCCTGGATACAGGAAACTGCACACTTGGCTCTTTGTCCATTAACACACAATTTAATGCCAGCATAACTCAACAAAAGTGGAAAAAAAAGTGAAATTTGTACATCTCTAACGGCGCTGTAATTACTCTTCTATTAGTAACAAGATATTTCAGCCCCCGGTGTTGCCAAGTTACCAGCAGAAGCAAAGACGTGCTTTTCATCCACAGAGTCAATGAGAAACATGTTTGGTTTGTGCCTCCCCATTAATCTGCACGAGACCTCACGACTCCTATGGCTGGCAGGGCTCCATAGGCGACTGGCTGCTCTGTCTCACACAACGTGTGCGTGAGTGTGTGTGTTTAATATACTGCAGGCCTGAACTCCTGCATGGAAGGTTCACCTACGTGTGCGTGGGCTTCACTGGTGTCGGGATTTTTATATATGAAGGTTCGTATTCACTGATCTGAGAAACCATGGTGATTTTCACCACAACAAGGGCCTTTTCATAGCAACACTCGGATCCTCCACAGTTGAATTCAAATAAATTTGCCGGCTTCCTGGCACAGCGCGGGTTACAGGTTCTTGACGGGGTTAAAGTCACGGAAGGACCGTTCCAAATCGTTTATTTTGATGTGATCTTGTTGGAACACCCAGCTTTTCTTCTCTCTCTTTTTTTTTTAAACTTCAGGAGGATGATTTGAAGTTTAAGTGGAAAATTGAAAATAATCTGCTTTCATTTGTCAATGTTGCTGTGCTAGAGTTGGTTTTTAAATCTACTGGTATGAAATTGGACTGTAATAATTTTTATAGCGGCGGCTTTGATTGAAAATGCAACCCTTTCCCAAATGTAATTTCACCCATCTACCAGCCATCTCAACAGTCCACAGACATACTGGGGGGCTTGTTAGCAATGCTCTGTGGGCAACTTGCAAGTTGCTGCTTTACACTAAGCAAAATTTGGTCATCAATAGCAAATGTTGCATTGGAATAAGCCAAAATTTTGTTGTTATATAATATTAGTCAATCTTGGTCTAAGTTATCAAGATGATTAAAAGAAAATATTCATGAAATCTCAAATATTCATACTTAATTAATGTTTTTGTTCTAACACTATTGATTACACTGCCCCTGTGGTCCGTAGTAGTACTGCAAAACGTGGTCACGATATTTTGGAACATGCACAAATCTGGATAAAACAAATGCTGTTCTGGGTAGATGATGGCGTCTGCACAGCTTAAATGTGCCTTTAAGTGGAGGGAGCAAGTGTTAAAACTCCAACCGACTCCATAATGTACAGATTAGCTGTCTGGACCTGTCTTATGTAATGTTCGGTTCAGCGTTGCCAGTTTTATTCTGGTTACATTTTGTCAGTTTTTATCATCTACTTCCTGTCAAGTTTCCTGCCGGGGTGATTACATGCTCCACCCTAATGTCTTGCACCTGTGTCTGATTTTCCTCCCCGTCCCCTGAGCTTTCCAGCTCTGCTTCCCTTCGGAGCCACATCACCGTCATGACTGTGTAATTGCTCCAGTATTGTTCCCCCATGTTATTTTTGTGAACTTTTGTCTGATTTTTGGAACCCTCTGCCTCGGCCGCCTGTCCATCTCCGTGCTGAACATCCATCTGAATCACACACTGAACTTTTACTCCCGTTACCTGTTCTGCCTGCACAAATTCAACCACTTCCCCCCCTTCAGAGGCATGTTGTTTATGGCTTATTTGTTCATATGAATATGATTTGGGAACTGACAACAACGCCAGTCTAAAAGCACCTTCCATCCCACCACCACAGTGAGATCAGACAAATCAGAAGGCATCATCGCAGCAAGGGTTCCGATTGGTCGACCAGAGGCTGTCACCCAAATGGAGAAAAAAAAATTGTCATTATTTTCCTCGATGTTTCTTCTGAAGGCAGAAATCCCATGAGAGGAATGCAAAGTCAGCCCAGATAAACAAAAGCTGGCCAGTGGTGCATGTGAGCGCATTGTGTGGGATCTATGATTTGTAAGTCTGCAATGATATTTAAACAAACATTGCATAGTTTAAGGCCCGTCCTGTCATCGCTGTAAACAAACACTAATATGGGCACTCTGTTCGCGTCCCCCTACAGTTGCTGCGGACTTGGCAGGTCGCTGTCTCCGATCCCAGCGGAAACAAGAGCCACTTTGTCTTATTAAGGTGTCCCTGCTGAAGTCCAATCAAACAAACCCCCCCCCCCCCCCCAGATGGCTTAAACAGATCTGTAAACACACAAACTGGGATGCCGTCCTCTTCCTGTTGCTCCTTTGTGTTCCTTTCCAAATAAAATAGTGGTTTGACTGCAGCTGTAAACCGAGCTGTTCATCTGCGGCTACGCACAGCGTGTTTGCAAATACCAAACATCCCCGTAGTCACGCTGTGGTCCGTCCAACCGTCCACTTGTCCACAACCCAGTGAGGGATTAACATGTTTCTTCAACTACGCGGATTAACATTTATGTTCGGATGTCTTTTCCCTGCTCCAAATGTAATTAGCAGGAAGCGGAAACCCGGACTTGGGTAAGAGTGTCGTTGTTGGACGGGTGGACCTCGGCAGCAGAGAAGGTGCCGACACAGCAGATCTGGGCATGTCATCTGGCAACCTCCCATAATTACAGAGATATTAACTACTTCATCAAAAATCACAGTGAAATGTGAGACGCTTGAAATTTAATGACGCTAAGCTGTGATTATCAGTTCGTGCATCTCAATAGTTCAAATAATTCTGGTACTCGGTTGCAGCTTAAGCTTGTTATTGCTTGTGTTATGGTTCTGACTCTCGGGTTTATGTTCCCAAGTAATTTCCTACTTCATATTTCCTGTTTTTGTGGCTTTTATTGCCCTCATGTGTTTCACCTGTGTCTTGTAAATGTTTTTGCTTCCAGCCATTTCCAGCCTGTTGGTACTTTCTGACTGTTTTTATTTCTTTTTCTTTCCCTGCCAAGCCCTCCAGCTAAATCGCTTCTATGGGATAGAGTATTTGGGTGCTTTATTTTAATTAAGTCATAGTGTAAGTGCAGCCCCTGTACCCTCTTAGATGATCACAGGTGCCTCTTTACCCTCATATTTCATCTCCCGGCTTTTCAGTAAATACAGTAACAGACCAGATCTGGAGGACTACACCCACTTCACATTAAAAGCAGGGTCTGACCTTTGACCTGTCAAACATAATAGATTACCCAGGTTCCTGCTTTAACCAGTTCTATCCTCAACCTTATAACCAGGTCTTAACCCTCGAACAGTCCTTTAAGCTAAATTGGCCCCAATACATCAATACATGGTGAATACATGGACACACACTTCTCCAATGTACACTTTGTACATTTGTGATGAATTTTATCACGACAGGGCTTCAGCTCTGATCTGTACAGGGAGGCAAATAATCCGGCAGAGTCTCACATGTCCTGTCTTTTAGTTACATCACTTTCCACATTCAATCAACTGTATATCTGCAATTTATTCCCGCTTCCTCTCTCAATAATTATGATTCCCAGCGTGTTTCCACCAAAGCCTTCCAAAGTTTGCTATGCTTTTCATTTCCCGCGACAGAATTTAAGCAAACACGAGTATCTTCTTAGCTTTGACAATTCCCCCTCATCAGCCCTGATTGCATCAGATCGGTCGTGCAGACTCCGTTCAGTCGTGCAGACTCCGTTCTTTCATCAG
Organism: Takifugu flavidus; assembly: GCF_003711565.1. Classification (NCBI taxonomy): domain Eukaryota; kingdom Metazoa; phylum Chordata; class Actinopteri; order Tetraodontiformes; family Tetraodontidae; genus Takifugu; species Takifugu flavidus. The sequence continues at coordinate 8,251,295 of NC_079538.1, forward strand.
TTGCTGTGAATGTGGACAGAAACATCAGGATTCCACCACTTTAAAGTCCCATGTTGGCCATAATCTCCACTTCTGGCTCAGATTTCACTATATCCACTGTTATCCTAAGAGAATTCAGGGCGACTAAGCGTTAAAGTTCAGGCTCCAAACTCCTCCTCCCACTTTTAAGGGAAATTAAAGTGCCAAGCGACACACTCAGAAATGAGTTTAATGTGGGAATTTCCAGAGCAGAATCCCTGAAACCCTCTGGCTCCTGATCAAAAAAAAAATCTGTTGGCCAGAATGACTTCAAGATAAGAGATATCGTTATTTTGAAAAGAACAAAACATTTCTCTTCCCAGAAGAACATCTGTTCTCATTTTTTTTTTTACCTTTAATGACACACTGTAATGCTACGATGGGGGGGCTCGGCCTTCATCCGTACCTCCACTCAGCACACACTGATTCGACAACCTCAAAACTACCGAGCCAGCAGGTCAACCATCAAACAGCAAGAAAATTACAAACCCCTCGCTGCACCGGTGCCTCATTCTGACATGGATTCAAGGAGCGGATTAAAACCTTGCTGTTGCACCAATTTCATTTCTCTGTCGGAAACCAAACAACCCCCCCCCCCCACCACCACCACCACCACAGCGAGGCCCATAAGTCTAGAAAGTAAACATCCATAATGAATTTCCCAGCGTGGGTAGATGCCCCGGTGCATGCTGGGTGGCTGCTGGTGGGCTCGTGCCTGTTTACAAATGCTATCAAACTGCATTTATGAGATGGGTTTGATATATTAATCCCCGAGCGCGTCCGCCCCTCCAGAGGTCGGGCCTCACACAGAGCGCGCGGCGCTCCGAGAGCGGTCAGATACAAACACGCTGCGGTGGGAGAAGTTCCGCTCAAAAATGTGTCAACCGCCTTTTCTTTTTTTTTTTGCAAGAAGAAAAAGGAGCTAAAGTATCAAAGGGAATAAAAACCGCTGCCTTACATAATCAAAGCCCCTCGGTGGTGATCGGTCGCGCCTATTCCACCAAGAGTGGATCCCAAATAAAACTTGCAAATTGAGACTGAGACATGCGGCTGCAGTGCCAGGGCTGCTGGGAACGCTGCAGTGACCACAAAGAATGGGGAAGTGTGACTCGAAGTGCTTTAATTTGTCTGTTTTACAGATGCAGAGTCTGATTTCTGGGTGCAGCAACACCCCCCCCCCCCACCTTGACTCGTTAGCTTGGTAGCAGTAAAGCTCTCCAAAGTTGTGATGTCAGCAAGCCAGAACCTGAATCCTGTCTTATGTCACATGGGTCCTCATCTGGCTCAGATTTCCTCGGCCAAGAGGTGAGAAAGACGGTCTTGGTCTTTTCATCTCATCTCTTCTCCATTTCTGCTTCTCTTTTGGATTTCTTGGGCTGTCAGCGTTTTGGAGGCTTTGATTTGGGGAGGGGGGGGGGGGGGGGTAACATGAACTCGGCCATGCAATTGCCAGTTTAATCACCGGCCGCTGCCAAGAATTTACAACAAAGAAAGGGAGAAAGAATTGAGTTTCATGTCCCACTTTCTTCTGCAGAAAAGATCTATTACTGTATATAAAAGTCAACTGTACAGGATTATGTGACAGAAGGCATGATTAATGCACTCCTTTGAAGAACTAAGAATAACCTTGTGAGAAATGTCCTCTGTTTCTTATTTTCATCATTATTTGAGCGGCTCGCTCACCATTTAAATTCTCAATATTTTCCCCCCATCTGGACGAAAGCAGCGCAGCAGCAAGACCTCAGTCCGATACGACAGAAACTAGAAGTGGGATCGAGCGCTCGCGGCGGCCAAATTTCCAGTTGCGCCGCAATTTCGAAACTTGCGCCGCGATCCAAAATGTAAATTTGACCATATGCTCCAAAAATCACTTTTAGCGAAAACAAATCCAGCAGGACCTGCAGTTAAAAATAGACACGGGGGAAATTTGGAGATGGTTCAGGTATGTTGTTGGTTAGCTCCACATGGCCGATCCATTGAAACTTCTCTATTATGACCAAGTGTATCTACAGATGTGGTCGGGGAACAGATTTATAACAGACCTGCGTTGGGATTCTTTGGCTGAAATCCGATTAGATGTTAATCTTTAACTCAGCCATTACCAAGAAAAATGTGTGTGCTTTTAAAGAAATTTTATGGAGAAAAAAAAAAGAAAAAGGGATTAGCCTCATGAATCAAAACCTGAGAAAATGACCATGGGTAATGAACAACCTAATTTTTCTGGATTCGGGTTTCACCACATGACGCAGAGACTTGTTGTGGCCTTAATCAAGCTCATTTATGCAACAATAGTCGAAAATGTTCACCGGTGACACTGGGAGAGCAGTTTCCAACATGCAGTCCAAACCCAGCTAATTGTTCATCCCGAACACATCCTGACTCACACCTCTTCCCTCTGCCAAACGCCGAGATTAACAGATGCCAACTCCATAAAGTCAAAGCTGGACAGGACGTTTCTGACAGAGCGAGAGAAAAGAGCTTAAATAACATTCATAACGTTAACGTTTATGAACCCACTTCTGCTGCTGTATGGGATTGATGGTGTTCTCAAGCCATGAAACTGACAATACGGGCTCAAGTCACACATTTTACTGTCCTCTATGCATCATATATTTATATGTGATATATATTCTGAGGCCAGCTAATATATTTTCCGTCTATCGTGGGCACTGTGACCAACATCTGACAGCCCGTCAGTTGCTCCCTCCCGGTAAAGACCTCTGTGAGACCATTACACTTTTAATTTCAGTAAATTTGACATTTTAAAAACTTTTTTAAAGTATTTTTTTTATCCGTTTACACCAATATTGACGTGCCTGCTTTACAGCCTGCTGTATTTTGTAGGCCATGATCCTAAACCCACCAAGGAAGAGCTGCTTGAGGCATCTGCAGGAACTACATCATCAGGACTTGAACCATCACACGGTGAACTTTTCCTGTCGACGGCGCCACAGGCCCGTTTACCTTTACACCGGTGTTACAATCCAAACAGATATAAAACACTGGCACATTTCACAGCGTTGGCAGAAAGCGTCGGCATAGCTCGACCAACTGGTGAAACCGCGCCATACATCACCGTGGGAATGGCCGCGCATTATAAATTAGAGCTATATGTTTAGGAGCCGCGGTGCTTAAAGTGTCCTACAACAAATTTTCCCCCACTGCTCATAAAATTGTCTTCATATCTCTTTCTCCCGTCTTGGCTCCCACTTGGAGTTTCCATGCGAGAGAGATGCCTTTGTCGCTCTCCAGATACCACCCAGTAAATGTAAAGCGGGCGTATGGCTAACGGGTACAGACATGGTTGGCTGCAGGACAACGAAAGGCGGATGACAGATTGATACCGGAGGAGAGGGAAGGCGCTTCTGGTCTCGCCATCATCGTTTTACAGCAAATACTCGCCGGGAGCTGAAATCGCAGATGTGCTGTAGAACCGGCAGCTCCTGTAGCCAATATTTACATCCTTGAGAAGCTAATGGACACATTTCTGGCAGATCCTGGACTTATTAGTGCAGAGTCGTGGAGTAATTAAAGGCGCGACAGATAAACATGGAAACTTAGATTGACAGAGATGTAGCGCGTCAGCGAACGCAGCTGCCGCGTTCTTGCGTCGGTCAGCGGTGGGAACACGACGCTGGTAGCTTGACAAGTACCCCTGAGTCCGTTTAGGATGTTATACAGTGTTTAGTACAGTGCTGGTCACAGGGAGAGCAGGCCACAGGTACCGAGAGCAGTGCACAGCGCGCGCTGCTCTCCAGGGTCAAGAGGTTAATGTTGTTTCATTTTTCGTTCTGGGCTCTTCTCTTCTGCCATTTCTGTATATGTTACACATTATATAATCTTAAATCTTCACACACGCCTGGGAGTTTTTGATGAACATCTGATTATTCATTCCAAACTCGATCAGCCTGCTGGAATGAACACTTGCGTGCCCACGACCTGCCCAAAACTTTATCGAAAATTGTGTAAGTACAATTGTTGATGTAGCTCTGTGGAGCCACCATTCCAGTAAAACTGTGTCCCGTTCCCTATAAAAGCCCTGGAAATGTCTTTTATGGGGAACACAGCACAATGGAAGTCAGTTGTTATGGGCGACTTGGGTGTTGGAAATAATTGGGAGCTAGCAGGCTAACGGCTAGTTAGCTCAGGGCAGAGCTTGAATGAGTTTAGCTGTTCGGAGGTGAAAGCGGAAGAACTGCAGAGTCCACAGAATAACACATGATCGAAAACAAATGAAATCACATTAAATGCAGCAAACGCTCACCCAGGAACACGTGCGCTAGTCTGCCAAACAAACGGAGCACGCTCACCTAAACAGACAGAAGATAATGACACACAGGTGGAACAAATCAGAGTGAGGCAGGAAACAGGTGAAGTGTGTGTGTGTGTGTGTGTGTGTGTGTGTGTGTGTGTGTGTGTGTGTTGTGTGTGTGTGTGTGTGTGTGTGTGTGTGTGTGTGTGTGTGTGTTGAGCTGCCAGTAACACGCTAAAAAGAATACTCCAAACTCACTGCCTGATGAATGAGCTAACAATACATTTTAGTACTTGAAACAGACACGACCGCGACATCCGATCGGCTGTATTTCTAAACTCCTGCACGGACCAAGAGTTTCCCACCGTCTTATCTGACCGACTAAAACTGAACAAACACAAAAAGCGTGCCCCTCTGGACTGCAAGAGCCTGCGATTGTGTTATTTGGCATCACTCGCGCTAGCTTGGGAACCGTTATTGTGCTGAAATTTTGCAATGAGGGGACAATTATCTGGCTGTTTTAGTCCACACAGATGATGTAATTAATTGCAAGTTCATCCGCGTGGCCAAGTCTGTAGAATTCCGCATTGAGAAGCAGGAACATCTGTGCCGTGTGTCACGGATACGTTCGCGCAAATGGGTTAAAAAGAGGACAACTGGAAATGAAAGCAAATTATTTTCGCAAATTAGATGATCTGGGAGATAACGAGGTTTCAGGTCAGCGGTGTGAAAAGACGTGGGAAATACAGAGCGGCAAAACATTTTAAAGGGAACAAAGATAAAACTGGAGTTGCTCCTGTCAGGCGTAAGGCAAACAAACCTGACCAGCAGCCCACTGGTCTCACTGGCAGTGACTGGAACCAGTCAGTGTCTGTGCTGGTTCGGTTTCACATGCTGGTTTATTTGGAGTTTACATCATGAACAGAGGAAAAGTAGGACTTTATCTGACCTGGAAGGAATTCTTAAACAGTGATATCGGCTCTGCGTGATCTATGTCTCAGGTCCTCTCCTCTTTCTGTCCTGTCTCCCCCCCATATGGGCCTGGTCCTGCTCAATGTTTCTCCCTGTTAAATGGGAGTCTTTTGCTGCTCCTTTGGGCTTCTGTAACCCGCCTAAAGACAATTATGATGCTGCATAAATAAAGTTTCCTTGATGTGACATGGAAGGGCTTCTTCTGGGTTTCCCCCAGCAGGAGACACCGGCCGATCCGCTCCGAAGATCCAAACGTACAAATGCTGGTAAACCTGACACAAACAAGCCAGCACAGGCAGAGACACAACCTCGTCCTCGTGACCTGGCGTCCACCCAGGAACCACCCTGATTGTGTGTTTGTGTCCCACATGGGGCTGTCATCGCAGATAGGTCGGAAGATGAATGGAAGTGCGGACGATGTGGGATGAGATTCAACCCCCCCGCTGCTCTTTAGCCCGGGGATGGAATGTGCCGCCTTGTGAAGCCTCCGATGGAGACATTCATTAAAGGATTAGCGCCCACACTTTGTTCTGACATAAGAATGAGGGCGGCTGAAAGGACATGGACGAAATGATGAAAACGATTTTCAAGCACCATTTTGTGCATGAGAGGAGATGCTGGCGGTGTAAGTGGCGACAATCACAACAACGTGCAAAGATCCCCCCCGCTTGTGAGGGAGCGCCACGCTGGCAAAGACAACAGCGGAGGCGGAATCCTGCCGCGGCTGAGCCCCTTCAGCTTTCATGGCGTGTTTTAGGTGTTGAAGAGGCTGAGATCAAAGCGAGCGTGGCCACTTTAATGTTCCCTCCAATGGAGCGACGGTCAACATGTCTGCAACGGCCTGGAAAGGCTCTTTGTCTCCGGAGGAGCGGCGGCAGCCACCGACTCGTAAGACAAATTCAGGAAACTCCGGTTAGCGAGGGAATGCTAGCAGACTTCCAGAGCCTTCCAGTAAGAGCTGGTCCTGTCGGCTCCTACCAAGTTAAATCTCAAACCGTTTCAACTGCTCCAAACCAAACAAAGGCGTTGCGTTTCTGAGCTTGTTTATTGAGAATTTCAATAATAGGCAATTTGGCAGCGGGGGCAGGAATCCTCAGCTGAAAATCATAAAAGGGGCAAGATGTGTGGTCTGGTGCTGCAGCTCAGCGCAACGGAAGGAGCGGGAGGACCAGGGCCAGAGTATTTCCCGTAGCATAACACATGCCGACAGCAGGCAGACATGGCAAACTGGACTCTTCCCGGTCTCACACTCTGTGCCAAATTAGGAAAATTCTTCCAGTGGCAAGTATCCATTACTCACTTTAAACAAACATCCGAGGCTTTTGAATATCAACATGATGTGTGTGTGTGTGTGTGTGTGTGTCTCCCTATAGGGCATCTGATATGGGGAGACCACACACACAGAATCACCTTTCAGCATCACCTTTCTGCTCACACGGACTTTTTCACCTCATTTACAGCCTCCGGGCACCCGGCGATGGAATTAGCCCCCAGCGGCGCCGCTCCCAACAAGCACCGGGTCGTTGTTGTTCACCATAGCAACGCTCTGAGGGGCAAAGTCAGCGCTTATTTTCAACACTTGTGTCATAAGAAGCGTCGGCGGGCACGAAGACATCCATCATCCCCCTTTATGAAGGGCCTGGCAGGAAAGAGCCGGGGGCCGACGGCTGCGGGGGCCACGTCGGCCCCCGGCTCATCCCATCTGGTGCCGATATGCCACGGTGGCGTCCAGTGGTCAGCTCCAGCCCCGACACGCCATGTGGCGCCTGTTGGTGAGCAGATGTTAAAGCGCCGCGGACGCACGGCGGCGTTCGTAAAGATAATTCATCTGAGGATCGGAGCCGCGGCGCGAGGCGCCGGCCGGGGTACGGCGCCGTCGCCCTGGCTCGCGCGTGGTCGTGTGCGTAATGAAGGGCGGCGCAGCATTAGAAAGTGATTCCCGGGGATTTAGTAAGTGCTGATGACACTTGTGCCGCTCCGCTTTGCAACGTGTTGCGTGAACAAAAAGGGATTCGCAGAAAACAGAGTGCGTCTTGATTTATACAGATTGGAAACAGGCGGCGCTAACAACAACAGGACATCAAAGCCAGTCGTGTCAGGCAAAGGGTCCCGGCTTTGTTGTTGTTTGTGGGGCCGCGATGCGATCTGTAACGCTACGTGTCATATTGGAGAAACCGCCAATGATTCACGAGCTCGTTCCGCTGAGACGTCGGAGGCGATTAGCGCTGCTGTCAGTTGCTGTTTTTTAGTGTCATATTTGTGTTTTGTTTTGTTTTGATCTTTTTGATATTTATTTGTGCCATGTGCTGGAGGAGACAACGCCTGCTCTTTGAAATAGACAACCCATAAATTCAAGCCTGGCCGTTACTCATCAGCGAAGCTCAGCTTCATTAAAAAGGACAAACGAAACGTTCGTTCCCAGAGCCGGCGGGTTTGGCCGGAGGTCAAAGGTCAGACCCAGGACTGGCTGTAAAACTCTGTTAGACCAAAGAATCACTGGCTAGCTGTAGCCTGCTGCCTCCAGCCCTGGTGCGTTACCTCCAGTTTTAACGGGCTATGAGCAGATATATTTATTAGTCTGTCGTCCACGTGCTGCGCAGCTGTAAAATTCACACGTTGTAAGCCCGTAATAATGTCGAAAGCCTCGGGTTCGATTTCACAGCGCGTCGTTCTTTTGGTGTTGAGCTCACGTTATGTGGCGGAGCTGGAGACAAGAGCGTTTGTTCCGCCAGATGAGCGAGATCGGGCCGCCTCATTCCTTCAACGGGAAAATTAGTCAGACGTCAAAAACGAGGCTTCAGTTATCCGCAGGTTGCGCAATTCCACTGAGAATTGGCGTCTGACTCCTGCTGGTTAACGGTCGCCGGTGATAGCGGGAGCACGCTAGCTGTGAAAACTGAGGCCGCCGTTCGTGTCAGCGGCGCCGCAGGCTTCAGTCCACATCAACAATCTGCTGCCGTCTGTTTTTTTACTTACTGACAAAGGTCTTCCAGTTGCTGGAAGGCCTCTCCACACACACGCGTAGAACAAACTGCAGGTTTTAGACGCGTCTCTATTGGAGTGTTTGGGCCAAATCTGCTTTTCTTTCTTTCTTCTGAAGAATTTCTGCTAGTTGAGGGCCATTTTTTTTCAGCAAATGAAAGCAACATGAGCTAGCTTTTCATTTTCTTGCTTTGATGTTCTTTTTGTTTTTTTTAAAGTATTATAGTATGTCAGGAGGGATTGATGGAAATAGAAAAACGGGAGCCAAAAATGGAAAAGAAACTTCTTTTGTTTGTTTGTTTAACGCTAACTCTTGACGTGTGCTGTGAAGAGCTGATGTTGTGAACACGCTGGCTGGCGTCTGCCTTTAAAAATAGTCATGTTGGTGCCTCTTTTTTGCGTCCCAGCGTGTAGCGCCAGCGCGCTAGCTTGCCAGTTGAACATACAAATTTGGCCTTCTCCATTTCCAGCTTCAGATGCTATTTTGTGTGTTTTTTTGATGTAGTTGTGCTTCACTGTAGTTTACACACACTGACCCTTCTATGGAAACATGCCTGATTTGGATTTTTGCAATTTTTCACGTTTTTTCTCTCTCTCTCTCTCTCTCTCTTGCTGGGTTTTATTTCGAAATCCAAGTTTGCTCCAACAGCCGTGACTCTGAGGACCCTGTTTTATTTTCTCCAAGCTTGAAAAGTGAGCAGAAACGGGGTAAAATGACAGGTGATCAAATGGATCGCCCACTTTTGCAGTTGTTTTTGAAAGACTCTGCAAAATGGATGATGGGCTGCGCCGGACGCCTGTTTCCAACTAGTCTCTATCTCAGGAACACAAATAAAGTAACCCAAACCTGAACCCAGCGTGCTGTCATCCATCTGGAATTCGGACCTTGAGGAAAATCGCAGTAGCCTGATTGTAAACGACCTCCAAAATCTCAATTTACGGTTGCTATTCTAAACCCAAAATGGATCTGGGCTCGGGGCTTTATTTGAACATCGAGAGCGTGCTCTGCTGCGCGTCCAAGACAAATACGTCTCCGGGTGACCCGCCGGCGAGGCACTGATCTGAGGGCCCGTTTAAGACCGCAGATGGGAGCTTGGATATCGCACACAGTGTGAAACGCTCTTAACCCTGAAAATAAAGATGCCAGTTTTCACATCAGGCTAATGAGAATCACATGGAGCAGCAGAGCATGCTGGGATCTGATGCGGCGGGACGGTGGCAGCGTGGTGCTTTTAGCGCTGCTGCGAAAACAGAAGCTAACGCGCGGCAGCCAGTATATACATGACATGAGGCTCTATAAGCAAATGAGAAAGACAGTCAAACCGCGGCGCATTTGTTTTCCCAGCATCTACATTTCATTAGAAGCAGCAAGGACGCGAGGGCGGTTGGGCTTCACAAGGGCACGGAGATGAGCGAAGCCTCCGTCAGATCAGCTTTCGCTGGGAACAGTTTGCCGCAGGGCCTCGCCGGCTTCAAGCAAAAACCCTAATTTCCTTGCAAATCCCATACAACAATATTAGCTTTAAACAAGAAAAGCATCGCACGTCAGCCCAGGGGAGCGCGGCCAAATATATAGGAAATAAAGTCACAGGAAGGATTTAACACTTGTTTCTGCGGCGCTGAGCGGCGGCGTTTAGGTCCGTGGCCATTCCACACGCAGAACGCAACAGAGCGCTCCCACATAAAAATAATGAGCTTTACATTCGGCCGCGCCGCTATTTCTGCCTAACTAGCGTCACACCTGAGCTGCAGCGTTTAATCGCCGGGGCGTAGCTCTGCGTTTTAATCGTGCATAAACGGCTCGGTAGCGAGTAGCTGCTTCACCAGACAATGTGCAAACAAATGCGCTTTGAAATAAAATTTCGGTTTATTTCGGTTTATTTAATGTGCAAATACGCTGACAATCCTACAATGGGAATAGGAGCGCGTGCGTGAGGACCAGCAGGTCACAAGAGGGAGGTTTGTTTGAGGGTTGAAACCAGGGTTTGAGGCTAAAGTTAGAACTGGGCTTAGGTCAAAGGTCAGGGTTCAGGCCCAGGAATGTATTATCTTTATGGGAGTCCTCACACTGATACAAATACGAACACGTGTGTGTGTGTGTGAGAGAGAGAGCGAGCAAACTTGGTTTTATTCCCATAATAAATGATTAAAACAGTAAATTAACCTGGAACTACTTTGTTAATTTGTCATTCGTTTTCCGTCCAACGACGCCGAAGGTCAACAGCCGTCCTGGTCGGGCTGAATGAGCCCGTTGCCTCAGATTTGGTGTCGCTGTGCTGGATTGAAACAACCACTCTGGTGAATTCCCCTCTGCTGAGGTCAAAGGTAACCCGGGACAAACGAGGACTACAGCTGAAGCCTTTTACACGTATTCCGAGCACAAACACCCGTGTGAATCCCGACTGGATCCCATCATGACCTCAGCCACGGGGATGATGTCGCTCTTGAGACATTTTCCAAATAAACTCCCGGTTGTGGAGATGGGTTACAGTAGTTGACTCCAGCGAAAAGGCTCTTGTCATTGCTTCACATCTGAGTCTCAGCGCCGCCATAATTCAGCGGGCTGGCGCACCGGGGGGTGATGTCACTTCCTCTTTCGCTCCCGGTGATGACATTCACAGTCGGACCGTCCTCGCCAGCGGTTCTCTGGTAGAGTAATGGCCTTTTTCTTGCCCCCACAGTCCAAGTAGTCGTCCACACGGGTAAAAATAAAAAAATAAACACGCCGACGGACATGTGATGAAGCGAATCGGAGGCCTGCGCGATGACTCACCCACCTGCGCTGTCCAATAATAAGATGGACAAAATGGACCCGGCCGGAAAATCGCTGGATTAGCTTCAGCCGGAGTTGCCAGATTGTGATTCATAGCAGGTATTTTTTTTCTCTCTCTCTCTCTCTCTCTCCGGGTTTCTGACGCAGGATAAATCAAAGAGGAAGACGACTCTGTAATTGTCAGAGCCTAAAATACAATCTGCAGTAAAATATTCCGTGAAACCGGAGCTGAAATAATCAATACATCTATTTTACTGTGTTCCACTCAGGGTCCGTATGTCAACCTTTCACGGCGCAGCAGGTGCCTCCGCGGGGATGGGGGGGTGGGGGGGGGGGCAGCGATGCAAACTGTGAACTAATGACTGTGTACACAACGCAAGCCAGCGGGTGACCTCACCGCCAGAGCGTGGGACCTTTCCTAAACCAAGCCTGTTCCACATCGACGCGACCTTGCCAGCAGAGTTTCTTCATTTCCAGATCAAATTTGGCATTTTGTCTAGTTTTGAGGTGGTGGCCATGGCAACGCTCGCGTAGTCAGGAGCTAACAGGATGCTATGCGTGTGCAGTTGCCCATCGCTGCCAGGAGAGGGCGACATGAGCTCCTCGCTGAGGTTTCAATTGTTTCAGGCTCCATATTAGCAACTGTTAGCAGCCATTTGCCACATACTAACATGTAGCTGGGCTCAGCTCGCAGATGCTTCCTCAAGTTTGAAGCAGCAAAGTTTTAGGTGGAGTTCAGTCCTTCAAATCACTAAAAAAAAGGGGAGAGCACGCTACCCTTGCAGTAGCTTTGCCCAAACCCGCCCGTTATCACTCGGCACCTTGTGCCAATCTATTTAGCACAGATTGTTTATCGGCGCTGAAGTGCGGCAGCAAAGCCGCCACGGCTCCGAGGACGGACGTGAACGATTCGCTTAGTTTGCCGTTAACAATTCGTATCAGGGGAGGAAAATCTGCTCATGCATCTCATTAATTGTGAAATTACTGTAGTTGGCGCCTGCCGGGATGATAGCGTCCAGCAGCAGATGTGTTTGTTTGGTGAATCACAAACAGGGTGTGTTGGGAACGCAACACACTCCGCCTCAACCCCATAATTGGTTTCTTTCAGTTGAGGAATTCAGCTTTTCCCTGCGATCTCCAAAACCTTGCTGTGGATCAAAGATGTGGCTTCATTTCTCTGTGTGTGTGTGTGTGTGTGTGTGTGTTTTTATTATTGCAGGTGATTGATCTCCACCACAGAGATTCTCTTTGAAGGCATGTGGGTGGTGCTGTTTCAGCATGAGGTCATTTCTACTGAAAACAAAAGGAACTGTTTGATCTAATTATCAGTGGTCATAAACATGTTTAGCACATAGAACAAAGAACATACATGTCGTCCACGCAAACAGCCCCCCCCCCCCCCCCCCCGCAGACGTGAAGGGCACGGCTGTTGGCACTGACCCTCGTGCTCTGTTGTAGGATAATTGCTGGGACAAGAAAACTGGATGAGCTGATTCTTTTCTGCCTTTTTACAGAGTTGAGCTATGTGATCGTTTGGTTTTGTCGTTCTTTGCAAGTGGGCAAAGGGGAGGCGATCGTATGGGACAGTCTTCGCGGCCTCTCAGATCGCTGACGTACAAGAAATCATCCAGACCTCAGCGGTCAATCGGGAGATTTCACCCCGGTGACCAGAAATAAACAATCCTGTCGCAGATTTTGCAGGTAATTCGATCTTAACGTGTTAGCAGTAAGCAGTTGTTAGCATGTGTGTAGAGTTTGGGCTAAACCTGTTAGCTTTAGCATCAAAACACCCCTGTAGCCCAATAGCAACTGGCCAAATACTTAAATAAATCTAAACCTGCATGTCCCTGGCGTCCCTTAAAGAAGTGGCTAACAGACGAAAGCAGAGCCGTCTCTTCAGCTCAGAGCATCAAACAATCAAACCAGGCTGAGTGGAATAACCAAGGCTGTGAGACACCTTCGGCGATGGACAAAATCAGGCGCTCGCCTGGCGTGTCGTCAGGAAGGCAGGCGACCTTGTCCTTTCTGGGCAGAAGTCTTTTTTTTCTTCTTTTTCGGGGGGATGATTTGAAGCAGATAGGCCTCCGCCTGCAGCCAGGGTGTGAGGGACGATGCAGGAAAATGACAGAAACAGCTGTTTGGGGATTTCCTCCTCCGGGCCACGTGATTTCTGTGACTCCGGCTCGTTTGCGATCTCCACATTTCCAATTAAACCAGGGAAGAAAACCCAGCACTTTTAGCTGGGTCGCACCGCCGTGGCAGCTGGGTTCTCTCCCTCCACCTCGCTCTTATTTTCCCCGGCTGCATCGCTATTACGCAGCGACGCTAACGAGCACTTTGGCAGCGAGTGAATGCTCCCCTATTGAAAAGCAAAGTTCGGTATAACTTGGATCCGTTCAGGCCATTTTCAATATTAGGAATTCTTCTGGTTGGCTGCATTGTGATTTCTAACAATGGAAACTCGCCGAGGTCGGATTACGTCATTTGTCACGAGCCTGGTGGCAAACAGACCATAAAGGACTGAACGGTATTTTGTACATGCATAAAATTTCATAGGAACCCTCCTCGCTCCTCTGCATTTGCCTTCCCTCTCTTTCTTTGTTTTCATTACGGACGTCAATCATTTCGGAAGTTTGTGTCAGGATTCATGCCGAGAGCGGCCGACACAATAGGGAAAGTGTCTCTGGGACGCGACGAGTCCCCACTGATGGGGGCAGATTGGAGTTCTTGTCTCCAGACCGAGGACAAACGCAGCAGAGGGTGATTAAATCCAGGCCCTCCGCTTGGACGCGTCTGGGGCGGATTTTCCGAGAGCGAGGGGACTTGGCGCCGGAGATCCTGTGTATTTTCCATCCCGATCTCTGCTTGGCAAAAGCCTAAATAATAAAGACTTTTGAAAAAAAAGCTGCCCAGGGTTCCCTGTGTACAAACACCCCCCCACACACACTCCTCACCCCCGCCGCCACGGGCTTTACCTCACAACCCGCTACGCCCCCCCATCCCCCCTCGTCTGGATACTGGTGTCGCGCCAATTTAGCCATGAGGTCATTTTATTTAGGGGGACCCGACATGCACGACACTCAATTAGTGCACGCAGGAAGTAGCGAAAGCAAATATTGGGAGGACATTTACGAGGTCCTGCGGGGGTGCAGGACTCCGAGTTTCGCCGGTGCTAATTGCATTATATGGTGTGTGTGTGTGTGTGTGTGTGTGTGTGTGTGTGTGTGTGTGTGTGTGTGTGTCCCAGCACGCTCACGGAAACGTTGTGAGGAAACAGTCATTCATGCAGCCACGCACGGAGGTGTGCTTGTTTAACTACGGCGCAGGTTAATCCGGGTCCACAAAGCCCGGTGCTGTGTGCCGGACCGGTCGGCCCGTTCTGAAGCCGGAGAGAGGCCTGTAAACACTGGGAAAGCCTCCAGGAGATAAATAACTGAGTGGGTCACCTTTACCTCCACGCGCCCGTAAAAGGAACCAATTTAAGGGCGGTCCAGTCGCAGCTGTGCAGGAAGCCCGGTGGGCCAGAACAGAAGCTCCGCAGCCGAGGGAAAATTAAGGGATTTTTCCCATTTTTACTGGCCGACTTATTTTTCCCCATGAACAATAAAATAAAGGAACAACACGCCGGCCACAGGCAACACTGGAAGAAATTAGTCTGCACCAAACAATCGGCGCACACCCACCACGCCTGGTTAGCGCCACCGGAGCGGGATGACGGGCCTGGTGTGGCGCGGGGATGGGTTCTGGTGCCGTAATCGTGGGCAACCACATGAAGCGGGCCACGCGAAAAAGGCTGTTAGCGTTTCAGATGATTAAAGGGGAAACGATGTTTACTGTCGCCGAGGTCGGTCTGCAGAACCTATAAAAGCTGTGGGACAGAGGTGCGGTCCGCTCCAGAGCCGAGACTGACCGGAGCAGCACCAGAACCACTAGACAGAACTAGCGAGGTCCCGACTGGCGCCACCGATGCACCTGCAGAGGAATCCCACTAAAGTTGGCTTCACGTTCAAGGAACATCCCTCCTGAGGGTGGAGACAACTTCATGCTGGTCCGTTTGGGCCAGCGGCGCCGCACCGGGCTCACAGTACCGTCTCTGGCCAGGATCGGTCAACTCCAGGCTGAGGTCAGGGGTCACCGGGTCAATCATGACACATTCATGATGAGATTTTTCTCTCTGGACCGTCCCGGTCCGATCCAAACGGTGAGCAGGGGCGCCGCGAGGGGACGGCTGTGGTGTTCTGAGTGGACCCACGGACCCGAGGACAGAAAGCGGCTCAACCGCCAAGTCCTCAGACGGAGCCGCCACGGGAAGATTTACGCAACCGCGCCTCAGGACACAGAACCGACCGTAAATTCTGCCCGTTTGCTCGGTAACGACTTGAAGGAGCCACACACACACACACACACACACACACACACACACACACACACACACAGTGAGGAAGCAGAGCGGTACCAAGCACAGTTTCTCTGGCTCCCAGCCAGGGTTAAAGATCGGACTTTCTAACAGAACCTCCCTTCCCTGCAGTCCAACTGAGTCGCTCCAGAGCGGGCAGTGCCGAGGCCCGGCTGCCTCTCCAGAACACGCCGGAGACGCCACACTTTCAGTCTCCCTCGCCGTTAAACATTCACACGCTCGACACTTCTCCCTGTTGCCGTAGATACGGATCTACGGACCCCCGGGCCGATGACAGACGTGACCACGGACAGAATAATGGAGCCGCCTCTCAGGGGAGATTAGAGCTGGCGTGCTGGCGGGCTGCGGCCACGAGATGTCCACCACCGACCGTCCTCGGTGCCGTGGTGGCTCGCTCGTCCCCGAAGCATCAAAATGGCGAGGGCTGGGCAGCGAAGACGTGGCCCAAAAATCAGCCCGGACCACCGAGACATTTGGTTTTAGATGGACAGAAACGGTTGGAGGGTTTTAATCAGAGCCATTAATCACTTTGGGCCCTTTTCTTTGCTCTCAAACATCCCCGTTTGATACACGTGTTGTTACAGTACACAGCTTGTTTCTTAGATTAACGGCACGCCGCTCGCCATCATCTGTGTAGCGATGAAGTCCAAAGAAAAACCTGTGACAGAAACTTTAACCAGCGGCCTTTGCCAGGGATCGGTCATTAACTAACTAGAGAACAATGAGATCATGAGAGAGTCAGTTGAATGGGAGCTGTTCTCCAAGCACTGGCCTGAAGTCAGGATGAGCTCATTATACAGCGGCTGAGGCGACTTTATCTCTGTTTAAACCAATCGGATGTTTCCTTCAGTCATTTTTCCACACCAACACTTCAGAGACGATTTCCTAATCAAAGGTCGTTTGAGTTTAGGCGCAAATAATCAAAACGGGCGGGAAAACACAGACTTTAATTTAGTTTTTGGCTTCCTGGTTGAGTTTACTGATAACTGCGCTTTTGCGTGACAATGCCGCCACCTTGTGGCTGCATGCGGTAAATACGAGTTACGCCTTGGAGTAAATTTAATTTTCAATAAAAGTTCAGTTTCTTTTTAAAGTAGTTATCTCTTACATTTACTTATTGAGACATTAAAAAAAAAAATCCAGGAAAAAATTTAATCTTACAAAAGGTAAATTTAGTAATCAGAAAATGATTGATGCCGTTTGAATAAGTAAACAGCACTTTGAAGGTTTTTAATGTTGTGCATTATAAACCCCAAGACTAACCACATCTGTCAGAGAAATGTGTAATAAGACGCACATTTGCCTGCGAAATACCAAGTAGTTCACTACAAATACCCTTCAAAGTGGAAGAACTTGAAAATAAAACCTCAGTGTTGGGGAAAATTAACCACTTGAAGACACAAAATGTACCAGTTAACTTTAACAATGCAAACATTGAGAGAAGTTTATACATACCAAAAGTTTGGCGTCTTAAAAACTCTAATTCTTTTATTTTGGTTGACAGTATAATAAAGTTAAGCAACACAGCTTTATTTAGCGTAAATGGTTACAATACATTTCACATGATTTATTCGTCTACTTCGAGCTGCCCAGAACACTTCTATGGTAAATTAGCTTCATGTAGTATTTCACATAGTATCTTGTATTTACATAGTCAGTGATGGCGCAAATAACTTGAGTTTTCTTCTCTATAATCAATTATATGCTCAAAAATTTTAATGATACTGTTCTCCCGAGCTTGTCCTTTAAATTTGAAGCCATTATTTTAGATTTGACATAAAAATACTCAACACATCACAAATTTGAATTGTACAATAATTGTCAGCTTTTTTAAAAATATGAAATGAACGCGGCAGGTATGGTCTAAAATTGCACTGTAACAAGGATTAGAATTGCTTTTGTGAATTTGTGTGTGTGTGTGTCTAAAACTTGGCTTCTCTGATGACAGAAGGTGCAGCCAGGCTCCCCTTGAGGCAGTCAGTAGGTCCCTAACAACCAAAACAGGCACATCAACTTAACAAGTGCGGTGTTACCATTTGTCCTTTACTGTCACATCTAAAATGTCTTCATTTTCTGAGGTGAGGTTTCTTTTTCCTCTTTTCAAGGGGCTCAGAATTATTTAAGACCCTGGTTGTGTGCTAGCTAAAAATGGCTTTGACAGAATTGAACAAAACTACATCTATAATCCGGAGTGGAACAAATGGCAGCAGTGCTAATGTCATTACAGAAAAAAGGTGCTTCCAGATAATCATTAGACCCAAACCCAGAGGTTAGAATGTTATAATTCAGTTTCTTCTCTTACATGCGCCCATGTAAAATTGCTACATTTTCTCTCGCAACGAAACAAAAGCTGTGACCTAAGGGAGATGAGTGCAACCAGGACGAGAAGCTACAGAACCAACCAAGTGCACGCAGGTCTAAGTTTGAGGAAAGGCTCTGGTTACGCTGCAATGCAGCACAACCTCATAAGATGCTTTGATACCTTTTATTTTTTAGTGTTTTATGGATAATTAAAGTTTCCACAAAAACATTAATCAGATTACTAATTTGAGAGGACCTATCCTCAACTGCATCAGATGCAGCTTTTCTCATTTTATTTTAACACTTTTTTCTTACAGTAAACAAAACCTGAGTGTCTTCTTGCACTCGGCCACCAGAGGGCGACCAAGACACACCGTCAGTCGCTTTCATACTGTTAATGGCAACTGACCGACGGAGAAAATCAGCTTGTGCGCACAAACGCGCACATCACTGATCTCACCTGTGCTGTTCAAGTACAAAAAAGCAACACAGCTTCATACTGAACTGCAGCTGATGTGTCAATTCAGTTTCAAGCGTGATGTTTTAGGTAAAAATATCGACATTCCATGTAAATATGATAAATATCAAGTTCACTAGTAAAAAAAATAAAAGTGTCTCTTTACCTTAGGTTGCAGCTGTGCTGCAGGTAATAACTTGCCAGAACAGGCCAAACTCATAGTCAGACATGTAGCACATTACTGTTAAGTGTATCTCAGCGGGTTGGCATGCAGGAGCATGTTGGAGTGTCGGGAAACTCCTCTAACTTGAATAGAAACTTCCATTCAAACAAGGAGCAGATGAACTTGGAGAAAATGACACTCCCGCGTGACTCAGTGTGAAAGAAAAGGACAGTGGCAGCTTGTGCTGATTAACCAGCGTGACTGCTCTGCCCTCCTACCTTTGTGGACCCGTCAGTCCAGCTAAGATTTGATGAGGTTGCTTTGTTTTTTGGGTTTTTTGTAGGGTTTTTTTAAAGCAGAAATGTGTATAAATCAGGCTTGAGGAGGAGTCTGCTGCTGGGAGATTAAAGCTGTGGCTCCATAGTGTCGTCCTGGCATCTGCCCCTCCACCTAAAACAACAGCTACTGATCATTGGTGGGTCAGAAATCAGAGACAGAAGAAAGAGAGAGAGAGAGGTGTGTGTCTAACTGGAAGGAGAAGGTTCAGAATGACCGAAGTGTGAGGAAAAGCTGCAAAAATCAATCTACAAAATGTATTAAATCAGGGTCAATTGAGAGACGATGGCGTTAGTTTGAGGCAGAAAAACTGTGGACATGCAAGATGAGTAAATGCAACTAGAATATGTACAGAGGGAACAGAGGGGGTTATTTTTGGAGAGGTAAACGTGGCCCGTGTGCATGCTTTTCAGCACAGTAGGGCAAACACGCAGCTATCATTAGTTCACCTGTTACATCCAGGAGCCAAACGGATTGGAGCCCAGATTATTGCCACAGAAAGTGTGTTTTTCCTGCTGTGACGTGTCCCGAATGTATTAGAAACCAAATGGAAATCTTTGCACTTACGCCTGTTTTGGACGACAGGTTTGCATTTTGCCTTCGTAGCTCAGACTTTATAAATCCTGCAGAGGCAACACACACACACACACACACACACACACACACACACACACACACACGTTAAAAAAAAAACTCCATGGAGGGTAGAAAACAGCAGGACTCATACATTACCTGCCAACAATATTTAGATGTAAACGCACAGATAAAAAACTGGGGGGGGGGGGGGGGGGGGGAGCGAAAGGACTGCTTACTGGAAGGAGCATGCAAGGGTGGGTGGTGTGTGTGTGTGTGTGTGTGTGGGGGGGGGGTTCAAGGCGGAAAAGTTTTGCTTCCATTTTTGTGTACAAAGAGAAACACAAACTCTGATTTTCTGGCAGGGTGAGGATGTTCCCCTCCCCTGCAGGTTTCCTATTGTTGGTAATGGATCCAGTTTATACCAACATCCACAGAGGAATTTATCATCAGGTGTAATTACATAACTTCCGCTTGGTGGCGCCAGTGAGCACAGATTTATAATAACAACGTCTATTAAATATGATGCATCGTTGAGTGTTTAACAAAATATTAATGGCATTTAATTTTGAAAAGTGTCACCTGAAGCCCCCTAATTTGCATCACAATCTTTAAAAGAGCAAACAGTTGTGTGGCATAATAAAAAGCGTAATCATTAAACTCAATTGCGACTTTAGGAGAATAATTCACAACAAGCTGCGACCTTTGTCACCGAGCAGCATCTGTGTGCCGACTGCACCGATGCTGAAACTGCGAGTTTGCACTTGTGGATTTCACACAAAGTCGCTTCTCCGCCTAAAAAGAAACTGACATTTAAGCCCATCGGTCCAGACGCTCATGTGTGCGAGTGCTGACTAAGACCCGCCAGCCACAGTGAGTCAGTCGACCTCTGTTGGCACCAACGTCTCAATAATTAAACTCAGAGTGTTTTTGTAGCACCCGGTTCAGTGGCTAAAGCCTTTTTTAAAGTTAGATATTGCTCATAAACAGGACATCCTTCTTAATGCATGACAGCAAACTGCTGCTGGACGCTGGAATGCCTGCGATGTTCCAAGAATGTAAACAAGTGTAGAGATAAAAGGTGCTGCCCACCAAGGTCTGATGATTTCACGCCGGAGCGACCACAACAGAGCAGGGGAAACGGTCTCGGATGCCTTTTGGAAGCGTCGCTGTGTTTGCTGGAGGCTCAGGAGGGGGGGGGGGGGGGGGGGGGGTAGGGGGGGCTCACCTGTCATTATTGTGCCCACCAGGAGAAAGACGCAGAGGAATATGTTTCCTGCCATCGTGTTGAAGCGGTCCATGATCTTCCCCTGGCAGATGGTGAAGAAAATTCCAAACACCTGCCAACGTTGAAACAGTCAGGACCGGAGCCGCTGGGAATTCTGACCGACCACGCTGCTCGGCCTTACCTGCGCCGAACAGTTGAGGAGCCCCGAGGAGGTTCCCTCCGACTCCGGGTAGGTCAACTCCACCGCAAACTCGAAGCCGAGAGGCAGGTAACCCGTCATGAAGAACCTGGACACCCCGGCGCCCGTGACAGAGGAGAGCAATCAGACAATCTGGTGACGGCAGGAAGTAAAGATTCTCCAAACTCAACACACTCGACAAACAGATCAATAAAGGTCGGTTCAAGTTCAGCCCATCAGAAAGAACCGACATCCGGCTCGCAAACATCCCATCCCCTTATCAGAACATTACACGTTGCTCTTCAGACTTTCATAGCAGATTTCTGATCAGGATTAACGAGGCTAACTGGATAGCTTCTCTGCGTTACCGCGGTAACAGGCTGCGGAGGTAGTCAGACGGGGTAGAGAGCGGCCACCGACTGACGTTGTGATGGATAATGATTCAGGGGCAACAGGGGTGGGCAGGTGGGCAGGTGGCGCCCCCCCCCCACCACCACAGTCAGGACTGCAGAAATACAAACACTGGAGAGGCCACGTGGACGCCTCCAACAGGCTCCTGGCATGTTCCAAACACTTTAGTCACACGTGATAAAGAAAAGGCTGAAGGAGACAAAGGTCGAGGCTGGCGAAGACGCGCCGAGCAGCCCAGCTGGAGGGCAAAGTCCAGAACATGTGGAAGGAGAGGCGGGAACAGTTGCACAGGTTGACCAGGAAATTACCCAGGAGGGAGGAAAGTAACCAGGTGGCAGAGTCAGAGGGTTGAAGCAGAATCCCGACTCATTCCAAAGCGTAGCTAAATAGCATTCAAACTGTCTCTTTATGGAGGCGCTCCGAACGCGTCGAGGCGCTTGGTGGCGGTTTGCTTGGAAACAAGACTGTAAAAAAAGTGTGTACAAGAGCCAATTCTGGCTGAGTGTGTGTGGCTGCCTGTTCAAGGTAAACACACTCCAATTCAGCTCGGCAAACGGCGGAGAAAGGATCAATAACAGAGGATCCGCGAGCGATTTACCCCAGAGCTCCGGCGGTGATGAAGACCACCCACAGGTGCCCCAGATGGAGGGTGGCGGCGTAGACGATCATCCCCACCAGAGACATGAAGTAGACCACCAGGGTCGTCTGCCTGCAGAGACACAACATTTATTTACTCATTCACTCCGCGATCGATCTGGCTTGGCACCGACCCCCCCAGGCCGGTGGAGAGGACCGCTCCTCTGTAAACGCCTTCGGGCTGTTTGTCCTGCATGATCGCGCAAATGTTCACTTTTAGTACCAGGAAATCTTCAGAGGGCACCTTCCAGGGTTAGTTAGCAGGAAACTTTAATGTTTGTTTTCTCCAGTTCGCTGGAGAAAACAAACAAGCTCCGCAGCCTGTTTCTCCCCGACGCGCTGTAAACAAAGCTGAACTGGATCCCGACGTCACCCGTCTTTAGCTCGTCGCCTGCTGGCGGAGACATTGACGCTGCTGTCGCGGCGGCCACAAAGCCTGAGCAACGCCAGGTCACCAGAGCGGCTCCGTGCAGCTGGACAAACAGACTCGGAGGCCCGGCAACCAAAACATCAACGAAAAACAAGACCTGCGGGGCGCAATCAGCCAAAACAACCACCAACAGGCAGGAAAATGGTCCGGCTAATGCTAAACGCGTCCCCAAACTCACTTGTAAGTTTTAGTTTTGTCCAACCAAATGCCGCAGATCAGCGATCCCACCATGCCTGCGATGACGATGGTCAGGCCGATCCTCCCAGCGTTCACCTCTTCACCCTGAGGACCCACAACAGGCAGGATTTAGGTCAACGGCCTTTCGACCTGACTGGGTTTAAGCTAACGTTTCTGAAGCCCTGAAACTGGGGCAAACACACACAGAGCGAAGTGAACTTACAGGGTAATGGTCGATGATCATGCGGTTCAGCAGCGTGCCAACGGCGTAGAAGCAGCCCACGTTCAGACCTGGGGGGGGAGACATACCATCAAAGCAGAGACCAAAGCTTCCTTTAACCAGAAGATTCTGAGATGTTTTACAGCCACGGTTCAGATAAATGACCCCAACCGGGCTGGTTTCCTCAACAGAGAGCTGAGGATTATCCTATAAAAGGACAAAACGTGTGTAAATAAACCTGAGATCTGATCATGTGACGGAGGAACAGCAGCTCCGCTCAACCAGACGGCACCAAACGTGTCCAGCAGACCGGAGGACATTAAAATGAGTCCAGTCTGAGGGGAAGTGATGCGGCGAGCGGCCTGAAACAGGCCTCTGTCCCGCTCGCCGCCGTCAGCCGCGCCACCACTTGACCAACGCTCAGAGAGACGTCACGTCGAGCCGGGTCGTTAAACATTATCAGATGGCAGTGAAACTTTGCACCCAGCAAAGAGGGGAGAAAAATGCTTCTGTCCATAAGCTCTTGAATAACTCATGAGATCCCCGCGGATTAGCCTGTCACGCTGACGCAGTTTTCCAGGAAAAGCTCCAATCCATCTGTTCCCGGCCGGACCAGGGGGGCGTGTCCTATTAAATATGAAAAATTCACACTTCCCCGACTTATTATAAACAGGTCATATAGTTCACCCACCGTACGTGAGGATGAGGAGGATGAAGGGTCTGTTCCGGAGCAGCCTGAGGATGGAGGCCACGTAGGAGTACTCCTCCGGGGGCATGTTACGAGCTCTGGCCTGGGCCTGAGTCGGGGGCAGCTCCGGACGCTCCTGGAAGACTAAGAGGGCAGACGGGGGACGCGCCTTTGCATTAAAGATTCCATAGGTTAAACGGTTACAATAGCACAGAAACTTTGAGGTCATTTTTACATTATTTCCACTGAATTAAATCATAGTTTGTTTCCCAGCACATAAGCGTAACAGGTTGTGTTCAGATGGCCCCGCCAGCAGAAGAACCCTCACACATGGTCGGCTGCGTGCACGTGGGAGGTCACGGGCCTGATAAACGGTGGCAAACGCAGCCTGTGAGAGAGGCCCTGCAGGCCTGTAACATTTCCTCCGAGGTGTAACGGCTGCAACGCAGCTCTGAAAGGATCGCTGTCACAAATGAGGCCAAATCAGCATTTCTGGACGCACAAACCGCCACTTTTTAGTCAAACACAACTCTGTTTTAGCCTGAACTATGCAACGCTTTCACAAGCAACCTTTTGTCTTCGCGAATGCGCGACGCGAACCCCCCCTCAACCCAGCACAAGACAAGAGCTTTTCTCATTTCCCGGTTTCCTGCAGCGGCGCACCATCGTGGCCAATAACTGCTGTTCCAGAATCCAACGCACCTCCCAGGTTCCTTCTTTTAAAAGGCTGTTACAACTGTGGGCGGCAGATGTGACCTCAGTCATGAGGTCACATGATGGAAAAGGAGAAGAATGAATGTGCAGCTGATCCAGGCAACTGCTGCAACGCATTTTTTCAGACAGCTGATTTCCTGTTTGACACCTCAGCCTAATCACTTCCTCCTCCTGCAAACGTTCAAACACGCATGTTTGGTGAGTTCCTGCATTTCCCTGCACTGCTGTTAAAACACTGGAAATCCTGCAGGAAACAGCAATGTTGCCTGGAAACGGCAGCGCGAGAGAAGTCGGGCGACTTCAAGAGGGACGCTGCTGTTGCTGGCGTCGCCATCCAACATCGACTGATTAGAAAATAGCCGAGTGGCTGCTCAACACTCTCGTTTCTACCCACTGGTCTTGTGGAGAGACGTTCCTCCTGATGGAAGGCAGCTCTAAACATCTAATGCTGTGTAAAAACGCCCGAGGTCGTCCCGGTGACCCTTACCAAAAACCACAAGGACGAAGAGAAAGGTGGCCACCCCCGCCGTGATGTAGAACATGATGCGGATGTGATGGGCGAGCTCGTCCATGTCGTCCACATTGGGCACCAGGATGGGGGGGACGAGGAAGCCGATGGCGATGCCGAGCTGGAGGAGGAGAAGAAAAAAAACAAACAGACGGAGCACAAATTAAAAACTGTTGTTCTTGGCTATAAAGAGGTGAAGAAAGATTTGCTCTCAGCCTGTGTCTCAACCACACAATGGTGACATTTCTCATTTATATTAACTATATGTTTTCATGTTTTTAGGGGAGAACAGCTCAAACCCACTGATTCTCTCTCCTCTTATCAGGCGATCAAAACTGACTCCAGTTTAACTGAAAGACAACCAAACTGGGAACTCTTCCATCTCCTGCCCACTCCAACACCAGGACGCTATAAAGTCTTGCGGCATCCGACCCAGCGTTGCATCCAACATACCTGGTTTCCCAGAACTCCTATGGAACAGGCGGTAGAAACTTCCTTCGCCCCAAACCACACCGAGGCGAGGTAAGAAGGGATCCCCAGCACAAACACGGTTGCTACCGAGCACACGAACTGGCCGAGGACGGCCGCCGCGAACATGTCCGGAGCCGCGCTGCCCACTTTTATCCAAGCGCCGATACAGTTAAAGGCGGCGCCGACGAGGACGACATCCCGGATTCCCCTGCTGGTCAGCAGCCACAGGACGGGGAGGATCAGCGGGACGTAGGTGAGCAGGTAGATCATGGCGAGCCAGTCCACGGCCAGAGAGTCTACGCCGTAAAAGCGCATGAATATGTTGCCGATGATGCCGTACTGGATCCACATGGACGCGTTGCTGGCGGAGACGGCGCTGAAGACCCACAGCATGAGCCAGCGGCTGGGGTAAAGCTTGATCTCAGACTTGCGGAGCCGTTTCGGGGCCCCAGCTTCCGACTGTGGCGGCGCCGGTCCCGCAACGCCGTCCGCATCCTTAAGCCACGCTCCAGCGCCGAGGCCAGGATTGTCCCGGCTGCCTTTCAGGGTATTGTCCCCTGGCATTATATGAAGCCTGGAGAGGGGCCCTGGAAGGTGCGAGCGTTCAAGTTTAGCGTCCTGAGCGCAGGCAGCACAGTGGAATGAGCTCCAGACTCTCGGAGAATGTGCAGCTGCATCCACAATCAGGCGCACGTGAGGTTAATCGAAGGGAATCTTCCCATTCTCCAGAAACCACTCCTACCAAACCAGACCACGCTAGCCCTTTGTTTCCAACCATGAAATCATTTTAAATGCCCCCCTTCTGATTTAATTCAGCATCTTGTAAAATTGGAATTGTTTCTGTTTCCTGCATCATGATGGATATATGTAATAAAAATAAATTTTAAAAAAAACCTTTCCACAGCATCAAAAAGAGTATTAAATAGGAATGTTTGTAGGGCAATTTGGGGTTACCAGAGGTACAGGTGGTGGGGGTAACCACCACAGGGCAGAAAACAGACCAGTTCAATAAAAACACACCCCAAGGACAGGTGGCAATTCCTGTTTTCCTTTAAACACGGTGTAAACAGAACACAGGGTAAATATACTTTTAACAACAACAAGACCAAGTAAATAACACTTTCCATAACAAGTGGGCCATTAGTGCTGGGGGTGTTAATTTAGGATAACTACAAGCGTAGAAGTCATGGCTTCAGTTAAGTGACAAATATTTCCGCCCAGTCTCTCAATGATTGACGTTGGGCGACCACGTGACTTGCCCATGTGATTTATTCGGAGCATTGATGTTGGTTTTGCTCCTTTCTACATTACCCCTTTACTAAATATTTCTGTATCTTATTGAAGATATTGGCTTCACCAATTGTGCGTAATTACGCACACGAGCCAGATGTTGCCAACCTCCAAATGACAATAATTCAGCTGTGGAGTCGATAATCATTGATGAATTACGTTGAATCTTACTTTGGCCACAGCACAAACTCTAGTGGATTCTGTGTTTTGCCTACCTGGTTCCCAAAGACCCCGACTGAGCAGGCGGTGGACACTTCGTTCGAACCGAACCACACAGACGCGATCCTCGACGGCATCCCGAGGATGAACACCTGCGCCAAAGAAGTGCAGAACTGCCCCAGAAAGGTGACGGGGAACAGGTCCTGTCGGACACTGACTACCTTGATCCAGGTCCCGACGCAGTTGAGCGCCGTGGCCACCAGCGCGATGACGCGGAGCCCCTTCTTGTCCAGCAGCCAGGTCACGGGGAAAATGAAAGGAATGTAAGTCAGCATGTAGATCATGGACATCCAGTCTATGGTGAAGGTGTCCACGCCGTAGAACTTCATGAAGATGTTGTTGATGATGCCGTACTGGATCCATTGGTAGGAGTTGCACAGCGAGTAGGAGCTGAACAGTAGGACGATCATCCAGCGTCGCCTGTACAGGCGGGTGGGGGGCAGCTCCTCGCCCAGCTGCCCCCGATCGTCGTCGGGCTGCGCCGCGTCTCCCGCCTCCAGCTTTGCATGGTTCTCCAACCCCACCTTGGTCTCATCTGCGGTGGCCTGAGAGTCTCCTAACGCTTGGTTCTCATTCATTTTCCACTCAATGCGCGCATGTGGGACAGAAATAGACAACCGAGCAGGACTGCTCAACCCGTTACAAGACTAGATTTTAGGGGTGTGGAAGCGCATTAAAGCGGCGAGTAAGTTCACCTAAACTTGCTGTGATTACAAATCCAGGCTGAATCTGAGTTATGACAGTAGCGTCGACTCGAATTTCTCTTTTATCTTCTCCTCTCATAAACACGCTTCCTCTCCCTCCCTTTCTCTCTCTCCGGGTTCAAGTCAATCGAACCGGCGTCCAAAGTTTGTTTTTAATTGACAAAAGTTACAGGATCTATTCAAGAGCTCAAGTCCGCTCTTTGCAATCGCGATCTCCCAGAGTTTTACACGTGTAGGAGCTCCCGCGGTGACCCTCCACCCGGATTAAAATCCTCAACGGGTTCTTAAAAAGTAGTCGGTCGTGAGCGGGGGAGGAGCTTCAAATATGGTTCTTTCCTGAATCAACGCCCGCGGTTATGTTTCAGTATCCAGGTTGGAGCAAATATTTTTCTAGTGTGACACTCGATTATAAATTAGGGATTTAATCTCACTTTAGTTAAATTTGTTTTAAAATTTGTTTTAATTAGTAGTTTAATTATAATAATAAGTACTTCGAAAACAAGATAAATCATAAATTTAGCTTCATTTGTAACTCAACTCTACATGAATATTATTGTTAACATTATCACAAAAGTAATCACAATAATAGTTTGTGCTCTTTTAAATACTCTAACGTCATATTTCAAAATGTGAAACTGCGCTCTCTGGTGGACATTCGGTGAAATGACCTGTTGCACGACAAAAAGAAGTATCTACGAGATTATTAAAATCCGTCTTCTGAGTGGCGTTGAGAGCAAATCCAGCATAATATTTAAATTTTTCTGGATTCCAATTAACATGATTAGTCGTTTACACTCTGAGGTCAATATTTATTGAACAACAGACACCCTGAACATGTTTTCATCACAATGACAAAGTATTTATATAGAAACATAACTCAATTGAGAGCAAACCAAAGGGGAAAAAATAAACAGCATTGTGAGTTTTCATGCCTTCTTTTCTAATAATTTAGTCATTTACAAAAACAAAACTTTGACACAATTCAGGGTAAAAGCCAGTCTACATTACATTTGGTCACGTCGTGTGAGGGGCTTGAGAAAATTGAACAGGAGTCACCGTCTGAGTGTAGGAGCAGCAAAAAGGGGGTGCTGGCACTTTCAGGTGGTGGGATCCCATTTCTGGGATCATCTACTTTCTACATCCTGCTGAATTCTTGAATAGCGCCTCAATAAATATATCTAGGTAAGCCCCACTTTGCATCACCGTTCCTCCCGTATCCTCCTTTTTCCATACCTTTTCGGCCTTTTACATTCTTTTTTGTCAACAATCAAAGCTGTCAAAAAACACCTGAGCAGTACTGAGCCACATTTTACACAGCGGAAAACGAACACAAGATACTCACGGAAGAGATGGCCTCCGTGGAAAAAAATAAAAAAGCAAACGACAAACATACAGCATCATGTGAGTCACCTGAACATGTTTTTTTGTCCTCCCAATGTAAACAAAGACTGGTTTTTATCTTTTACTCACATCATGTTCGTATGTACCACTGATACCAATCAGATAAAGCCCAAATTTTTTAAAAAGGGACAAAATAAATACATTTCTTCCTGTTTAGATCCTGTGCTGTCACTGGTCGGTCTGTCAGGTCGCTCCTGTCGTGTGGACTTTGGGCGACATGTCACCAGTCAGTCTCTCTGTTAGTTGAGGTCACTCGTCTGTTGGCAGTGCGTCACCGGCGCCGCTCCGTAGCTGGACAGGTCAGTGCTGGTAGTGTGGTATGGTGATGTGCTGGTGGTGGTAGCTGCCGTGGTGAGTAGGGAACAGGATTTCGGGGTTCTGGGGGGTGAGTCCCGTGCACAGAGGCTCGTGGCTGCTCAGCACAGACGCGAGGTACTTGGCCTCCTCGCTCAGCTGCTTTACCTCCTTCCTCAGGGCGGCATTCTCCTTCTCCAGGTTCTCGCTCTCCTGGGGGAAAAGAATGGAAATTTTCAGTGAAGGCAGGTGCCCGGGTAGTGCCAGTGTAAGGCGTCAACCCTGCCTGGTTAGCTCAGCTAATCCTGGGAATCACGTGGCCTCTAAACCTTCCGGCTGCCTGAAACAAACTCCTGACACAATTTGGCAGGAAACAGGAAGCTGCAGGTGGGAACGTTCAAGGCCGATTGTTCCACCTGCTTTGTTTGCGTGCTGGCTACACACTTTGCATGTTAGCATGTTTAGGTTCCATTCAGTTCACCCAGCGTGAGCGCTGTTAGCATCCTTTCCCAAGGTGCAGAACAAAACGCTCCAAAAATAACCGTTCCTGCTGCCATCAATGACCCCCCAGCAAGATGTCGACTCATCTGTTTGTTTGGGTCAAGCATTATTTACAAATAGCTTCTGCTTCTTTTATACTCGAGCCTCAGATGGCGTCCTATTGATGACCATCACGTTCCACTTGCTTTGACTTTCATTTTCACAAAAAGTTATTTGCGAGTGCAAACGCAATAACACCACTTGACCTTTGCCGGGGTCACGCTGCGTCCTCTTTCAGTTGGCCTGCCTTCTTCACTTCCCCTCAGCAAACTGTCACTTCACTGTAGACCTTTGAAACAGTTCTACCTATTGTTATCGCTGACAGTTTTCTTTTTACCTCATCCTTTGCCACTGTGACCGTGTCAGGTCACTTCGAAGTCACGGTATAACCTAAATGTGGCTCACGCCCCACCACCACAGTTCCAGATGAGCTCATTGTCATTTTCAACCTCGCCTGCCTGTTACTGATCACCAGCGTACAGATAGCTACAAAAAGTGATCTAAGCATTGTGGGGAGGAACCCTTCCACTGAAATGAAAAGGTCATAGTGCTATTGCCCAAAGGTTACACGACTGTCCCACTCAGGGTAAACCCCTGGGCTTGCGTCACTTAGCAATACAGCCCACTGCTGGCAAGGCTTTACAAGAAGCACCTGCCCCTTTCTCCTCTCCTGCCCACAAGCTAAGCGTAGTTGAACCTATGAAAAACGATTTAACAGGAAATAAGCTAGTGTGTCATTGAGAGGGAAAATACATCTTCCTGTTTATCTAGTGAAAGCAAAACCACAGCATACGTTGGAGCTCTCTGTCACTTCTGATTAGATTCTATAATTAACTGTTAGAATTATTTCATATTTAAATTGACTTCCTACTGGCTGGGATTTTTTTTCTTCGGAGGTTTAAGAAAAAAAAACAAGCAAAAACGAAACATCTGATAAGGTTCAGAGAAGCGCCGCTCTCAGGGGCGAGGCAAAGGCACCGCCGGAGGCAGAACGTTAGGCTCCGGGTGAGGAGGAAAGTAATTCACGCGCCTGTGATGGATGTTGCTGTGAAAAGAGAAAGCCCACACGTGCTAATTTATTCCTTAATCTCCTGCAAACACGCAGAGCGGCGTCCAAGCCTACAGCCCGCCAGAAGCCGTGACACATTCGCCACATGGTCAGGTAGCATTTTGTAACATCCCAGCTCCGGCGCTGTTCCGCTGATGAAGAGTGGAACCAGCAACAGTCCTGCTCATCTCTCTCTAAACAACGAATCTGCCTCATGGCACCATTAACCCCAATCCTGCAGCGTGACCCCCACTTCACCCCAACAATGACCCCTCCTCACCAAGTGCAGGCTGTCCGCCTTCTGGGTTTGCCTCATCCGGCTCTTCTGGGCCGCGATCCGGTTCTTCTCCCGCCGCATCACCTTCTTGGCGTCGTCCGAGGAACTCTGAGGGGGGGAAAACACACGTGGGGCGGTTAAAGTGTGCCGCCCTGCTCCCGCTCTTTACACGTCGGTTGTGACGACGGTTGGAGACGGGAGTAACAACTGAAGGGTCAGGGAGTGGCTGAGACACCAGTTAGGTAAAACACGTACGCACACACACACGCACGCACGCACACACACACACACACATACACACACACACACACACACTCACACACACACCCTGTTTCATGTCCTGAACGTTCTCTTGGTATCATTCTAAGTAATCAAACTACTGAGTTGGCTGTCAAAGTGTCACGGAGCAAGTGGAAACATCGAACATCCGTTAAAAGAGACGAGAAGGAGCTGAAAGAGGAGATGCGGTGCAGCTGTGAAGCGACCAAGGCTCTGTGTGACAGGCTGCACCATCACACGTGAAGCTTCAGAGTTTCACATGCACAGAAACACTTAAACGCAGCGTCTTCGCCATGCAGCCTGTTCCTGACAGCTTTTTAATCATCCACGCGCGCGCTTCCTCGAAAAATATTCTTTCTCCTCCCTTCCTTGGAAAAGTGACACATTGTGCAATTCGCGAAAAGCCTACACTCGGAGTCGTGCACGCAGCCTGTTTGTGCACCCGAGGACGAGGACGCGCGAGGTTCTGGCGGCCAGAACCCGCCTGGAACCTGCTGTTAATGTTTCTTTTTTTTACATTAAGAAAAGCGGTTTGGGTTGAAGGAGCATTGCTGAAAAGAGGACATGAGAACAAGTCGGAGCACGTTGCCGAGAAGGTGGAAGTGCGCTTACCGGTCTGCTGCCAGGAGACGGGGACTTGTAGCTGGTGTCATTGCTGTCAGAGCCCTGAGCCATAGCCAACCGCGGCTTCTGAAACCCTGCGTCTCTGTCCACTTCTGCTTTGTGTTTTGAACCTCAACTGTGTGTGAGAAGCTGGTCTGAGTGTGTGGAAAGAGAGAGAGCGCGCAGAGTGTGTGTCGAGAAGAATTTGGTTGAATGAGTTTCTTCTCTCGTTTTCTTCACTCCTCCTTCCTAATCAGTCTTGCCCATGCTCTCCTTCATCTCTCTCTCTCTCTCTCTCTCTCTCTCTCTCTCACACACACACACACACACATACACACACACGCAGAGTGGTGAGACTAGCCCTCTGTGTTAATTAGCTGTATCTGATGTAGCTTCTGGTAAGAATTTGAGTGAGTTGCATTAGACTGGAAGTCACATGTCTGCTGGAAAATGAGAGCCTCTCAGGTCATCTTGTAAACTCCAGGAAGGTTAATTATTGATAAAACCACCTGAGGTGTCTTTGCAAAACTTCCAAACACAAGTAACCTTGTGGACAAGGAATTTCCCTGCATTTATGGACTCTTCAGTCCTCCAGATGTTCATACTTCTGCCATGGCACGAACACCTAGTTCCACATTTCAAACGCAGGGCACTCCCTTTGGGAATTCAACTCTCAACTTGCAACCATCCCCTCGGAGGACCTAATGAATGTGTGCATTGAACGAAACGCTCTTCCTCTTTTTCCGGATGTCCCGCATGACATCATGTTTCGGCTGAATCCTCCAGAGACGTCCCACGCGTCCTCATGGATGACTGGGCCCCTGCACAGGTTTGCTGGTGATTTCCACAACTGTGTTTTCGTAATTTGTGACACGACAGCTGCGCTAAAACGAAGCGTCCCCCCTCCCAGGGGTGATGGGGGAACTACTCCAGGAGCCCCCCAAAACACTATAAAAAACATTCAATATATGAATGTACACAGAGTTTTAAAGAGGGGCATAAAGGCATCATCGCACCTCCAAAAACTCACACTTGAGGAAAAATACCACCTTAAAGAACAAGATTTTATGTTGGGTGTAAATTTAAACGTCAAAATAGCAACCAATCGATTGCAAGTAGCTCAATTAGTGAAATGCATGAACATGTCACCTACTGATCTTTTCCTCAGAAAAAGGGCTTTAAATAAATCTGTTCCTCATAAAGGTTCTGAGAATTCTTTGCTGTTGCTAGAAATCCACAAATAGCAAACATTTCATATTTACCCTAAACTGTACCTGAATAACTGCTACCATATTGCCTCGACCCTGATAAAATGTGTTAGAAAGGTCCTTAAAATGTGTTAAAATGAAGTCAACGTGGATGACGGTGAATTTGCATGCGTGAGCTGTGGCATTATTTTCTTATTTGCCGCGTCACGAGGCAGCATTTGGTGGTACAACAACAGGATTTGGGAAAAAAAAGAAAGAAAAATAAGGATCAAAACAGCTTTGCTTGGCAGAACAGGCCTCCCACACAAAAACATGTTCGACCATCGCGGGAATTCAGAGGAGCTCAGGCGAGGGCAGACATTTGTAATGCGTGGCATTTAGCGCCGGCCAACACAGTCGAGGCCGTGTAAAGAAAGGAGAGAACGCCGAGGAAAGCTGATTAGTCAAATTCTGCTTTAAACAAGATGCAGACACAACGCTAATGTGAACAATCTTTGACATAGAGTGGCCCAGTTTCTGTGTTTATCTCTGTTTATCTGCTGATTACTAATAAAACACAACCCTTTTTGCCTCAGTTGAACTAAAATGCTTTGCATAATACAGCATTTAGGTTACTGAATGGTCCTCAGCGCTCATGTCATGCTGTGGGAAAACCCACAAACAAACCATTTCTTTAGACAGAACTGCTAAGATGCCCTCGTTTGTGGTCTCTTTTCCATAGAAGTGGCAGTGGGAGGTTTCTGATAAGCAGCCAGACAGAGAGAGAGAGAGAGAGAGCGCAAGTGAAGAATCTCCTAGATGTTCAAATGTCAGCTTCATCTTCACTCATGACCCGCCTCTTAACGAAGGGGGCCTATGAGTCAGTGCAAAAAGGTGTAAAGTCCAGTCGGCTGCACTCAGCAGCTTATGTTACGTGTTAGCGATGTTGTATCCTCGCTGAATCTGTGATCACTGCAGAGCTGCCAGTATTGCTTGTGGTTTACAAATGTCAGCACACTAATTGTCAGTAGGGTTCGACCCTCTCTTACCACAGGTAGGGTAAATCCCCACCCTGGGTTTCATATTAGGTTCTAAAGCTGCTGTTTTGGAAAAAACATTTTCAGGTTATTCCAAAACACGGTATGTAGGCTAGTGCAAGTTGCAGCAGTGAACATGTGAGGCAACACCTTTTTGTTGGACGGCCTGCAGAAATATTTGATTCTGAACTACAAGTCTAACCTGATTTTTATGCGACAGCCCGCATTTGGTTTGGCAAAATAACCCGTAAACGTATTGACAAATTGCAATGAAATTATTTTAGCGAACTGGGGGCACTGATCAAACAGGAAATATCATGATCTTTTTTTCTTTTACATACTTTTTACCCTTTTTATCTTTCACCCTTTTGACTGTAAAATACCCCACAAACTTGATTTAAATTAACTTTTCAGTGTTGACAATGGGCCAAGGAACAGAATTACAATTGTTCTGGATTCTGGAGGGAATTCCCAAAGATGTGAGGAAACAACCTGCTTGGTGGAGTTCTGTGTCTATTTTTCCTGCTAATTTTGCTACAAGGGGATTCGAAGCATTTCTGATTACAAGTTTTGTGACACTCAAGAATTAAAATACAAAGGATTTATGATTGAGCCGTTATTGCAGATAACATGACAATAAGAAGTTTCAAACAATTCTTCTTTGGCTCATGCAGCGTGAATGTCTTGTAATTGTGGTAGTCGTCCATGTGGGGGCGGTGCACAGCTGTCACTAGTACAGTCCCTTTTTTATATACCCTGCTGCCATTATTTATCCACTCTCCTCTCTGAAATTAGTACCCAATGATCAGTGGTAATATATAAATGAAAAAAGTACGTTTGATAGTGTTCAGCGCCCTCTGTAGGTCATGCCGGGAATTAGCGAGTGTAATTGTTGTAGTTGCGGGAAACCTCCGGGAGGGGGAGCTGTACAGTAAACATACGAGCACATTTACGTGCTTAGTAACACTATTTTGATATAAAGGTGTGATGTTGTTGTCATGGTGAGTATATACACAAAAGACTGAGTCCCGCTGTGTTACTCAGGCTGAACTACAGCGTCTATTCACGGGCGCGATCCCACTACTGAGCGGCACGGGGGCTTTGACCTGCTTCGTTTCCGACCTGGGCCGGTGCACCCCTCCTTAGGCGACCTGGTGATCCCGGGCTCCCCCAGGAGCACCATATCGATACCGAACTTAGTGCGGACACCCGATCGACATAGTCCGCTGAAGCCCAGAACTCCTGAGCTCAAGCGATCCGCCAGCCTCAGCCTCCCAGTAGCTTGGATTACAGGCACGCGCCACCGTACCCGGCGACTTCAGCACGAGCTCACAGTGCTTTTGACTTGAAATAAACCTACGTCATCACGCTGCGCGGTAGCAGCGCCTAGCGGCAGGGAGTGAGAATGCAGCCATATTGATAAACCCGAAGAAAACGTCCTTAGTTATCGTAACTCATGCCTTTATCGCAGTTAGGCTCATGCTTACATTCACAACCAACATCAGTCACAATAATTAGCCTTGGTTTTAGTTTCCCATCAAACTCAAAGACCTTTTCTCCCCAAACTCCTGCTAAATCAGAAACAATGTTGTCCAGAGCTCAGGGTTCTTGGGCCAGTGCCCGACACCAAGACCAGCTTGTGGTTTCAGTAAATGTTCAAATTTACCACTTACTTCACTATCAAGCTAAAAGTTGGGGCTCCTGGTTTGCAATAACAATACACTGAATAGACAATATGAAATATATCTTTAATCATAAAGAACAACACAGAGGACATTTAGGCACAGGCCATTGAAATATTTTAATTTGCAAACTTCTGACCCTATTACAAAACACCTCTCTTAAAAAAAAATTATAAATGATATGATAAAACAAAACAGGGGTGAGAATAAAACACATGATCACATTCCAAAGCTTCACGTGTCGATCCAGACACCTTTATTAGCTGAAAAGAGAGCGCGTGCATTTAATGTGATCAGCCACGATACTGACATGTTGTTTCAATCAAATATTTGTTCACCTGCTCTGTGATTTCATCCACTTCAGAGCATGTCGCGGAGGCAAAGATGTGGTCGGGTGGTAAAAGGTGCAACTGGCTCGTTTGCACATCCCCGCAAAGCGACAAGGCTGTTCACACAAGTCAGCACATTTAATACAAAATGAAATCAAGCGGCTTATAAACCAATTGTTATCATCACACAATCAAATCTATTTATTTTTTCTTACCTTTGGGTGATAAAACTGACAGTCAACATTCTTGCATTCTGGGAAGAAGCGACACACGTTTGCAACCTTGGCTGGCTGCGCCGCTGTGGACACGAGGACTATGGTTAGAGAGATGCGTTGGTGCATGCAGTGAGTGGTCTGTGCATCTTGTGCTGAACCCACAAGGGTGTGAGGGGATACCTGGCCTGGGGAGAGCAGCAGCTGAGCTTCTGCGACCGGCGTGAGTGAAGGGACAATCTGGTTTGGAGCACCGGGCATCAAATTTACAATTTGGATGGACAAAAAGGCATTTGTCCCCAAATTTACAGTTGGGAAAGGTCCTTTAGGGAAAGGAAAAAACATTAATTTTCATATTGGCTGATGTAGTGTGAACAAACGGTTGTAAGGAGAAATTAAATTCTCACTTGCACTGTGTTGTTGGGTGGTGGTACAAACACTCGTCTCCGCTTTTACAGACAGGCCAGAACTTGCATCTCTCCAGCACTTTCTGTTTTTTTAAGGGGACGCCATCATCCATTACCCCGGCTTCCATCATGTCCTCTGGATAAAGGACACGACAAAAAAAAAAACACAATCGTTACATTAAAAAGACCGTGCATTTCTGGTTAGAACTACAGAAAGGTGACAGGCAATTCCAAAACAACACGACTCTTCTCTCCACACCTTCTGGTGAGGTGGCACCTCCCAGCAGTCTGTGACGGATGCCAACTTTGGGCTCTCTCTTCATGTGGAGGGGCACATCTGTGACCTTCATGTGTGGTCTGACATCATCCAAATCCATCTCACAGTCCGAAAGATTTCCCAGCTGGGTGGGCACTCCATCTAATGTGACTATGAACTTGGGGCTGGCAGAGTTCACCGTTTCCTTACTAGTACGAAGCAAAAAAAAAAAAACATCACAAAAGATCAGATTTTTTTTAATAGGCCCACACGACAAACCTAAATTTAGCATCGTCAGTGTTGCAAACACATTTCTACCCGAGGTGAGTAACAGCTAACACGTTTGGTGTGTGTACCTTGATTGGACAGTGCGTGGAACAGCAGAGTTAACGTCCTCTTTGGCCTGAAGGCCTTCAGTTGTGGGAGGAGACATCTGCAGTTGTGGTCGACTCATAATGAAGGAACGGGTATCATCTGTCTTTGGCTTAACGCCGACACCATCGACACCTAAAGATCAACCCAAATATAAACATATAGAATTCATCCCCATGCAACACTCATAGTGTTCATAACCTCTAAACATGCTGGATTTCTATTATTCAAAATTTGCAAACAGAAAAATGTCCTGTTTATTAGATTTGAAGGCCAACACAGCTGTAGTTTGCTTTAACTTAACAGTGTCTGACATTTATCTGGCAGCCATGAATGTGCAAAAATGAGAGACCGTGCGCTGTGATCACCAGTGATCCAACATCTTGGAATTTCTGTAGTCTGACATGATGTAACACTTGAACTGACAAAATGAACTGTACATTCTCGGATGAAGCATATAAAACAATGGAAAATGAACCCACCATAATCACTCTGTTCACCTCCATCGCTGCTCTCTGCAGCTTCCAACTGCAGACGTGATTCTAACAACCGTGACGGAGCTAGAATGGTAAAGCAAATGTCAGACAACAAAGAAATAGTATCCTTGTATCTGAATAACGGGTATTATTAGCAATGTGATTCTCTTAATATTTGTTCTATTTTCTCTGCACATACCAGGGTCTCTAGTCTGAGGTAGTGCGGCAGGAGTGTAGGCCTGGGGAGCCAGGCTGTGGAGGTGCTCCTGGACCAGCTGGATGGCCGCAGTCATCTCATCTCTGTGTGCGGGGCGAGTGCGGGGAGCCACAGGGACCGTCTGTCTCTGTGGTACTGAAGGAGAAGGAAAGGTCAATAAGAAAGGCAGATGGAAGCGGAAATGATCCTTCAAACCACCAGAGAAACATGAATACTTGTAGAAAAGGATGTTGTTTTCGTGATGGAGTCCTGAGCTTCGGAGATGGCCTTGAGAATCAGATTCCTGTTGGCTTGTTTTGCTGGAGGGAGAGTAGGTCTGACACAAGAAAAACTTGTCAAGGTCCAGTGAAGACTCAGTTGTATGAAAATATAAAGAAAGGTTGACATGAAAGAGTGACACGACACCCACTACAAATAAATTCTAGCTATCAAACTAGCCCAGATTCCATAGTGGATTAGCAACTCTGTCTACCACCGAAGGACTCAACACTGACTTGCGTTCTGGTTTGGAGGGTAGGGACACTCTGCTGGACACTCCTCTTCCTCCATAGGCGGAATCATCTTCATCCAAGTCATCGCTGTCCTCGTCTAAAGTTCTGCTTACGCGCACCACTGAACTCGCCATGGGAGCCTTACGTTTCCGTGATAACTCCTCCTGCTGTGCAAAGACCACACAACATAGTGCTATCGATCATTAACACCTGTATGATAACATTATCGGCAGCTACACTATTAAGAAAACATAGCAACTCTATTTTAGTGTATTTGTTTCTTAGTTTCTCAGTTGTCAAAGCGTACCTTACTAGACCCGGTTCTGAAACCTCTGCTTCTGCTTTCCTGATGCCTGAAGTGAGAGGGCCCCTCCGTGGATCGAGGTGCATCTGCAGAGCTTACTGAGGTGTATTTACTGTGGCCTGGTCTGTAGATTTCAGCTGTGGGTCTACTGGAAGACCCGCGTGCCCGACCACGGTTGGTGCTTGTTTCTACAAGCTCCTCAGTGATGAGGTCATCATCTATCTCTGGTTTTATATCAATAACAGCTTCTGAGGATAGAGCCTCCATGAGGGGCTTAACAGCAGATGTAAGTCGAGAGGAACTCTTGTCAACGGCTCCTCTCCTGTTGAGAAACAAATGGTGTTGTTATGAGACTTAAGAATATTTCAGAATAACACAGAAATAGTTAGAAATAATGGAACTATATATATGAATTAATAGTTGGCACCTGCTTTCATGGGCAGAGCTCGATATGCGCGCTTCAGTCCTGTCCAAGTGTGAGCTGGACACCGTCAGTCTCTTTGACTCGTATGCTCTGCTCTCTTCACTGACAGACAATCGACCTTTTCCAGCTGCAGCATTTGTGTCAGACTGGAGCTGATCTTTGAAGGATTCAGGTTCTGCAAAAAGACAAGTTAAGGAACAAATGTAGGTGGCCTGAGAACCTAAATATCAAGTTAAAATATCAAAGAGTAAAAGGTTAACATTTCATTGGCCAAAAATCTGATAGCCCAGAATGTATAAAAGATTGTGACTTACCAACAGCAACAGTTCTCAACTTCTCAAGAACACCCTGCAGCCTAGAATTGAATAAAAACAGTGAAAAGAGAGAATTTTTTTGGCTTGGAAGCCCAGAGGATACGTGCATTGTGTTGACCGTACCAGGTTGTAAATTTAGCCGTGTTGGTTCCAAGAAAAAGAGAAAGGTCATCGGCCATCTGTGCAGCGTTTTTCTTGTTTGCTACCATCACCATAATATAGTCTGGCAGTTCTTCGTCTAAAACCAATGAAGTCAACAACCAGGTTAAACCTAAGCTTCAAACATTAACGAGACATGTGCCTGTTATCCTCACCAATATAGGCGCCCAGCTCTTGAAGCTTGCCCTTAATAGCGGCCTGAAACAGACAAAAAAAACATAATTTATTACGTAGATACTATTAAACAAATTGTGGATGTCCAATAATTGCAACTAAATCGCCCTTAGACCACCTTCATTGTGAGTGTTTATTCCTTGTAAATAAAAAACAAGCAACTGTTCAGGCTGCATATCAATCTGCGCTGGGGAGCTAACGTTAGCCGAGGAAAGTCCGCTAAATCGGCCACATTAAATCAATATGTACGGCAATTTAATGTAAATAAATTCTCTTGCATAAATCGTAATGATACTTACCCTTATGTTTTTGCTTATCTCCGTCCCAATCTCCATATTTGCGGTTATATACAAATAAAAGGTTATGAAAGGGGCGACAGTGCGTTTAGCTAGCTGCTAACAGACGACGACAACGTAGAACACGTGGTTAACGAAGACAGCCGATGATGGCCGAACTAAGCCGAATGCACAGAGCAGAAGGAAATCGAGATTTATTTTAGTTTATAAGTCGTCATTTTGGCTGCGGCAAGTTATACGTGCAAAATGCACGTATGAACACCTTCCAAAACCCACTTGTTGCACGTGACAGACTAAAACTATTTTTGACCAGTTAAATAACGTCACAGTTAGCGAAGGTAACATAATCATGACATTAAAACCAATTCAGTTTGAAAAGCAATAGACCTAAAAGGACAGGAAACTTCAAACCGTCGTCCTTTTAAGTTCCCTGGCCTTGAAAGCATAGTAAATTGTAAGCCTTAATAGGACAGTGGTAAAGACAAACAAGAAAAAAAACACACAACTCCATGAGCTACTTTGGTTTTTTGGGGGAGCAGTATCTTGAAAATTTATCCAACCAATATGTCTAAGTCACAATCAAAGAAAAAGGAGTCCAATAAAGGCTCTTCACCCAATCATCAGACAGAGTAGGCTTGACAATTGTCTGCTGCAGCTAGACATTATGTGCATTTAGTTTTATATCAGGACTGAATGTTTACTCTGTTTTATTTAGCACACACTAATTTGCACGCCATTATTTATTATTCATTTTTAACAATTTATTTTTCGATGCTTTATATGACATTATGTGAACTTGCCAATGTGTCTTATTCTGTTCCTGATATTTTGAATCCAGATTAACTATTTGGCCTGAATGGAATGATGCAGAGATCAGCAAGGAGAAATGGGACTCAAGTAAAGGAGCTGAAGATGGAAAGAGCAACAGGAACAACGATGTAAATCTGCTTTATAAAATGACCTCAACGCAAATAGACCATTACGATCAGCAACATATCATATACGTCAACCTTCAAATCTATTTTAGATCAGGTAAATTGTATTCTGCCTTTGCCTGTAGCCACAATTTGAAGATCCCGAGGGGGAAATTTCTCTTCCTGCATCGCTGAGAGTGCACTCGTGGAAGCGTCCTACAGACTTTATTATCAACAAGGTACATCTGCAGCTTCTAAGGGGCTCAGAGAAGGCAACGCTCTTTCAGTGGCATTTCCATTACAGTACATTGACAAGAATGGTTTAAATTTGAGTTGGCATAGATTAAGACATAGTCGGGTCTCGTAGCGGGTAGTGAACCCCCCGCAGAGTCTTGGGAGTATTATGACGATACAATTAAGGGGAAAGGTAAAAGCTACATTGGCACTATGCCAAAGTCCTGATAAATGTGTGTTTAATGTGAGTGTGATAAATTTCCAGGTTAAATTCAATAATCTGTACGGACTATAAACAAAGCTGTGTCTTATTTTAGGATCCTTCAGTTGTCAACAATTACTCAACGTTTGACCTCATCACTGCCAATGATCATCTGCTTCGCAGTGAGGTTAGTTTATTCTTAATTTTTTTTTTCCTATTAAAGGTTCCTTTGACTCTAAGTTAGATACAATTGATCGCACACTCGGGAAGCATAAACCAGAACTCAGACTGGGCAACATTTGAATGACAAAAATGAATTAGTCCTGTCTAACATAATGCCCTGTTGAGTTAATAAATGATATATAAGGTAATGAATGGATTTAAAGATTTGTGCTCAGTTGTCAAGACTCATGATTGCTTTTCCTTTCAAAAAGTTGATGAGGTGGATCATCGCCGAGATCTATATTGTTTGGAACGTGTGCAGCTGCGACTCTTCAGGAGAAGATGGCTGGAGACCCTGGCTGCACATTTACTCTCTGTGTAAGGCCACCAATGGACATCTGCCGCTTTACAACAGTTACGGGAAATACGTGGTCAAACTCTACTGGATGGTGAGTTTGGTGCACACAAATACACCTGTGGGGAATTCTGGCCCCGAGGAAGCTTTATTTCCTAGGTTCTGCTCCCTGCATTGCTCTGCATTATCTATGTGTAGCCTTTGGATTCAGTAACGTGATGAGCGCTGCCAATTTTTCAGCATTCTGTCTCTTGACTTGACTTCAGGGCTGTTGGAGGAAGATAACCATCGATGATTCCATGCCGTTCGATGAAGAGAACCATCTTCTCCTCCCTGCCTCCACCTCTCAGTCGGAGCTTTGGCCGATGCTGCTGGCCAAGGCTCTCATTAAAGTGGCCAACACAAAGTGAGTTTCCGTACACTCCGACGCAAACATTTCACCCTCAGTGTTAGGAAACTAAAAACACACTTATCAACACAGCTTATCCTAAACTGGACCCGACACTTTCAAACACACATTTCAGATATCAACATATGAAACAGAAGGCAAACCTGTACTCTACCTCACTCACAGCAGCAGTGGTACTTAAATGATCTGTTGCGCTGATATATTTATATTTTTGTTTCACTTCATCAATCTCATTAGTGTCCCAATGTGTGTGTGTGTGTGTGTGTGTGTGTGTGTGTGTGCGCGTGCATAGTGTCATACTAGAGTTGTCTGGAGAGATGGGTGAGCTCACATTTACCCAAATGCTGACTGGCTGGATTCCACATGTCAGTACTCTAAAGTAAGGCTGACTAATAATGGTATTTGGAGCAGTTTGAGTGCATCATCAAATGTTCGAAAATGACAGTAACAGCCTTTTTGAAACTCCACTCAGGTCTTTACACGTGAAGAAAACCTGGGATTTCTTACAAGGCA
Source organism: Takifugu flavidus (assembly GCF_003711565.1). NCBI lineage: Eukaryota > Metazoa > Chordata > Actinopteri > Tetraodontiformes > Tetraodontidae > Takifugu > Takifugu flavidus. The sequence goes on from NC_079538.1 coordinate 8,293,981, forward strand.
GCATCCCTGAATTTAAACATCCAGATGAGAGTTCGTCAAGCATGAAGCCTGTAAATTCAGCAGCAGGGAGAGAATCCAGGCTTAATAAGAGGCCACTGCCAGGGCTGGCGAACAGTAAAGGTCTGAGGTGTACATGTGTGCACAGGCACACAGAAATCTAGATTTCACACTTTGCACATTTAATCAAGTTACTCACTTAAGCCGTTTGTCCATTAAATTGTGGGCAAGACATACTTGAAGTTTATTAATAACAGTTTGAAGAATCAGACCTACTGTATGTGGAACATCAAATGATTAGGACATGCAGCTCTGCACATATCCCCAAACATAAATAAAACAACAGAAGGCGCAGCAGTAGAGTGAATTATATGACCCCTTAGGGGCAAAAGAGCCTCCCAATTCACATTTATTTGAGGGACAAATGCCCAACTGGAACCTAATTTATAATGTATTAAACATTAAATACAGCAGCAGCTATAATTGGTTGGTATGAATTAAATGTTATGTCTGTCAAACTGATGAAACCTCTTATTTCTGCATGCATTTATTCATCAATCCTGTCCTTGTGTGTCCCAGGCAGTGCAGGGATTGTTGTGTGTGCCAGCTACTATCCTTCACAGCCACACGGCAGCTCCTGCGGGACAGGACAAATGGTAAAGTTCTACTGCTTCTTAAATGTTCCAGGCTCTTCTACCCTTGAACTCTAACTTCAAAGATTTTCGCCAATTGGGGATCAATTCTTAACCTAGAAACTACTGGGAAAACTATTCTTCTAAAATGATGTTCAACAAACATGTGCATATGTTTATCTCTGTAATTAATGTTCATGCTCATGCACAGACTGTGTCGTCAGAGGTTCTACGTCAGTACGGCCTCTCCCTGCTGCGCAGCCACATCGTCCTGCTAACGAGGACCCGGGCGTGTCCGCTGGAACCGCTGGCTCGATCTCCGCCCGTGCCCCGATGGAAACTCTTCCGCATGCCAAAAAGCACTGTGATCATGGACGAACCACAAGGTGCGCATGAGAAAATATGATGGGAAAAATAGTCAGGAACAAAATGTAGTGGAGGAGGAAGATGGAGATGTATGGAGGGGAGGATATCAAACAAATGGAAAAGCAGAATACTTGATTGAGTGTAGGTGAATGTCATAAATAAATATGACTAGAATGAGGGCTCATACTGAAGATTTGGAATCGGCAGCACAGAGGGCACAGGTGCCGGAGATGAGAGATTTGTGAAATGAAAATGAATTCAGACATTGTGGCAGGAATTACGAGTTCTCCTGCGGTATTTGTGCAGAGCCTCCTTCATCAAAGCCGGAGCAATTCATCGAGATCGCCAGCTCATTTCTCTCCAGTGTCAAGAGCACCCCAGAGCTGTGGGTACCCCTGAGATTATGTCAGACTAAGATAATGCACAAGCCGAGTCTTCTCCCTGCTCCTGCTGCTGCCTGCTTTTCAACTGCAGCGGACTATTTTGATGTGGTTTTTAACTCTGTTCTCTGGTGAAGGGTGAAGACGAAAACCCGGGGTCCAAAAAAGTGCATTAACACCCATGACCTCAGAGATCTGTGAGTAACAGTATGGCGACCCACAGGGAAGCCATGAAATAAGTGTTTCTGATGTTTAGCAGCATTAAAATGGACATAAAGTTGAAACACCCCTGGCTCTGGCTAATTGTCTGTATAAATTAACACAAGAGTCTTTATGTGTCAGGGAGGGCAAGCAGAGAAAACTGTCCTGCGGATCTCCTCTGGTGTCCATCCTTGAGAGAGAGGAGACTGATTGCGAGGAAGAGACAGAGCCCGATGGAGCTGAATGCACCACAAAAAGAACAACAGGCAGCCTAAACGTACGTGAGGTCAAAGGTCACGGACAATGATGTTAAATGCTGCCACAATTCTACAGAGACCACCAAAGTTAGGATTTCATACTGGATAGAAAAACAGGTTGAAGAACATCGTACCTGTTCATCAGTGTCTGAGGGTTGATGTCAGAGCTGGTGTTCACTGGTGGGGATTATAACAGGGGAAGAGGCCTCACTGTCACAATTAACAGCGTCTCCTGTCTTGTGGTGTTCATGGAGAGCCACAGCTGGGGTGGCATTATTAGAGATGGAGGCCTATTTCAGCAACTCACTGCTGCTTCTCTCTCTCATCCTCTAGGCGACTGCAGAGTTCAACGAGAATTTCACTGGTTCCATCTCCAGTGGTAACAACTCTTTTTTGCCGAGTGGGCTCTATTATTATTCTGTTCAGTTTTCATATAAGCAAATGAACTTAATCTACACAGGAAACTAAGTAACATGATGCGAAACATTTGTCCCTTCCTCTGCTCGTGCTTGGATTGGTCAGCCGAGTTAGCAGACCGCCGCTGTGCTGCAGCAGAGACACTGAACCGCCTCAGCCTTCTGAAACGATTTCTTGCCTTGAGAAGTCACTGGGCTTGAAGCATCTCTTGTTTGTGTCTCAGTCTTGCACTACATGCATTGAGACGGTGGGAGTCAGCGAGTGGGCATATGGATGTGCATGTGTGCACATTATGTGGGAGGCTGGCAAATTTGGCTCACTGTTACTGATAATGATTTAAGTCCAGAATAAGTTGCCATGAGTCGCAAGAGACTGTCCTGTTTGTTCTTTACATTGGGCTTAACACACGTTTATTATTCAGACATAAACTGAAATTATAATCCCGCTCCATGTGAATAATGACATTTAGAGTCAGGGATCTGGCCGTATGAGCAAACTGTGACTGAATCTTTCAGATCAGCCTCAAAACCCAAACCTGAGAACTAAGAGACAGGGCTCTTCAGCTCCTGCCAAATGTGCTCTGCAGGAGGTCTGGGTAGATTTGGATGACTTTACTAAATGCTTTCAGTAAGAACAGCACAAGCACAAACACACAAATATTTACACTTCAAAACAAGTGTATCAACACAATGGATGTTATTATCACTCAGCCCTTTTTATCAAATTTAATCTTGTACTTCCAGTTCACTGGTGGTTTTCCACAAACCCCGGATCTACCCACACCAGATCCATTTGTCTCATTTTAAGGTAAACAACCGGTGACTAATTCATGCGCACTCCTCGTATAATTTGTTGTGACTTTCTCCCTGTACTGTGTCTGCAGAGCTCGGTCTTGTCCAAAGCAGCAATGGACCTCAACACTCTCAGCTCAACACACTCTCCCACAAATGGACCCTGTGTCATATCTGCAGTAGCCAGCCCAGATGTGAGTCCACACATACATATACAACATTCTTAAGATCTGCTCATGAGCACATACAGAAACATGATGCACAGTGTGTATTTAAGGACATCAGGGACACCTAAATAGTTGATTAAGCAGAAGATATGCAAACGAGTATCCTGGTCAGAGAGACAGACATAGCCCCAGAGACCAATGTTGTAGGTTGTTTTCATGTATGTGTGTGTGTGTGTGTGTGTGTGTGTGTGTGTGTGTTTCCCCTAGTGCCCAGAAGTGAGAGGCACTCACTTCTTGTGTGTGGACACTGTAGAATCTTCCCAGATCCTCATCAGCTTCTCTGCTCTGAGTCACTGGGGCGATGCATCTGGAGATAGTAAGAATCTACAGCTGTGCACGTGCACTTGCACGCACGTGTCACACATACAACATATACAAGCGTATTTTATGTGTGAATTCATCATATTTGTGATATTTTCCCACCTTCTCTCACCTCTCGTCGCACCTTAGAGACGAAAATGCTGCATGCTGCGCGCAGGTCTGCGGTACTAGTCGTCATGCCGTGCACGTGGAAGAGCCCGCAGCCGCAGTATCCAGTTCTCACCATCACGACCACCTGCTCAAATGCAGCCATGCTTGACTTACCCCCGGGGTGAGGATAATTATAGCAGTTTTCTATCCTCCCAGGCAGAAAAGGCTCCCTAAAAGTGATGTCTAGGATGGAAAACCTGGCTGGATTTGGGCTCCAGTGTAGTGTAGTGTGGTAAAAACTGCACTGGTTTCTTTATAGTAGAAATCCAATCTATATAAAAACACGCTATTTTAATTAGGTGCTAATGTACTGTGTGGTGTTACTTCCACTACAGGTCAGATACTGAGTTTTCTGTCTCTTCTTCCAGACGACACATGTTGTCCTTCTGTGCAAAGGCAACAGTGGGTTACCATCTTCATCTGTGCAGCATGACACCTTTCACCTTCGCCGATGAAGAAACCATCGTGTCCAACCTCCCCAAGGTCGTAGCGATTCTTTAATATCAGTTAATGAGCTCACAGAAAGAAGTTTGTTGTTCTTGTATTGTTACTGTTGTTCCTGTCTCAAACAGGAAAGTGCCCTTTTCATGGATCAGGCCTTGTCCATCTTTAGGACACTGTCCAGAGTAGTATCTTCTTTCAACAATGAGCAGGAACAGATAGCAGCCAGAAGAATGCTGGCGAAGTCTCACTGTCCCCAAAGCAGCACCTCTCTACGAAAACATGACACGGTAACTGGTCCAGTGACATCCAATAAGACGCTTAACACTTGATCTTAAGTGTGTTTAGCATAGCTGCTGTTATTGCTCATAACCGTGCAGAAACATCATTTGTTTGCATGGTTGTGGCTGTTTAAGCTTTCTCCTGTAGCAATTAAAATCAGAAATGAAATGATATTTATGTGTGTGTGTGTGTAGGTGTTTAGCCGTGCTGTTGACCATATGGTGTGTGGGGCGTTGGGCAGGGAGCTCACAGCTGAGGAGCGATTTGCTGTATGTTCCCTCACAGCCGACCCTTCACTCCTGTACACTGAACAGACAGAACCTCCTCCCGCCTGTAAGTCCACCCTGACTCACTCTTCTAGAGGTCAAGGTCACACATTAGTGCAAGGGTCTCTGTCTGTTGTGGGGTAAAATGTCATTACAAATGTCTCATTACTCTTAAAAAATAGAGCCAACATGCAGTAATTCTCATTTTATAGTAGAATAATGTTCGTTTTAGAATAAACATTCAATTACCGGTATGTGATTTTGTTGTTTTAAAGTCAGCAAAAGCAGGAGCGACAGGAAGCCAACGGACCCGGCGGTAAAGGCAGCCACGACACTGCAGGCGACAGACAAAGGGCGTTTGGCACCAGGAATCCTTAACGCCTCCAAACCAGGTAAACTATTAAAACCATTTTAAAAGATCTGGAAACAACCCTCAAACAAGGTCAGCTACAAAATCTGTTTTTTCATGTGTTGGACATGAATTGTGTGTGTTTTTTTCCTCACTCTCTCCTCTGGGTTTGTGTTTGTTGCTCATGTCATTCAGGCACGAAAGAGAACCTCAGTGCATCGAAGATCCTTTCAGACATGTGGCCCAAGATTGAATCCTGTGCAGAAGAGAATGCTGCACTGTTGCTATGGTAACAAACAAACATAACCACTGAGTATTCTGAAACTTCCCTCCCATCAACCTACATTTCTTTAAGCTCGGATCAGAGCAGCTCGCTGATGCTAAACATTAGCGTTGCTCCCTCCATCATGTTCAGCAGACAGCATCTGAACAGTAAGTGGGATGAGTTTACCAGCTGCTGCATTTGCCACCTGTGGACAGATGGATAATTTGAGGACAGGGGCAGATAGATATAACAGCCAGCCTTACAGATACAGATGTGTCGACACGACATCATGCAAGAGTCTCACTGTTGCACCCCATGCCAGGATTCTCTCCCTGTGGGGGGTTTGTGGAGGTCTGGCGGGAGAGATAACTCCACATCGTGATCCATCTGCTCTTTATATGCTAGAAGCAGCTAACAGCATCTGGCAACTGTGTGTGTGATCAGAGGCTGGAGATGGGCTGTTGCGAGTCTCTGAGTGTGTGTTTGTCTCACCTTTGAGAAACATCAGGTCCAGTTGGTGTCTTGGGGGTCAGATATAGCGAAAAGCCCATCAGAGCAGAGACAGTACGATGTTTCAACTGGTTGTCTGGCAGAGAAGATCGAAGAAAAGTTTATAGCGAAGCCAAACCCACGTCTTCTCTATCATTCTCTCTGTGCTCTTAACTGTCCAAATGTACGCAGGTATATTATTGACCACTCTGGGAAGAAGGCCAACTTGTACGGCTGTCAACAGGACAACTGGTCCAGACTAACGTTTGCAGATTACAGTGTGCCTGTTCCAACCACGGCTGAGTCCTGGGTTCTGCTCTACAGGTTAGACAATATTCTTCACCATGCTGCGTCATGGTGTAAACATCCAGCCATCGGGATATTTCCAATCCTCCAACAACTGCGCACAGTTATTTAGCCACAAGTGTTGTTAATTTCTTTGTTGTGCGTGCAGAGAGGTGTTCCTGATCCCCAAGGCGATGCCGCTGGCAATAAAGGTCTATTCTCCGAGTCCTCACTTTCTGCTATACATCGTAAATAACGACACAGTAGAGGAGCTGGACATGCTGTTCAACATCTATCAGCCAAATAAGGTGGCTGACGTACATATTTCAGTGGCCCTGCTACGTTTCCATCCTCACCTACAGTATCACTCACAAATGTTAGCGGTTCCATCTCTTTTTAGAGGGGTTACACCTTTGTCGCAGTGGCAGTCTCGCCTCAAACGCCACCCGATGGCGCCGAGTGGCGAATGCGCTTGATCGGTGAAAAGAATCTCCTTCCCATCCTGGCCCACGAGCCTCCTCTCAGCACCTTCACAGCGAAAGAATTGCAGGATCACTACATTCCCAATGAGAAGAGCATCATATGTCGGTGAGAGGGACGAAGGATAGCACAGCTTGTAAATCTGAAGGCTTTGATTATTCAAAGCAGAGGAGCAAATCCACTAATTAACGGAAACTCTTCTGCAGGAACTCGGTTCAAGTGAGAGCAGATGTCCTGGCAACGGTTCAGTTCCAGACCTCCAAGCCAGATGTAACGGTCCGTTTGTCCATTCTGGACCAGGAGAGGGAAGTAATCAGCAAAACAGGGAAGGGTCATGTGACAATTCCTGCATTCTTCTTCCTGGCCAACAAGGGTGAGCTGTAATCACAGAAATAATAATTCAATAGTTTAATATCCGACTTTATTTAAACGCCCTCAAATATGGATCCCTGTATTATTTCTGTTTATGTGAAACACTTAAAATGATCCTAGAGCCGTGTCTATGTGATGTCCTCTTCCATTTTTTACTCACAGACATGAAGGTCACTGATGGAGAGAAGCAGGACACGTCTCCCACCCAGGTGGAGGGGGTCAAAGTGTCGGACGCTTCCACACAAGGACACCAGGACGACGTCACCTTTGGAGCAGCAGCATCCCCGTCTGACCGGCTGCAGCCTCCCACCGAGCCTCGGGTCTCAGCTCACACTCCCTCTCTGCTGCTTGTGCTGAAATCCAATCGCTCCTCTTCCGAATGCGTTGGGTCGTTTGTAAAGTCCAGACCATCAGATTAGTTTGTTTTGTTGGGGGGCACTAGTGGCAACACTGCAGAATTAATTTGTCCTTTGGTTTTGGAGGCTTTTGGAGTCCACGCTTGCGCACGTGCATGTCTGAACTCGGAGCACCATGTGCTGACTCTGTTTGTTTTTCCCAGGATCATAAATATGTGGTCCGAGCTGAAGTCCTGTACAAGAGCTGGCAGTTGGACGAAGCCGAGCTGACATTCGTCCAACAGCTCCGAGAGTCGCAGAGGAATGAGATGAGAGGTGAAGTTAACCACAGCTGAGGCAGTGACACTCCCCAAGTTTCCCTGATGTTCTCCTGCTTGATGAATCCACAGTTGGGAAAAGAAACAGACCTTGAATCTTGAACAGAAGAAGTAAATGCTACCGCTCCAGTTTCAGGGGCCAAGCAGACACTGTTTGGGCTCAGCCTGTTAATCACACACCGAATGAATCCAGCTGTGTCCAGATTACAGGCGTACTCCCTTGTCCCTGCTGGTCGTTTTACCTGGTGTTTGGTGTAACAGCGCCATCCAGTGCACGCGGAGCAGCACAACACATGCGGGATTACATGCAGGAGTGCTTTATTAAAAGGGCTTTTCTAACATTTTCTTTATTTTCATTTTAGCAAATGAAGCTGAAGACATGTCATCATCCCTTGACAGAGTGAAGCGGGATGGGAAGGCGGCTGCTTCAACAAAGGTCAAAGCTAAGAAGGGGAAGCCAGTTGTCCCCCCCAAGACGGAAGCAAAAGCTGCTCCGGTAGGATGGCAACAATGACTCCTTTATATTATTTAAGGTTTTCTTCACAGTCTTATGTTATTGTGTCAAAACATAGTTAGAATTCCAATTTTTCTGAGGTTTGGTGACCTTTGACTGGTCCGATTTGATTGTAGCAGGAACTGGATGTGACGAAGCCACACTGGACGCTCCGCTTGGTCATCGATCAGAGCAGCGAAGAGAGCATAGACGTGGCCAAAGACACGGAGAGACGTGATAAGATTAAAGCTATGAAAAAAGCCTGGGAAATGGCCGAACCGGGCCGCCACAGTAAGGTAACCCAGAGGTTTAATACATGAAGGTTTATGTTCATTCCATTTCTTTTACATGTCCTTAGCCAATCCTCACTAATGATTAAAATTTCTTCTTTAGGCTTCACAGTGTCATTTCAAGTTTCTGAACCAGGTCCAACAGCAACTTATTCGTAAAGGTCAAGAGGATGTGGACAAGAAGACAGAGACTGGTACTATAACCTCAGTTAACACTTCCTGCTGCGTATTGTTGCAACCTGTTCAGGTGCTCATTTATTCCCCTCCATTTTTAACAGCTTCCAGGTCGGACAGTTTGTTTGATTTGTCATCCTCCTTTCCTCCCCTGGACCTCACCCCCTTCATCAGGTGCTCCATCGCTCTCTCACATTCACTCTAAACTCCCTTAATCTCACTCACACTCACTTATGCTGTATGTCTGCAGACCCAGAAAGGATTTTCCCTCCCTCGAGCGGTTGAACGCAGAGGAGGTCCGGCAGGGGGAATGCTTACAGAAGATCCAAACTTACCGGCTGGTGCGAGAAATCATGCTGGAGCAGCAGAAGAAGCAGCGGCGAAAGAGGAAGGAGATGACAAGACTGCAGATGGACGTGTACGCCAAGATGCAGGTCGGTGTGGACGAAGAACTGCTGGTGCGAGCTGAGACAGTGAGGAGCATCTGCCGTCTGCTTCCTCCCCCTCTGGTCAAACATCAGATTCTAAATTTGTCCCGTGTCTCTCCATCTTCTCTTCAGGCAGCCAGGCAACAGGAGGGGGTGAGATTTTCTGAAGATCTGAAACGAAGGAGTCCGGTGGCCACAGATAAGAGGACAACAGAGAAAGTCCAGAAACAAAAACCTGCTGCTGGCCAGCTGCCGAAGAAACATGGCAAGAAGAAATAAAGCTGAAAGCGACCTGGCTCTAATTCTGGTTTCAGCTGGTAGAGGCAGTTTGGACCCAATGACCTTCTTGTCCTTCTGCCTGAGAACGTTGCTCAGATCTGTGTGGTTTTAGCGCCCCCTGGCGGATACAATCCCCCCTTCATCCACTACACAGTATTGTAACCATCTCTGTTCACACATGTAAAAAGCCATTACCCTGCATCACTCACATCTGGACTTGATACCTGCAGACCCTTGATCCAACCCTAAGGGCACAGGGTGTCATGGCGGTGCAGATTGTAAAGCGCTTTGAGGTGAACAATGTTATCTTAGACTTGAAATAAATAATGAATCAATACATTATACTCTTCCAGTCTGTTCTTGACTTCTTGACCTTCAAGGAATGCTAGATACAGCCTAACTTTTTAGAATGCCACTGATCAATAAACTGGAACCCTTGCCGATCGGAGCCAATGAGAGCTATTCTCTGCAAGGCAAGGACTGCGTTGCACAAAGCAACACAGGTTGGCGACAAATCTGGAAATATTGCAGCTGTCACGAATCACCTCAGGGAGAACCTGAAAAAAAAGGATTAAGGTCGCTATGTGTTGAATGTTTAATTGCAACAGTGTTTGCCAAATACAACAGTGATGTGATAAACTGAGGGACATTCCTCTTAGCTCAGCATTGATGATGCAAATCTAGGAAGGTTCACACCCCAGGAAGTCAGATCAGCTGAAGGATGAGAGAGAAATTAGAAATGAAATGGGACGAGGACGACAGCTAGTGGCCACAGAGGGTGATATAATTTCCTTCAGGGGTTATAAGGCTGCAGAGGATCTTCATTGCATCTTATCTCCTAATCTGACTCCAACAGACAAATGCTTTACAGACAAATTACAGCTGCGGTGATGACAGGAAACAACCATAAGTGTGAGTTTGCGGTCATAAAAAAAGACAGAGAGAGCACGAAAGTGGCAGGATATGTGGCTCAGAAACGTGCTACAGTGAACGCAGCAGCAGCGTCATCATCCAGAAACGGCCACCGAGATGCGCGGATAAAGAGTTATGTGAGAAGGAAGGCTCTGAAAAAGAGTCATTGTTATAAAAAGATGCTAAAAAGATCAGCCCTGCTTAGCCAGAGCGTTCTCTGTGCTTTAAAGTGCACAGCTGGGACGTTGACCTTTAAATTTCTATCTTCTCTCTTTTGTCTCAGACTGGCTGCCATGAATCAGCCTTCATCAGCGGCCTTTGACCCCTCACAGAAGATCCTGGCCATCGACATCCAGAGGCTCTTGAACAGGAAGCCGTTTATCACGTTCTGACAAACAAGTCAGAGCCAGACCATTAATGTCTGGTGAACATTAAAACGTTAAACTGCACCCTGGACTCAGCTGGGAGCTGATGCGGAGAACAGAGGACGGGGTCATGTGATCTTAGGCCCGACTTCCCTTTTCCTTGAAACGCTGAAGAGGCCTCACTTTCAATTCAGCTGACAAACTTCTGTGAATTCTTCAAGCTCAAGTGCCTTAATGAGCCCAGTTGTGGTCCCCTGAGATGGACCGCAGCGGAGCACCGCTCTCATGTTACCGCCAGGATACGATCCTGCCTTCAGGCCTGCAAGGGGGAAAAGAAAAGGATGGAAAGGTAGAAGATCACAGAGGAAAAATGGTTGACAACGCTGCTCACAGGAGGGTAATTCATGGCACCTGTCCTGACAATGTCCAGAAACCGGATCCGGGCCTCCCCGGCCCAGGTGACACCTGTATGAATGAAGGCGCCGCAGGTGGAACCCAGTCAGGCCGAGACAGCTTGTTAGCTATGCAGCACGTCGCCTGACTGATGTGAGCAAACCTCCAGAGGAATTACTGCTCGGTGCTCGAGCGTGCGGTGGGTCACACGTGCAGCCGAGTGTGTAACTACGCGTTTTTTACTTCAGCTGTGCAGAAAGTGAGGAAACACTTGACTGCACCCAAATGCTGAAGGGTTAAAACACTTTTGGCGGCATAGAAACTACGAAGAGGAGGCATTTTTAGCTAAATATTTTCATCAAGATCACATTGGGCCAACTAAGATGCAGTTAATGGGGGAGTTAATGTGCTTGCCCTTCATCTACACCATCAAAGCTAAAAGCTAAAATACACCCAGCTGACAGCATAGAACATCAATATAAACAGTGCAACGTCGACAACACCCTCTGTAGCAACACCAGTAACACGTGACATGACATGTACCCAGCTGAAGAAAGTTCAGCTAAATGCTATAATTAACACAAACAGTGATGGAGTGACACAGCTAAATGATGTTCTATACTTTTATTAAATACTCCCCCGTTCCACTTTCCGACTGGTGTCAGTTACCGGGTTTGTCCACAAGATGGAGCTGTTCTCTCAGGCACCGAGTAACACAGCAGCTAAACCAAGGCGAGGTCTCCTGACTTTGGGGCAGAAAAGTAAAAGCGGGCGAAGATTTATGGCCGGTCTGTTGGCTGTTGCCAAAATCTGTTAGAGGTTCAGCGGAGGGACTTTGGATCGGAGTAGGTTGCACAGCTGGAAACACTTTCAGTTCTCGGGCTGTGTTGTTGAGAAGCGCAGGCCAGGGTTTGAGTCTGTATCTAACATTCGGGACTTGAGGGCATTGAGAAAATACTCTTACTTATGCGATGTTGTGGATTCAGAACGGCATTTTTAAACATCAAACATATGTCATTGATGCTGTGCATGCACGCATGCAGCTTATAAATCATGTTTCCAGTAGAAGCATGCTTCACCCAACATCCTAACAAAAATACATATGTTTAAGAGACAGGCATTAGCTTTTTAAATATGAATTTTTGCTTCTGTTTCTGAAAAATGATGTGCTCCCAATAATCCCACAGCTGGGAAAAAAATGCAAGCATCACCAAGCAAATCAGAGTCTTCCCAAAGGATCCATTTGCATTTGCTTTGAGTTTAGGACATTTGGCTCAAAACAATAATTATCTGAGTGTATATGCTAATTCCATAACTAATAAAGAAAACCAGGCAAGAAATCCCACCTTTGAGGATGTTGCGCTACATAGTAGCTTAGCATACCTTCCGTGCAGGTGCTGTCTTTTGTGCATTTTCCCCCAGCTTTTGCTTACAACATCCTTGAGATGCTGAATCTTTTAACCTTTCTAGATGTTTTTTATTCACAACAGCATCTTCAAAAATGCCTTAATTCATTTTGATTCTGCCCTGTATTCTGATATAAAGGTTTTTCCTTCACTTGTAGCAACACTCCAGGTCAAATAAACTTCAAAAAAAAGCATTTGTGTGTGTGTGTGTGTGTGTGTGTGTGTGTGTGTGTGTGTGTGTGTGTGTGTGTGTGTGTCAGATCAATGGGAAAGTCAGAGAATTTATTAAGGACATCTTTTCTCCGAATAAACCTTTTTAGAAATTCTTGTAATTGCTGCAGGGACCAGTCACTCGCTCAAGCACAGTTTTCTATATCTTGTGCCTTGTCAGATATATTGTTTGCTCCTGGCCTGTAAATGTGTAGTGCTGCGCTATAAATGTGAGTCAAACTTTGTACTCCATCATGAATGCAGAATAAGCACAAGATCATTTCTAAAATCCTTCTCAAACTACAGTGCTAAAGTCCCCGGCTGAACACATCTGGAAATGGAAACAAACACTCTTGCCTTCACCCTGGACCCGGTGCAACAGCACTGGTGCAGACATTTGAGCGTCTGTTGACGTTGTGGTCCACAGTGACAAGTTGGGTTTGAAGCTCCTCAACACGGATTCATCTGCAACCTGTTAAACCTCTTCCCAGCTTGGCGTGCCTCATGGAGCCGTGTAAAAGCCTCCGCTGATTGCACACGCAGATGTTTGGCTTCGGCAGGGACGTTTTCCCTTTTGAATTGACATGTTGAGGCTGTTTGTGAGATGATTCAACCCCTGATTGTTGTGCTGCTGTTAGTCCAAATACTATTGGAGTTTAATGAATGTTTTAGTGCAGCTGGGACAAACCTGGAGATATGCCGAGAAATGTCCAGTATGTGAGATTTGGCGGCATCTGGTGGCGAGAGTATAAACTGCAAGTTTTGAAAGCCCTTTCTGGAAATTGTTTCACCTTCCAGTCCAAAGGGGGTTACAAATGAATGGGAAAGTTCGAATGTGTCAGTTATTTTTAAAACTACGCATGCAGTATGTAAGTTTATTTAAAAAAAAGTGTCTGTCCTGGGTTCCTGTATGGTGGATCTCTACCAGCAGGAGGAGGACCCACCAGATATTTAATATCTCACTTTTTAGTTAACTGAGGTCCTTGTCCTTGAGTTTTTGGCCAAAAAAAACAACTTAAAATTGCACCTGCTGGCCCTTTAAACAAAGTTTAATTCTGGGGAAATATGACATCATCTAGTCGCTTTCAAGATGAAAGAATTTTTTTTTCATCTTTTCTTCTTCAACAAATCCCTTTCTGCTCCTGCATCAGAGCACACCCGGGCCATTATAGCCGCTAATCTTTTATGAAGATCGATGAATATGTGCCCGTCTGAAAATGAATCTTGCAGAAGGGGCCACTGATTATGTTGGTGGCTCAAACTGGGTGGCTGCTGGGAGCTTTAATTAGACTATTAACAGGATGCTTTTCACCGGAGGACCAAAGAATGGGGACGGCTCACAATGGGGAACCCTGCTGAGCTGTTTTATCACCGACACTGATAAGACTAATCTCCTGCATGAAGGCTGAGATATGATAATCAATGTATTAATTAATGAATATGTTACTTTTAAAGACATTAATGAGCGGTTGCGGCGGGTGATTCATGGGGTCTGATTATTCTCGGCTCTCGTCTGAAGCTCCACGCTGCAGATGGGTCGTCTGAGAGGCTCTTAGTTTCATCTAACATTGGTTCTATCTTCACCGGGCCGACCCGCAACACTCTCTTACACTTACGCCCACGCGGAGGATGTTTCCCTGCAATAGGAAATATTCGTTCTGGCAGCTTGTGGGTGTGAAGTTTCTCGCTGTGAGTGGCTCCCTGCTAACACATTAAAGCTTAAAAACACTGCAAAAAGAAGCTGGCCGTGTATAGCTGTGTGGTTACATCACTCAGCAATAAACTCACAAGTATGCTATAAATTATGCATTTGGCTAAATTAATACACATGTTTGTATTACACGGCTAGCATCCATTAGACACTTGTGATAACAAAAAACATGCCGACCACAAGTCAAAGGAAAGAGTCTGCATAATGCAGTGGAGTCGATATTTGCCTTCCCTGCGCGTGCCAGAGGGAGCAGCGATTGAAATCCCTTCCCTGGTTTTACCCGAAGACGCAAGGATGCTCACTTACTGAGGCGGGCGACAGTCAACACGGTAAACATCATCTCCCGCCAGTCGAAGGAGGTTCCAAGTGGGTTTAAGCTGATCTAGAATTTCGCAGATGTGCTCTGCACTGGCCGTGTGGCCCTCGCCGCCTGCGGGTTTGACCTCTGACCTTGTCCTCCACGCTCATCTGTCAGCGGCCTCATTTAAGGAGCCCCACACCTGCGCCGCCACAAAGACACGCGATGACTGACTTATTCGCAGTGCTCCGAAATCAAGAATTTAAAACCCCGAAGAACATCTTTCTCGCTCTCACAACTCTAGAAGTCCTTTTTTTTTAAGCATTTAAGCCAGTCTGTCATCACTCCCATTGGCCCGGTGCTCCCACAGGCCTGTGGCTGTAATTATGGGGTGAGTGTGCTGTGTATGGGGAGTAGCCTTCTGTTTCCAGATTAATTACCTCTGTATGAAGTTCACTGCTGGTGTTACTGCATGAATAAAGCTGTCGGACACATTACACCTAACGGCTGGGAGGAGGGAGAGCGGGCGTATCTCTGAGGGTCGGAACAGCCCGGGGAGATTATGGGTGCCGGATGATGGGGAACAGAGCACTATAGGCAGAAGGGGAAAAGAAACTTTCCTTTATCTCCAGTTTTGAAGAGTATATCAACAGAACATGTTGTCCAGAGGAACATTCAGGCCTCTAGTCTTCATTGTTATTCCATCACATATAAAATTCTTTTTATACACTTTAGGTTCTGGGAGTTAGTGCAAATGCAGCTTTTCCAGTTTTTACAACCTCACATGGGGGCCCTGATGTCTCCTTTAATTTCCTTGTCTTCCAAAAGAAATCCCCTCTCCCCCCCGGGGACAGTCCCTGGATTCTTAAGAAGACTAATCAGTCTTAAACAACTTCAGAGGGGAACTCCTCTGTCCATCACAGTAATTAGGAACAAATTTAACTGAAACTGGAGAAGAGGAAATGCTCTGGCCAACTTGATTCGTCCTTCATGTTTTCTTTGTTTCACTTTGTGCGAAATATCAGCAAATCATCCTAAGTGAGTCAGTTACAGCTAACTTTGCTCCACTTAGTCTGCTCTGTTCTCTATTAGAATTACTTTTAGCTTCGGGGAACAAATGTATGATACCCATAATGTAGCATTTCCAAAATACACCAGAAGCTGCAAAACACATTATGTCCTGCTTGTTCTGCTGCCCCCACAGGTCAAGAAGCGACATTGCAACATAAAAGATAGATAGATAGATAGATAGATAGATAGATAGATATAGATAGATAGATAGATAGATAGATAGATAGATAGACAGACAGACAGACAGACAGACAGACAGACAGACAGACAGACAGACAGACAGACAGACAGACAGACAGACAGACAGACAGATAGATAGATAGATAGATAGATAGATAGATAGATAGATAGATAGATAGATAGATAGATAGATAGATGGCAGCACTAGCATTAAGTGGAATTGTGTTTGGGTATATGAACTTGTGTGTTGTTGTGAATCTGGCCATTGTCTTTTGTACTCTCAGTGTGGGTTGAAAGTTCAGCATGAATGAAGGCTGAGGGCACCTCAGGCTCTTCTGGGGGGGATCTGACAGGCATCCTGGGTCACAGCTCTGCCTAATGCTCTGACACATTAGGAGATAATTACAGGCCTCAGCGCTCTGCAGCTGAGCGCGACACGCCCGTGCATGTGGACACACACACACACACACACACACACGCAGAATGAATGTGCATTTATCAGCTCGGCCATGAATAATGTTGTTTAACTGTGTGTAAAATCAGACCTGCAAATGCACAAACATATTTTAAAATACTGAAAAAACCTTCGTGTGTAAACATGAATAAACACCTTTTGTTGGCCTGTTTTATGGGGATTATGATTCCGAGTGCTGCCGCTGTTGTTCTTTTAGATTAGAAAGGAAAGACTCAAACTGCAATTTAACAGTGACTTTGAGCAGCGCGTTCAGTCCGGGTCATGCTGGGCTTTGTTTGCCAGGATGGTGTGATATCACTCACTTCACCACACCTCACTTCACCACATTCCCTCCTTTTATCTATGCCTCTGTCCAGATTTAAAAAAAACCCATTTACTTACAGTAAATAACAGTCAATAGTAACTGTTTCATGCACCGATGGAAATGAAAGGAGCTGCAAAACAGCACAGGTCTGCAGAAATGCGTCAGAGGAGTCGGGACGTCGGCACCTCAGTCTGAACCAGCCAATCAGAGGAGTTATTGTACGTCTGCTTCCCATAAGGAAACGACTGTTTGATGTGACTCACTGTATTTCAACCACATCGGTCAACATTGTGTCAAAGCAGGAAAACAAAGATTTTCGTATGACTAACAGTGGCGGTGAAAGCAGATACGCATGCAGTTTAAGAAGAAAGTCAAGACTGACACTGACACTGTGCATGCTGGGATTGACTGGCACTCTTGAGGGTGTGGCCCTGCAGAGGATACAGATGTTTGAACACGTCAGCTGGGTGTTCTATGTGTTCCCTCCAGGTGCTCTTGCTTCCCTTCTAAGATAAGATAGGATAAGATAAGATAAGATGATGAGATAAGAAGGAGAAAAAAAAAATCTGATTATGAGCAATCAGATTAACAGACCTAGAGTTCCTCCCAATAATCCCATAAGAAGTCTGGATGTTTTTAAAAATGACTGGAAATTTAAGTCTTTCATTACTCCACGTGTACCACAAAAGAAATCCAATAACTGGACTGAAACATGTACACCAGGGATGTTGGGGGATCTCATTTCTCAAGTGTTCGTACAAATCTGATAATTACGACGATCTGATTTCTCAGTTATGGGATCATGTAGATGGGCCCACTGATCTTTACCACTGAATCTGTAATCACAAAGGCATAAACTGTAATATTAGAAGTCTTGGGAAGAAAAATAAGGGTTTCCTGGGTAGTTTCCTCCCCGTCCACACTCAATGAGCCTTGCTGGTGTCGCTGAAATGAACAGAAGCCGCTGAGGTTTCCTTTCATTCAGCCACAAATGTGTCATGGCTGCAGCGCCGAGCCCGTGGTGTAAATCCGCCTTGACAGGACTGCTGAGATGGCTCTGCGTCCACAGCAACGCTCGCCGGATCTGTCTGCCTCGCCATCCACACGGCAACAAAGCTCGCGCGGCGGGGCTCGGCCAATCAGGACGCTGCAAAGGTGACAGCCCGGGCCAGGTCTTCCTTTGCTCTCTGTCGCTATGGCTGCTGCATTCTTTTTTTGTTTTCCTGAGAGAGAAGCCCGAGAGAGTGAGAGAGAAGTGACGGAGGGATGGAGAAACATGCTCCCTGCGCTCAGAAGCGGAGTGCTGATCAAGCACGTGCATCTTAGCATGAATTACAGTCGGCGTTGGCTCGGATGTGAAAGTTCCCTGCAAGGAGTGATGGGTTTATTAAAAACCAAACGCACCCTCTTGTCCCTGCATACATGCACATTAGAGGTTTCTCACTTCAGTCCTGCCACAGCTACAAACATCTACACTGGTTTAACACGCATTGTTGGAGTACTTACATAATGGTAGTTAATGAGGTACTGAAGTAGGGTTTGGAAAGCAGCCTGAGCCCTGTCAGTACTTAAGTGTATGACTTATCGCACGTATCAAAAAGAAAACAGCTATTTAAAGTTGAGCAGGGTTTTTTGTGTGTGTGTGTGTGTGTTGTCTCTGCTCTCTGTTTGGATAAGAACTATGAGGAGTGAAGCCACATTGAAAGGAGACGGTCGGTCACGATGGATTTACAGTGCACATACCCTGAGATGACCTCTTTTCTCTCCGGGAGTGCGTGTTATTCCTGGAGTCAATCGGGGTTGTCCGGTTCGTGCCAGCAGCAACACTCCCTCGTTCGGTGGCACGGCTTCTCTGCTGGCATCACATTGGGAGATAACCTTTCGGATCTGATGACTAAACCCTTGTTTCTGTCTAATACAGAGAAGGAGGTGGTGTTGATGAAGGCGTCTGCTCGTTTCCTCTCGCCTGCTCGTTGACTCATCGTGCTTTGTCAATAGACATTAGTAACCAAATCAGAAGGACCTACGGCGATGCCAGAGACCGTTTCCATGAACTGTTTCCCAGGGCTTACAGACTAATACTTAACTGTCAATGAAGTAGTTTCCCCCTCAGTTGATGGTCATGCAACTTAATCCCGATTGGCTCGCCCTGACAGATCAGGGCCAGTGGCTAGGTTTTGTACCCACTGATTATTTTCCTTGATCACAAAGGGTTCTGTCTCATAACGCTAAAGGCGTGAATGCAAGTGGCAGGTGTGAGGTGCTGTGGTCTTCAGTTACTGCAACCCTGTAGGGAGTTTTCACATTGTCTTTGTATCGTACGATTGACCTTCTACAGCAGAAGAGCTGCCTTTAATGAGCGTATAGGGCCTAGGATGTGCACCCAGTTGGGAAATTCACTGGTCATTCTGTCACAGCTAGGCCGAAACCCCAAAAGTTCAAGAGCTTGACGTGTCTTCTGGACAAGGGTCCTGTCGCTGTGGAGGAGTGCGTGAGTTTGGACTGCATAAAAGGAGAAGGTGAAGCCCACGGTGCTTATAAGAATATCCTCAATTTGTGTGTATACATACGCCGCTTCCTCAAAATGCACAGAAGTGGTGGAAAAACTAATCTGACATATGCGGTGGCCCACAGGCGGCTGCTGTTAGATGTTTTATGATGATAAAATGTGCCAAAATAAGCGGCAGTCATGTGGCAAATGTTTTACCGAGGGTTGCGTTTATGCGATGAGCAAAATATTTTGATGCCCGTTCATTAATGATTCGCCCGTTTCTTAAAATAATCTCCAGGGATTAGAATAAGACTTTCACCGCGGCACATTTGGCAAGTCAAGCGCTCCGTTGGGCCCTAAATAAACACAGCCGGGGAATCATCCCCCTCGCTCAGCTGAGACGGCCGAGCAAAACACCACGGAGCAGCGCGCTCTGACCAGTTTTCCCACGCTCGTCTGTCGGCTGCAGTTGGCCTCTGACAGTTAACGGGACAGGTGCACGTCTGTCACTATGCAGTGCATTCAGGCCCAGCACTGCGCCTCCAGGCTGACCTTGACTGCCGGCGGGCAGGGATGGATCTCAGCCTTTGCATTCACAGGCGGCAATGATCATTTGGGCTGTGAAATGACAGGACTTAACATGGAGAAAACATAGTCTGGTGAGACAGAACGAATGTGAATGTGCCTATTCTCGCAATATCGGAGGATCTTTCTGCTTCAGGGATGGCTGAGGGTTATTGAGTCCATCTATACATCATGTGGCATTCAGACGCAGCAAACAATCATGGCTATTGAAATAAAAATAACACAGCCTCTGAGTTCCAGGATGCTAAGTGAGGCTCACGACTAGGTGCTCATGGGTGGAATGTAAAATTTCCCTTTTCCCTTCCACCAATGCGAGCGGCCTACCAGAGCGGAGGGATGAGTGTTTTTGAAAACCAAGCGATATCTGCGCACTTGTGATTTGGAGTATTTCCACTTCACGTACCTGCATATGCGGCGCTGCGTGAGCTTAAAGCGAATACATTTGGGACGTCTACACAGACAAGAATATTTGTTAACACTGGTGGGGCAGAACTCCACCACCCAACACGCCCCACTCCAACCTGCTCCTCGACTTAGGTCTAAACCTTTCGCATTTGACGCGCTGACATCTCGACCTCCACCGAGGTCTTTCCTTGACCCCAGCGCAAGTGCACCAGGCCCCCCGCTCGCATGCCGCGGATATCTGGAGCGTGGGTTTGCTTACGGAGGAAGGTGTGCCAGCGCGGCGGCAGCTGCTGCGCAAAGCTTCTTGTTAAATTCACATACCGGACTCTCAGTGAGCATGGACACGAGAAGCGGCACGCTCTGGGGAGCGACACCGATACGGGCGGAGCTGAAGCGCGAATGCGTCTCGTGTGTGTGTGTTTACGATACGCAAACCAGAGCGGGTGTAAGCAATATGCAGCGCATACGAATGCATCAGATTCTTCCTGAGACATGCACAAGGGGCATGTTAGTTCATGTTTGGCCACGTTATTTACGTATAGCTCCCTGACACGGCTGACCCGACCCAGGTGCACTTGTTTTTTACAAGACCCTAGCAGGCATCAAAGAGCTGCTGCCGCGTCAGATATGGTTGCCGTTGGAGATTGTGTAAGAGTTGATGAGACGGAGCTACCGTGTCTTAATGAGACAGGCAGTAAAGGATGGCGATGCCATTAGTTTGGGGCCCATTTCAACCTCAGGTCTGAAAGGAAGCCTGCGAGAAAACAATGAGGGATGTTTCCTCGTCGCAGAGGCCATTACAGCACAGGCTGCGATAAGAGCGATAACGACTTCTCCCCGCCACGCCACGCTATTCTGGGAGGAGTGGGCTCGGGAAAAACAGGATATATCCCTTTGTTTTGGTTGAGCGGGAGTCGTGTCGGTGCTGAAGGATGGTTGAGAGCGCTTTCGTCCGTCTCGCTGACAATGTGGCGCAATTTTGGAACCGTAGTGAGAGTTACAGGACGTGTCAGATGATTTTTCAATTTAATCCCATCTTGTTTGGGATATGGGTCGAAGGGTTTAGGGGGGGTTCAAGCATCAGGTTGCTGCAGATGCTCTGAATTTCCTCACTGATTCGACAGGCTCACGATATTCAGGGAACCACAAATACACCCGCCAGATTTAAATCCCAAGGTTCTTAAACCTGTGATATTCTAGATTCCTGCTGGAACGGCTCTACATCAGTCTTCTTAAGCATCATGCTTAACTTCGCTAACAGTCAAAAATACTTATATTAAATCAAATTTGATTAAATTATTCAAATTGAATTGGGTAAAGGAGCAACCTGAGCAGGCTGCAGGGGCAGGGCTGAATCAGAGCTCTGTTGTTCTGGGTATATTTACAAATCAGCCCTGGAATGTAGCTGACAAGCAGCATGAATGAATGCTCAACTTGCTCGGCCTGCATTGTGATCAGGGAATGTGTTATAAGGTAGTTTTAACATAACATTCATAACATTTGACTAGTGGTATGATAGACGTACCAGCAGCATTAATGGCACTGGGGTCAGAGGTTAAAGGGTTGGGCAGAAGGGCACTAAAAGAGAAACCAGAGGTGATGACAAGTCCGACTCTCCAGACAAATCCAACCCTTCATCCATTTTCCAAAAGTTATGTTCAGACATTCTTCAAGGCAACCAGTAATAACAAGATGGAACTTAGCTTACATTATGTTTCTATTTGTTCTGTAAGGTGTTAAAATGTTCATTGTATTCTAGTTGAAAACCTTCAAAACAATAAGAAACTTCTTAATTGCCAAGCCTTTTATATTCATGTAGGGATTTACTGTATATTCTCATAAATAAAAATATAACAGATTTACAGTTTTAAAGGTTTGATCAACTAGACTTTAGCACCAGAATCTTACAAGAGGATAATAATTTTAATGGTTTTAGGCACCACCACAGTTCTGCCCTCGTCACAAATCAACAATTATTCCTCTATCACGTGTTTTGATCCAGTCTAAGTGTGGAACCATCCACTCCCCCCCCCCCCCCCCCCCCACACACACACCCACCCACACACACACAAATCCATCTCTCTTTAACACACTCTGGCAGCACTGAAAGGATTTGTTTTTCTGCGCTCCCTCCGTTGCTGATATCAGGTTACAGCCACTCTCTGTTTTCCTCTCAGCTCTGTAACAGAGAAAAGAAATTCCCAGCTGAGACTTTTGGCCCGGATCGGGAGACACAGCTGGTCCTTCCAAACCCTGAAGTGATCCGCTCAGCTGACACTGAAATTATAACCTGCCGCAGACTTCTCGTTTCAGTCAGGCTGTAAGTGCCTTTTAAACACGACTTATGCGCCCAGTTTGGTGACACTCTTATTAGTTTACTGTTAAACATTTAGCACTTTAACTCTGGAAAGTTTGACAACTGCTCCCACCCGATTCCCATAATTTCTCACTGTGTACATAAAGACGTTATCTATTATCAAGTTATCTAAACCAAATGATGAAACAGTGTCTGAATGGCTCTGTCCAAACAACAGAAGGCTTCAGGAAAGCCGTGCTCAAGGACAGTCAAATCATAAACCACAAAGCTTTTTTGCGCCTCTCTGCCACTTAAAGGGCCACGTTGGCGCAGGGAACGCTGAGAAAAACCAAATCCTGGAAGATGAATACCTGTTAGAGGAGAGCGAATCAGCAAATGAGAGGCAGAGGCGATGCTGCGGCGTTAAAAGCCGCCGCAGCTGTTCCAGTCGTGACCTTGGCTGAGGTTTGCTTTGGTTTCTCTCGCACGGATGCACATCCACGCCTGCCATGATGGAACCAGCACGCATGGGTAAATATTCCAAGAGGTGGACTGAGGATTAAGATTCTCACCACGCTGATTTGTGTGTGTGTCAAAAAAGCAGCAACATAGCTTCACTTTTACAGTGACTTCTTTTTTAGGTTTTGGGAATATTAAAAAGCTATTGAGTGTAAATTCTGGCTATTTTTACGATATATGAGACGCCGAGTTTTATGCTGGAATAGGTGAATTTACAGTCTGTGCCACAGGTGGACTTACATTTCAGGCTGTGCCACAGACGCCTTTCATGCTGTTCCCTCACAGTTACATGTGCAAATGGAGCAGAAGATCTGAGATAAAGCAGCTGTTGATAGGCTTGTTAAATATTTCCAGGGCTTCACTGAGGACAAATAAAAGATTATGAGTCTACACTAGTCAAAGATCCTTCTGGGATTGATTGTAGCGAGGTGGAACACTTCTCACAACATCTCATAAAACCCCTGTGAATGCCCACATTTGCAGGAATCTGTATGCACGCAGGCCGCGCTTTGTATAAACACGGGTCCTCTCAGTGAGAGGGGTGTGTACACACCACCATGATTTATGGAGCTTATCTCTGGCCCTGCAGTTTTTCCCTGAAGTCTGTGCAGTCCAAGCCTCTGAGGCTTTGTCCTTATAGTCCCACTAAAAGCTGAAACGGGTGTTAAGTGCTCCTGTTGTGTGCAATGTACTTAGAAATTAACAGGCTGTACTCTCAAGAACGGGGCAGTATTCAAATGGCGCATCTTAAAATAATCTGGCCCCTGAAACTGTTGGCTGAAGAGTGGCCACGGCGGTCAATTCAATTTACTCTTAAAGTGCCGGAATGATGGCGATGATATAATGACTCTAAAATGCCATCAAACAACTCTGTATCCAGGGTAAATCTGCGCTGATAACACTGTTTGTCTACCATCAGTGCGACCTTGCCAACCCCATCCTGGATTGTAAACAACAAAGCCATCTCCATATTGTCCCCTCAGAGTGACGTCATCGCTCCATGTGACAGATAAGAGGCTGGAAAGTCCCCCGTGCACGAGTGTTGAAGCGCAGTTTAAGAAACCGGTTTCTTATCATGATCAGCCCTCATGCTTTTGTCTTGTGACCACGTGCTGGATGCAGAGAAACCTACGCAGAACTGGTGTAGGTGTTACGTTAGGTTTCGCACCTCTTGCTCAGGGTGTTTTAGTTGGCAACCACAAAAACACGCCAAGGAACCAGCAAACATTTCCACCCGCCGAGAGAAAAGAGCAGCAAACAACGGATACATTTACACAGTTTGTACTCTGTACATACTCTCTCTCTCTGTTTCTGTGTGTGTGTGTGTGTGTGTGTGTGTGTGTGCAGCAGCAGCTGGATGTCATTACTCTTGACTGCCAGCTCCCCTTTTGGCCTTCCCTCGGTGAGTGAAGAGCCAGAGTTTCCCTGCAACACCACTGAGTTAAGCGAGCGATCCCCTGCATGAAAGCCGAAACGGCGCCAAAGTGGACAAACCCGTCTGCATGACTCGTCACTTTCAGGGCAAGCGCCCCCGCTCCTCTGCCGGCCCTGCAGCTGGAGCTTACCTGCTCTGTCATTGTCTGAGACGTTGCATGCTTCTGCCGGTTTTGGGGAGGAGCAAAATGTATATTTGTACATTTTTTGGGGCTTTTTTTCCACTTATGATTCTCGCCTCCTCTCTCCTGCTGGTTTTAAGGTTTCATTTATGAGATTTTTTTCCCCCTGGTTCTGCCTGGTTGGAGTCTGCAGCCAAGCTGAAATAAAACAGAAAGAGTGAGAAATAATCACTTCTGCAGTCAGCCTGTTTCTCAGATCTGTGTCTTTTTAATGTAATCATCCAAGTTCTAGATCCAAACCCAGTTGCATACAGGCATTTTTTGCCTGGTAGGACAGAAAACCTGATTGGATTCTGTCCTTCAAGGACTGGGTTTGGACACTCCTGACTTAAATAGTTAATACCAAGATTTGAAGATATCAAAAGCCACCTGTGGCAAATATGATGTTACCATGACGCTGTGGGAGAGTGATAGATATCATAGATGGTACTCGTGAGAGCGACACGATCACTTTGACTTGGTCGTTTTGTAAGTAGCTCGCATGCTGAAAAAATGTGAGCACCCCTGCTCTAGACCCTGGACCCCAGAGTTCTGCTTACTGAGCAGATCCAGAGCTGCAGCTTGTACAGAGCTGCAGACTGCATTTCCAGAGAGTCCAGCTGTTGTTTTCTCTGGAGACAGGCCAAACTAGTGTTTCCTCTGGGGGGAAAATACACACAGACAAATAACAGAGTGCATGATGTGCCGACTGTCAGCGTCAGAGCCAGCGGTCGGCCCAGCGTGAATGCGTCTGGCAGCCTACAGTGACCAGTTTGTTGAGTTCATATGAAGGATGTATTCCCAGCAGAGTGATCTTCTGCAGGAACATCTTAAACACTAAAAACAGTCTAAAGCAGCAACCTCTGAGATGGTCCAGAGGTCGTCTGACAGATGGGTGTCGCACCGAGGTCGTGTGCACGTCAAAGAACGTGCTCATATGGTTTTGCAGCAATAATGAACTTAAACTAACCAGATGAGTTCCCGCACATAATTAACACTCACATATGTCTTATTAGATAATACATAGTACTGACATTATTGAAGAGTAAAAGAAGACAAAAACACACTCTCAAATGGGCTAAAAAAACTTAATTTATATTTAAAATAAACGTGGAGAAAAATAAATTGTGCCAAGAACTGTCATCAAATACAGAAATGTAAAGAAACCGTAAACTATAAAAACTGTAAAGCATGCTAACAAAATAAGCTAACACGGCTAAACAATACCATTGTGAACGTGAGGGTGTTAAAAGGTTGTCATAATGGTTCCCTACAGTGAATTTATTTGGTGAACTTAGACTCTGACAGAAAGAGCAATAAAAAGACCTTTCCTCTCTGAATGATGCAATATTTTTATTACAAAGCCCGTTGCCGTGGAAGCAGAGAAAGGCTGTTACTAGATTGGGAATTTAATGCTTCAGCGGGGAGTATTTTAGTCAATAACTGTTTTAAATCTGAAGTCAGGGTCAGTTCTGTGAATTTATGATCCCCCTCAGAGGTCAGGCAGGCCTCCGATAGCATCTTCTCCTCTAATTCCCAGTCCTTCCGCAACCTCACTGCCTTCGTCCACCTGTGTCTCGAGCTGCAGACCTCTTTTGTAAAAGCCTTCTGACAGAGAAAGGCCTGAGGAAGTCAGGCACATGCCCACCCTGTCATCGTTTCCTTCCTCACCTTCGCCTGGCAGCAGCCAGACGGCCTTTTTCCTCTGATAGACAAGTGGCCTTTCAGCAGGCGCTTGATAAAGATGAAAAAGAACAGCGAGGCTGCAGAGGAGTGTAAACAATCGCCAGCCGCGGTGACAATGAGCCACTCCATCTCCCGTTTCCTTCCCTCCTCTCCCTCCTTTTGTCCTGATGGTACCCTGGTAGAACCACATTCTTAGAACCTCTGCTGGAGCCCTGTAATTAAGCCTAACTAGTGGGAGCAACTGTAGCTACCTCGGACTTTTTTACAGTCGAGAAGTTGCACAATGTCGCGTACGTAAGTCAGGATTTTGGACGTCATGATCCACGTCGGGAGGTTTCTGGTGCCGCTGGTTGCACAAGAAAAAAATGTTTGTCATTTTTTCTGCTTTTAAGGCTTGTTTTTCAGATGAATACAGTCGTGTCTCCTAACGCGTTGATCTGAGTCCTGACCAAGAAGAGAAGCCAAGTCCGGGTCACAGTTTGTTACCCGGGTCAGGAAGGGGGGGGGCAGATCCGATGTGAGGGCCAATGTCTGGCCATCCCTGGAGACGGTGTAAGTTACTCTCCCTCCCCGGTGCTGCTGATTGAGATGTAAAATGGCAGCAGCTCTTAGGGTGAAAGTGTCTAAAGTCCTGATAAAAGACCTGACACACGCACAAAGACACGTGAGTCTGTAGGGACTCATCCTGGACATCAGCTGTCCTGTCCTAAAGCCTCCATGTGCTGGAATTAAAACCAGGAAAATTAAATAGTTACAGTGACCAACAAAATGATCAAAAACACAAAAAAGGAAAAGATGTCATCTTCAGGCTGCTGCAGGAGACTGTCTCTGTCTTCCTGTCCCAGGAATGTGTCCCCCAAATGCTCAAGGTTTTTTCCTGGTTGTTGTCTTGCCACTGTTGCCCGCTAATGTTGCTTGCTACTGTTGCTCTATTGCCAGCAGACTGGAGGTAAAAAGGTTGAATTCCATTTAATTAAATTGAACTTCGGTCGCTTTATTGCAGTTTGCTGGAACAGAAAATTGACAACTTTTTCATTTTTATGGGTAAAAGGCTTCAAGGATAAGACCTGCCAGCTCGCTCTCAGACTTTCTCACTTGAAGCAACCGCGTTGCCTTACAACAGAAAACGCATCTGTGCTGAAAGTCAAAAGGAAAGAGATAAGAAAAGAGCGCTCTCAATAATGCAAAGGCCGCTCCGAGACCTGCATAAACCTCAGAACTGTCTGAAAGTTGTCTCTCTACGTCTTCTTGCGTCTTCAGGTTTCTGCTCATCAGCTCCAGTTTCAGTCCTTTAGTCATTGCCAGACGGTTTCATCAGCTACTGCGGTCGTAAATCTCGCTGCTCTCTGCGTGTGTGTTTTTCGCTCCGTGGTTGTATTTATCGTAAACTCACAGTCTCACATGCAAAACCACCGTTTCCTCAAGATCATTCAGTCATTAAATTCTGCTTCTCCCACCAACCTGCACATCACCGTCCACGGCAACACGCAGAGGTCCTGTCTGTAGCAATTTACGACTTTAAAGGAAGTATCAGGAAGCAAAGGAGTTGTTTGCTTAAGGATTCTGACGCTGATTAGAATATTTGTTTTAAATTGCGATCATCAGCGTTTATTTCCTGTAATTTTCCACTTCGGTGCAGCGATATCACACTCACAATCACTGAAGCCAAAAAAGAGGGAAAGAATCGGTGGCCGTCGTGACTCCTGCGAAGCACATTTCATTTAAAGCATCTGTAAATCAGAGACTTTAACGATGCATTTCTGTTCCCTCTCCTGTGTCCTCAGAAACCAACTTCTCTCGTCTCGTGAGAGTCCAGCCATGCCAAGAGTTCCCCTAGCAGACCTGTCCTCCCGGGCCCTTTTGGGGACATCTGCTGCCATGTCCAAATATTGTTTTTGGCCGAGCCGCGGCTGGCTCTGCTGTGAGAGAATAAAGCCGGGGACTATTTTTACCTCGGTGGGATTGACCATGTTAACACGCAAACAATGCGTCTCTGCCCTGGACGTCCAGCTGCAGAGCGGCTCGGCCTCTGAAGGAGGGAGGACATTCTCTGACCTCACTCACCTTCGCTCAGGTTTAGGTTTTCAGTATTCAGCTACTTAAAAACCCACGCCATGCACTGTAAATGCTGATTTCTTAAAAATTAGCAGAGTCTTGAATGCACACCAGCCTCGCTTCATTTCCACACTGCTTCTTTTCCGCCACTTGAGCTTTACCTCCTTTGTCAGTTTTTGGTACAATGAAAGGTTCTAATCAGGGGCCCGTTTACACCAAAGATCTGATAACAATTGCAACATGTGATCCGTTTCATGCACAAGACTACCGGCGCTAACAGAAATGTTGTTCTGCTGCTGTTGTCTGAAAAATAAACACTTATTTTGTTAATGACATCACTTGAATAATCTGATTACTCCATAAATTGGTCGTGTAAACAGGCCAGAGGCTGGGTCGTAATATAGTTCTACATGTTTGAGACACACACGAATTTCAGAGGGTTGATGTGTCGTGTTGCGTTAAAGGTCAAAAATACGGCGTTCGTCAGGAAGGGGCTTGACTCTCTCATCAGCTGTTATTAAATTCCACCACGATGCTTCAGGAACTAAGTAAATAAGAAGTAACAAGTTTATTGCATTAAAGCAGGAGTCTGAACAGATCTTCAAAGTTTCCAGTGAACACAGTTAACGAAGAGAGCTGATGTTCTCCAGGACTCGAGGAAAATTATACTCAGACTGACCAAAATGAAAATACTGTCGAAACCTTTATTAAAGGAAGACATAACGGCTGCTTTCGCTGTTTGCTAAATACCGTAAACCTGCTCTCGTCATACCGAAAGATGTGGCCTCCAGGAGTTGCGGTTTGGTTCTAAAAAAAAATAAGTTTCACACGAGTGAAGTGTGTTTAACGAACAGTGGCGTGACAGCACCAATCCTGCGCAGCGTGACAAGTAAATAGCTTGCAAATTTCTTGTTGTCTCGGCAATTTGTACATAATTCCTTTTGTTTTCCTTCCTTCAACTGCTCCACGTCTCCGAGTTGGCAGATGTTCGGTAACAACCCGGCGAGGATGAACCCGATGACATCAGGATTGGGGCTAATCATGCTAGCACTACTAGCATTTAGCATGCTAATCTGGATTTACATCACATTATCCTGCAGTGACTCATCTATTTCAGCCTCTCCCATGTTGCTTGGATCTTCTTCTACAAAGATCTTCTCTGTCCACATGTTTTCACTACCTGCACATGATTCACGGCTGCAAGCGTGCGCCATTACTTCCTGTCTCTCACAAAGCAGTACATCATGTGTGTGATCCAGGAGATATTGTTACGCGCTGTACTTACATAACTGTTTACATGTCGCCAGGGCGCCTGACAGGCAGTGCATTCTGTCACGAAATGGTTGTGTGACATGTGTAAACCGATACTGCCACCGACTCGGGTTTCTCCAAGGGGTTCTTCGCAGTTGTTTGCTGAGTCAACAAAACAGGAACACAGTTGAATCCTCATCCTCAACGGGCAGGCTGTCATAAACAAAAGAAAAAGAAGCCGCAGCTTTAACAACAGGCGGCCCGGACAACACAGGAGGACTGAATGAAAGTGTGTGTCATCTCGACACACTGCATTATAAATGCAGTTAAAAGAAGACGAAGACGGGTGAGGGTGGTTTATTCCAGCTTCCTGGACATTTAGCCGAACGTTGCAGCCTTTTACCTCTCATCTGTCTCAAATTAGACCTCAGTCTCCACCTTATAAATGCCCACTTATCATCTGAGTGGTTTAACTGCCCCCACCCCACACACACACAAACCACCACCACCAGCACCACCATACAGCCCCGAGATGAGAGACAATAGTCAACGCTCGTTCCCTGGGGGGAAGTCTCGACTCGGAGGCTGTATTTAACTTTTATTACCCAAGAGGTTGGATAGAGCGCTCCCCACCCTTATTTGGTGGCTCTGCTTGTGTGTGTGTGTGTGTGTGTGTGTGTGTGTGTGTGTGTGTGTGCTCTCAGTCTGAGTGGAGCCAGGTAACTGACCTGCCATCAGTTTGCTAAAGCTGCTCTTAGGAGGGCGAAACCTGACCCGCTGTGTTTTCTATGTTTTTAGTGTTTGCTCTCTTTCTTTGTTTGTTCCACTTTAATGACGCTCCCGTTTCTGTTTTCTTTAATTGGCAGCTTGTTTCTTGCTTTTTTGGGTTTGCGATGCATTTCTGTCCAGTCGGGTGCGTTCGGACCAAAGGTTTCTCACAGCTGTCATATTTATTGGCATCTCAAAGCTAATAATCTAGATTTAAAACAGAAAGCAGATGAAGATGTAGGCCAAAAGTCATTCAGTTCGCCATTAGGTCATAACCCAGCAGTGGATGTCTGCATCATACAGTTAAAAATGATGACATCAACAAACCTCACATATAAATACGATAATAAAATATGTCTAATAGATTCAAATCTGACTGAATCTCAACAAATCTGCCATTAAAAGTCTCACATCACCACAAAAGATTCATCCAGAGTTTGACTTTAACTTAACGTTCCCCTTTGGGCTGGACCCTCCCACTGGCGAGCCAGCATGCTACAAATTTGATTGCTTTTTGGTTTTTCACGTGAAAAGAAGTGGCGTTCCAAAGCTGCAGCTGCACCCGTGTGTTTTTGATTCGCGCACAATACCCCAGTAAAGTGCAACACCTGACCCGTGTGCCCTTTCAGACTGGTAGGAACTGTCTTCTGTGGACAGGAAGTTGATTTCCTCAGAGGATGCAGCCGCACTGATTTGGTCTTATAGACACATACGGCTTTTTTCTTTTTTTAGAATAACGTGTGGTGCTTTTGCTGGCAAACGCCAACTTTACGCTACGCAGCGCTGCTCTGCAGGTGTTGACACGGCCGCCCTGTGAGAAGACAACCTGCTTTTGACAGTGAAAGTGAGACACTGATGGTTTTTATTAGGTGATAATTAAAGTGTCACCACTCTGCATGTGCAAATCAGATGTATCTGCTGTGATTGTTCGCCCCCCCCCCAAAAAAAAATGGACACCAAACCCGCAGATTAGCAACAGGATCTTAAAACCTCCATGTGACCCGACTGTCACATGCAGACGTTACATTACTGAGAAAATCCCCAAAGCAAACACGGATCTCTCCTTGTTGGCGGCGCTGTAGCGTTGGGGCTCGTTGGGACACAGACGTGGTTAATTTACAGCGCTGCCATAAAGGCCCGGCGCACCGGAGCGTCTCCGCCGCGGCGGAGGTTGAGGCGTGACCCGTGAGATAGGCAGCAGGCTATCATGAGGGCGTCTCCCCGACTTACTGGCTGCCAGAACAGAGGGGCCTTTGTGAGGGCTGTGTGAAAAAAAAAATGCTGAGCCAGGCAGATCCTCGTCCCTCCTCCCCCCACGTCCACCCCTGTGTGTTTTTCTTTCTCCCTGAAGACACACACACGTGCACACACACACATGCTTATATACTTGTCTGTATTTGCCAGGGGTCCCGAGGGGGCGAGCGTCTGCATCGGCTGGTGGGAGCTTAAAGGAACACAGAGGTTTTCTGTTTTGTGGTCAAAACTGGACACGTTAGCACAGAATTGTGGGGTGATGTTCAGGCTTCGCTACGGCCAAATAAAAAAGTGACTGGGAAACATCCAAATGTGCCCTGAATCTATTATTGAAGTGCTTGTAATATTCCAGCCACCGTTGCATTTGTGTTGCTGTTGTTTGGCAACAGGTTTTAGCCTTTTTCGCGTGACTGTGCACCTCTCACGCCATGTCAGGCAGAGCGAGGTGTGCCCTGCTGACGCCTGTGCCCTCAAAACAATCATAATGTAGCGTTTTGAATGTTTGCCCTGCAGCGTGTTTAAGATTCATGCAAGGACCGCAGAGAACGCCTTCCGCGGTGCTGCTAACTAAACAGCCACCTGAGGAAGAGAAACCCAGTAAAGAAGACTGAATCCCAGTTTATGGGAGGCTGCACCTTTAGCCCACAGGGGAGAGGGCGCTTAAAAAAAAATGACGTGCTGAGCTCCAATTTTGCCTCCAGGGTTTGTTAAATGGGCCCTTTGTTCGTGAGAGTCTTTGGAAGTTTGCAAGGTGACACATGTGACTTATCAAAACAGCTCCATGTGATTTGTGCCAACGCTCAGAGCTGTTCTGTGGGTCCTGCCCCCCCGGTTCAGAAGCCTTCTATCAGTAACTCCATTATCTAATATACCTGAATGCGCTCACGCTGGTTTTTCTTCTGTTTCAAAGAACGCTCAGAAGTTTTGGGGGTGGACGTTTGCAGCAGGAAGTCGAGCCGCATCAGAGCTCAGAGGTCCACAGTGATGTCTCACTTTGATCTGAAATGTGAAAACCTGACACGGGTCAGCACGGTGACAAACACAGGTGGGGGCCTTTCTGTTGCTGAACTCTCACCTCTTCTGGTTCCCTCTGCAAATGTCAAATCAAATCCTCGAGCTTAGGGCAGCTTAAGCTGTTCCAATGTTTTCTTTTGACCATTTAGATCCAAATTTTGACTTTTCCTGTCTTTTATCACTTGGAAATGGAAATGTCCCCAAGATGAAATTATAATTCGCCAGGTTTCTGATTAAAACAAAGAAAAGCCTTAGCAAATTTGTCACATTTGCTTTACTTCTTGCCTGTTTTACACCAAAATGAGCATGTAGCTTACACAAACAGAACTTTTCTGCTTTTCCTGGTTCTCTGCTGCAGCTCCAGTTGCACCCTGGTTACTGTCAGAACTCAGAGTAAGAACTCTTTACTTTGCTCTCATCGTGATGATTCGATTGAAATGAAGAAATAACTTTCTGTATCTCCCTCAACGCACAATTAAAACGAGAAGTGAATTTTTAGCAGCGGAGGGTCTGTTTAATTCTCTCACATCTAGCAAATCGATAATATCGACATCAACAGAGCTGCCTCAGAGTAAGACTTTTAACGTGTTTCTGTCAGCCTGAAGTGATTTCACCACATGGGTGGATTAATTGCATCATTAGTAAATAGAGCAGAAACATCAATTAAATTTAAAAAATAAATATATGGAGCTCGAGCTGCGTTCTGGTCAAGTTGTAGCTACAAATAAGGAGGTAATTAGAACACTGAAATGATGTGGGATGTTTTGATCTTTAAAAAGCAGAAACAAAAAATCACAAGACGTTTTAGTTGTTCATAAAGATTTAATGGAAAAAAACCAGCAATGTACCCATTTAACAACAACAGAAATTAAGAGAAATGGTAAGATTTGGAGAGCCAAGCTCTTATATACAGCATATTGCACTAGAAAAAGAACAAACGTCCCCAGTTCTCTGTTCTCTCCATCGCTCGCGTGTCCCACGCCGTCAGCGCACGCAGAGCAGTCCCAACGATGACACAGCCAAGGTTTTAACGAAACACAAAACAAACAAGAAGAAATGCTACATCTGGCCTGGGTCTCACTTCCAACCGCGCGTGAATCCTTGAGACCACTCTGAACGTAAAGAAAGCAACGCGAAGACGACGCAGACTCCCCCCGCGGGGGGTCCGAAATCAGTTTCACTGTTCAGATGGTGTATCAAAAGAGATATTGTAGTTTTCACTCCATTAAATTACATTCAAACCTTTAAGATACAGATTTTTTTTTTCCTCAGGAATGTCGGACATGCATTTTTACTCAATTTACACATATTGAGAGAAGCCCTTGAACTGAGAGTGACACAGCAGACTTGGCAAGATCCAAAATTCAAATACGCGACAGCGTTGAGTACGAGTATCATAGAAAAGCAAAGAAATACAAATTATTTTTAAAAAAAAAAAGATTTCTTCTCGTAACTGCTGTGGCTTCTTACAAAAAGATATGGAAATTGTTTTTGCTAAAAAAATGTATAAAGATAGCAACCATATCTGTCAAATTCATGTCAAATAGTTTAAAAAAACACCAATTCACAGCACTTGACAGGAAAGATGTTAATATTCATCAACAGATTGTATAAATTTGATAATAAAGACACTGAAGGTCGAACTAACTTTAAAAAAAAAAAAAGGGTGGGTGGGTGGGGGGGGGAGGTTGGTTTCAACAGTAGATGTCAACACCTCACACAGAAATAATACTGGGCACCATGGCGGCTCATTCCTCTTTCAAGCGTAAACTCGCAGCCCTGCTAGATTTCAGGTAATTAAGCACGAAGGCCTGGACGAGCCGGGCCGATCCAGCATATTACAGATCTTAAAAAAACATCAGGAGGGGAAGTTCAGCACAGGAGTAGAAAGAGAGAGCGAGAGGCGCACAGCACAGCGTACAGGTAGACGGATTTTTTTACAGTGCACAGCGTATGCAGACAGTGGTTTCTGAGAGGGGCTCGCGCGGTGGCGTTTGACGCTCGTGCAAAGGTTGGGCCTGTGCCTCGTGGACTGACGTGAGGGGCTGAACGGGACCGTGTGTGTGTGTGTGTGTGTTTTGTCTGTGGAGAGATCGGCAGCGGGAGCGTGAGCGATGGCTTTGGGTCGCTGCGCCACGCGCCGGTGATGGCGCGGCGACGTCTCTCGCTCACAAGGCACATTATGCTAGCATGATTGTCTGGAGTTCGTCTGCAGGCTCACACCGATTCGTGCGAAAATGCACGAGGCACGCGGCTTCAGTCCAACCTCCGTGCACGTAAAGGCGACAAACACGACTGGATGCAAGCCGACACTGAGAAGAGAAGAACTGCACACACTGAGACAGCATCTATACAGTAGCTCCGAGCAAATATACACAATAAATTAGAATAAATTACTCAAAAGAAAACAAACATACATGTTCGTAGCGGTAACAGGGAATGGGGGTGGGCATGGGTGGATGGGGGGGGGCAAAGCTTTGGACTGAAGAGTGTCACATCTGTCTGGCTCAGCGTTCAGTGTTTGCAGGAAACAAACTTGTTTAAGCTTCTTCATTACGGGGGGGTGGGGGGGGGGACTCCTAACTGTAACACACAGCTGCGTCGATATCTGGGGGAAAACGCGAGGGAAATGGGAAATTGGGCACCGCCACCTACTGCATCCTTCAAAGGCTAGCCTCCGAGCTCGGGGGCAACAGGCAGTTAGCATGCTCATTATCTATTCCCCGAAGAGAACGCCAAAAAAAAAGGGAGGAGAATAAAACCCATCAGTGTCTTCAAAGTCTCGTATCAGGAATCCACAACAGACTGAAAAAATACATCGTATGAAGTGAATTTAACATCTCGTTTAGAGTCCGTAAAGACACGTTTGTCCGTGAACCTCAACGTTAACAAACAGTGGCTGCGTCGTCGCAAAAAAAAAAGAAGAAAAAATGCTAACGTAGCAGTTGGTGCTGTAGCAAAACGTGTCAGTGTGATTAGTAAAAACATCTTTTAACTGTACAGAAGCTGTTTTTACAACAAGGTACCACCGGCAGTCTGGAGGAAAAGCGGATTGAATCAGTGCTGATTTAAATTTACATCTGAACGGGAGTGAAATCAAATAAAAATGCATCTCTGTGACCCAAACGGTGAACACGGCCGTGTTCTGGGACGCGGTCCCATGGCGATTTGACCGCAGACGCGACGGCTCCCCCAAGCGCCTCGCTCCTTCCCGTCCTTCCACCGGCTGGAGTATTGCTCAGCCCCGAAATCTGCTGGCGCTGTCGGCGTCCGACCCGCAACGCAGCAAGAGGGCGAAAGTGGCGATTGTCGATCCGGCCAGAGTCCAGACGCTTCCGAGGCGCCGCGGAGCGGCCGGGATGTCTGCCCGAAGGCTTTCAGCGCTGTGATTGTTCTCCAGATTCCCTGATCTCACAAAAAAATCTCACAAAAAGACTTTTTTTTTGTGCTTGTTTGGCTTTAAAAGTACTGCAGGTTTTAGAAAACAGTAAGCCCTCACCCCTACATACGTATGATGGGCAGCTGAAAGTGCAATCACCATTCAAGTATGTACGATTCACACAGTGGGGTGTAACTGGAGACGGGGCCCGATCATGAGTGTCACGGGGTGACGGCAGCGTCCCTGACGGACGGCCCTTTTCAACCTCGCCAGTGTGGGACATTAGAAAATAAGTATAACTGTGGTTTTCACCTAAAATTAGACCTTCGCCTCAAGTCCTCGAGGTTCTGACTCAGTAACTCCAGCGCGGAAATGTTCGCGTCCACCGTTTGTCGGCAGAAAAGCGGCCTAATGGTTAAATATTAATCTCTTTATCTCTGCGATTTTGTTGTTTGCTTTTCCACTTGCAAACGTCAAAGTGTGGCGGGAGAGAATAAGGCATTCCCTGGACTGATGGAGGTCCTTCAAGGCTTGAAAGAGCAAATAAAAAGCGATTTTACTGTACAAAATAGGCGATCTTACAAATATTTTTGAAAATATCTCTTTCAAACGCAATGGCTCCTTCTTGAAAAGGAAAGGAAAAAAAAAAAAACTCAAACGGAACAAAACGATTCGCGGGTCTCCGTCCAGCGGTGACCACTGTGTTCTTCATCCTGTCTTCTTATTCATTCCAAAATAAACAAAAAGTCCAAACCCGTGTTCCATCATACAGTGCCATCTCTTAAAGTCCGCTCCCCTGGGGGTGGGCCTGGGGTTGTGGGGGGGCAGGGAGCGGCGGGGAGTCCCTTCACCTCTGCTCTCCCCTCGGCTGAGGGAACAGGGCCTCTCTCGGAAAGAGGAAGTCAAAGAGGGCCACGGTGAGGCGCATCCAGGCCGGCAGGTTCTGTCTGTGGTGCCTGAGGACCTGCAGGAAGACAACAGACAGAGAGATCCGCGTCAGTCACGGCCCGT
Source organism: Takifugu flavidus (assembly GCF_003711565.1). Lineage (NCBI taxonomy): Eukaryota > Metazoa > Chordata > Actinopteri > Tetraodontiformes > Tetraodontidae > Takifugu > Takifugu flavidus. Next base: position 8,330,920 of record NC_079538.1, read on the forward strand.
GTCGGCGTTCCGAAGCCCTCCCTGATTATCAGGTTCGATGGCGAGCTGTGGTGAAGCTCAGAGCCGAGGCCACGACCAGGGAGACGGGCTGTTTCCGTGTCCGGAACACAATGCGGTGTTCCGGCTGGATCTTGTTGTACGGGGATGTGACCTGTTCTGGGGTTACTGCCATAGAGAGTGTGAACGGGGAAAAGTTGATTAAAAAATGAAAACGAGCAGAAGAGAAGAGGTTAGGAGGCGTTTTGACGCCCTCGCTCTTCTGTCTGGCTCCTCCCCCAGGTTACAGACGCTGTTCTCGGGAACCTCAAAGAGGAACGTTTTCAGCCCAGTTTCATCACGGCCTCCGAATCATTACCACAAACGCGGCTGAGGGACCGCAGACCGCCCCTCCCGCCGAGCTGCCTCCGCTCGCCTCTGTCCCGTGGAGCTCGCGTGGACTACAGACGGGTAAAGAAGCCCCCCCCCGATCCTGCACGGTTTCTGCCCTCGGCGCCGCTGTTGCAGGCCGTTGCGTAAGCATTCTTCTTACCGTCCCTCGCCCCGATCGCTCCCTCTCTCCCCGTCTCCCTACCAGCCTGGTAATCAGTCTGCTACGGGCTATTTGAAGCCTATTTGAACGCACATTCCGATTGAACAGAACAGACGCCGTTAAGTGTAACTCTAATTGCCTTTAATTGCCTTAATTCCACACTGCTGAGCTTATTTAACTCTCATCCTTCCAACACATTTAAAATGCAGGGACGGCTCCTCCGGAGCCCCCAGATATGAGCTGGCGCCAGAAACTTTTAATCAGAAATATCATTATAGTTGCAATTAAATCGTATTTTGATTCGGTGCAACCAAGTTTTAAAACACTTCTTTGATCCACATTAAGCCTTTAGCGCTCGAAGTTGATAGTTCACTTATTCCAACCAAAAAATATGCGACGTTAACATGAGAAGTACATCAAACTGTGACAGCCAGAACCTTCAGAGGAGATTAAGCTTTCAATAAAGGTTCCCAAAAAAGGAGTTTTATTTATTTAGTGTATATCTAATGGGATGGAAGGAACCACAGGGTGACAAGCTTGAATTGAAAAGACACACACACACACACGTGCAGCCGAACTTCTCCTTGAAGAAGGTGGTAAGTTCTGGCAGTTGCCACAGAGACAACGAGGAGAACGCGGACTGGCGGAGAGAGATCAGCAGTTTCCCTCACAGCGCAACGGCGCTTGGAATCAAACTCGACTCCAGTGTGGGAAGCAGAAAGAAGAAGAATTTTTAAAAAAAGCAGCCCAAAAAAAAAAAAAAGTGTTTGCTCTAATTTGCTTGTCAGAGTTGCACACGTGGTCCAAAACACGAACGCACAGACGCGCTGAGGCAGTCAGCGGGACAACAGCGGTATTGTGGGTAGCCGTGAGTCAGGCTCTATTTTTAGACGGGTGTATAAACAGGCGGCCAAGTCTACCCAGACACAGCCGCGCGTCTCACTCCTGTTCCTGACTGTCATCTCACTCGCTCCTCCACTCTTTGTCAGAACTTGTGTCACTTTCTTCCTTTTCGAATTTCTCCACTTTTCTACCCACAACAACCCGCTCGTGTGTAAAACCACTCCTGTGTATTTGTAACTTATTAACTAAAGTGAACTCTCGGTCCGACCAGTAACTGCAGCAAAAAGAGACACACTGCCTCTCTTACACACAGGCACACACACACACACAATCTGTGTGCGTGACATGAAAAATGGCTGCGCTGTTTCTGTTTGTTTGCCGGAGAGAGGCATGTGTGCGACTGTTCCCTCAGGGGCTTTGTGTGTGTGTGTGTGTGTGTGTGTGTGTGTGTGTGTGTGTGTATGTGTGTGTGTGTGTGTGTGAGCCACCACGTTTGCCCCATCATCACTGGAGGTGTCTCAGTCCCAGACTGCTCCACGCTTCGAGGCGTGTGTACGGTTTCAGTGAGACATTTTTCCACTTCCAGAGAAAGGAGCCATGGCTGCTAGTGTGACCTAGCTTAGCTGGTACAACCTGTGGCCCTACACCCCGACAGACGCCCTTTTCAAAGGGCTTTAAACTCACTCACAGTCAGTAAATGGAGAATACATTTGACCCCCCCCCCCCCCCCCCCGACCTCTACTTTTCCAATATTTAAACTAGATCAACAGTTCCTGCTGCTAGTGGAAAACAAGTGCTAACCTGTGAGAAAACATTTATCTGACTGTTTTAGGGGTTGGGACTATTCTATCCAAACATGACGTTGGTTTATTTCCAGTCCAGCTGACTGTCTTCATGGAGGGAGTAGAAGTACATTTGTTTTGAGAAAGCTGTTGTGTTTTTCTTGAGGAGTCTGTTCGATGTGTGGGAGTGAAACCTACCATTTCCACGTGGTCCTGCTGAAACTTGTCTCCGATCTCCCGAAGCTTACGACCAATTTGCACCTCCACGCTCATCCCTGCCTGCTCTGCCGGCCCCTCCGCCAACCTGTCATCCTCTTGCCCTCTGCCCCCCTCCTCCTCCGCCTCCTCCTCCCCTTCCTCCTGATCAATCTCTCCCCGGTCCTCCATGTGCTCAAACTGAGCGGGGAAATGCGGCCGTAATCCGGCGTTCCCTGCAAGGAAGACAACATCACGTTTATTAAAACCCTCATCCCTTATCTCCCCAAAACACGACGCCGCCGCCAGAGCGGGATGCTAACTGATACTCGCTCATTAAAGAAAACCCCTCGACAGCGTTAAGCTCAGCTGCGTCTACAGCACATGTGCTGCTGTGCCGCTTTCTGAAACACATACGGGGATGTTCAGGTAGACGAAGAACTACCACTCCAGCTACAAGTCGGGAGTGTGTGTGTGTGGGGGGGGGGGGGGGATGGGGCAGTGACTTGCAAGACTCCTAGAGCTTATTGAGCCAACAGTGAACCGCAATCTTTCTGTGCCACTTGAGTTTACTCTGCTTTCTGCGTGTGCTCCTGTTGTCATGCTACACGCTGGGAAAACAACAGTTTTATGGCGCGGTGTGTGCAGAACGCTTCAGCGTGCTGCCTCACAGTGACGTTTTCTGGATTAATGACTTTAAAGCCAGAACAATGCGGGCCTCACACACCGTTAACGGGTCCGTATATCAACAACATTCTTTGACTGCTACTGAATGCAACTTGAGTGATGTCACACTAATCTGATTAGAACCTGGATATCAACATTTCAATTTAATCTGAGGGGACTCGGGTACGAGGATTGTGGTGCCGATTGAGGGTTTTTTATAGAGGAATCTTGATACAAAATGAGAACTGGCTGAGCTCTCAGCAGGCAGATTAAAGGGACTCAAACAGGGAAGCCCCGTTAGAAGAAAAGTTGGTTAACTAGAAGGAAAAAAAGAACAGAAGTTTGTATAAAAGAGCAAGAAGAATGAAAACACAAGTCGCTGATCCGATCTGACGCTCAAATCAGACTGACAGTTTTAATCACTCCTGTCTTTGAGGATGGTTCCCAATTAGCATTTCAGCAGATAAAAGAGCGACTAATTGTGTTATGGTGCGATTAAACCTAACCGAACGATGAAAGGTTCCATTCCTCCTCACCTTGAAAGGGTACGCGAGGCTGCCAGTGCAGGGCGCAGGACGGCCTGCTGGTGCTGATGCTGTTGTGGCTCTGTGATGTCGGCCCGACGGCGAGGGCCTGTCCAGCCATCTGTGTGGCCCGGTCTTCGTATTTGATGTCCCGAAAGGGAGTTCCCCAAAGCTGCGAGATAGGCCGTGACATGTCCTCCTCCTCATCATCCATCCGACGCTTCAGCGGCAAAGTCCCTGGAGGGGGGGGGGAGGACAGCACTTTCAAACAGGCTGAGCTGACAAACACAGGACAAGTGTAGTGCGTTTTGGCAGTGTAAATATGACACGCACTGCCTGGGATGACTCATATCCGAGTGATCACATGGTTCAGAGATCATTTGGGTGTGATTTTTTTTATGATTAAATAAAAACTGTCAACCAGCATCTGGCTCTGAGTGGAAACTTTGCCTCCTGCGGACAGAAAACCATCTTCTTCCGTCTGTTTAAGAGGGAATCGAACGATACTGTGCATTGGCTTGTGACGTCATCGTGAAAACAAACAGGTTAAGATGCCCCAGATAGAGCCAGATATGCCCCCACCGGGCTCTATCGGGATAGAAAGACAGGTCATTAAGCTTCGAGAGGCCTTCTCTATCTAAGGTTATTATCTTTTATGGTAATTTAATGAGCAGATAAGTCAATTGGAGCCCCCTTTTGTACAGGCATCCAGTAGATGGTTAAAAAATTCTTCACCAAATTTGCCACCTTGCTGGGGGAAATCTAGCCAAGCTTGTCCTGAAAACATGCCAAATTATGCGCGGGCGCCAAGAAAAGGCCTCCTATCCCCGACAACTACCTTAATCTGCAACAGTGTGCTGCAGAGTGCAGTCAGGAGATTAGTTCCCCCTCTTCAACAGTAAGACTTGTGCTCATTGTTCAGCCTCTCCAGCAGCAGCAGAATCACTAGATAGCTGCTTGCCTATGCTATTAATACACACACACGCGTGCGCGCACACGCTCAGAACAGCCGGTGTGTCAGTGAAACCTCAGTGAAACCAAACTTCTGGCTAGACTGTCATGTGCTGCGTGCAGCCGCCTTTTCATGAGGGAGATAACGAGTTTCGCTCCATCCTCAACGGTGCCTGCTGAACACAAACACTCACGCCTGCTTCCTCCTTGGCCCCCTGCCACCATCTGAACTACTGTTTTGTCCTTTTTTTGTTGCCCATCTTAACCATTTCTTGGGTTGGTGGAGACAAACAAGTCGGGCTGACTGGCAAATGCACGAGGCGAAACTGGATATACTGGTATTGTGTTTAACGAGTGGAGCGGCCCCAGTCACGGATCTCTTTACATGATGTCATATCATGTGGAGTCGAGGAACAGGCTACATGTGGAAAAACATTGCATGATTCATCAGGGTGTTTTATTGGTGCAATGATTATGTCTTAGAGTTGGACCGTCTTTCAATGTAAACAAGGCTAAATCAAAAGCCTCCATTGCTGGGAGGGAAATTAGAGCGTGCACGCCGATGCACGCAACATTGGAATGGATGAAAATTAACTACCCCACTTTGACTCAAGTGGACTTGGGTTTCAGAGACAGCCAAAGCCCCGTCTTGAGTGTCTAGTGACAGACATCAGAGGTCTGTGGAGATAACCACGGTGTCAGACACGTTAGAAAACACAGACAGGGAGACAAAGAGGGAGACAAAACACACTCATTCACACTGCCTGGGGCACCGGAGAGGCCTGGCAGCCACCACAGCCCAGGTCAGAGACTCGGAGCTGCAGGAGAGTGTGGCTCCCTCTGCTGCACAATCTGTGCACCGCGCCCGCTGCGGGATGGGGAGGTTACGCACGCAAGGTGAGCGCAGCGCCTCGCTGTCCTCCAGACACTTAAAACCCCCGCGCAAAGGAGGGAGACGAAGTGCCTGAAAACAACAGTCGCGCACTTGCAACCACGTAGAAAACAGTCGCAGGGTTGGGCGCGGGGCTCTCGGAGGATCAGCGGCGATGTTGGGCATCTTTACCCGCATGAAGAGCGCGATGCCCCGGGCAGCGGTGCGCTCATCGCCGCGGATACCAAATTAAAAAAACAAGGGGCAAATATGCCCATGTGACGAAGAAACAGACGACGCCAAAGATATATAAAATAAAGAGACTTTAAAATTCGACTTTTAAAAAAAAACAACAAAAAAAAACTCAACTTCGACTGGAATCAACGTTTTAACCACATTTAAGACACTATTAATGTGGCTACCGCAACCTCCCTTCACACCTTCTCAACCCTTCGAAGCTTGATAATAAAGCCCGAAACCAAAAATAACACAAAACACGCTGCCTGTTTTATTATGAAAACAGTGCCAGCGCGCCACGATCATCTCCAACAACATTAAAACCCAAACCCGGCAGCGTCTTACTACCAAACCGGGACTCGACAACTCGCAAGTGGCTATTTTCCCACTTCACCTGCCGGGGAGAACGGGAGAAAATCCCCATTTTGACAAACATCAACGCCTGGCCCCAGTCCTCCGTGCGCCGCCGTGCGCTCCGGTCCGCTACAGCGCGTCCCTGCCCGGGCATGCCCGGCACATTTGTTGACAAACTCCCGCGGAACGCGCCTGAAGACGCCTCCGCTTTTACTTCCCAAAACACGGCTTCACTCACCGCCAGCGAACGCGTTTTCCGTCGTGACCGGTGGTATCTTGACAACTTGCCGTTTCCTTGCTTCTGTCCCTCTGGCTGCGCTGGTGCGGCTCGTATCCCTCTTTGCATTACAACCGTCGTGGATGTTTGCTGACTTGTGAGCGCTTATGAGGGAGGGTGGACGTGTTTTTTTTTCCTAACCACGGTCACAACGGTCTGGGACCCACCCCCTCTGGTTCGGCGTCAAAGGAACAGTCAGCAGCGCAGGCTTGGGTTGAAATGTATGAAATGTTTAAGAGCCATTTCTGCAGATGGCGGTGGGGGAGAAAAATCTTGCATTTTTACACCGTCTGATTAAGTAAAAAACAAACAAACACACACACACTAAGTCGGCTGCTTTCTGTTTTCAACGTGCATGATATGTGCATGATCTCCTTGCGCGTTTTGGGGGAATAATTGCGATCAGTTTGATGCAGAATTCGGAAATGTTGTTAAATTTGGCGTCATACGAGAAATTCGAATCAACAAAATTACAAACGCAGAGTTGTTTGGATGCCCATAAAAACGATAATAAGCGCTGGCCCTTTAAGAGATTAGCCCTTCTCCAGCATAAGCTGGTGACACGCTGCGGACCAATCGCAGGCTTTGTTATGGTCCCGCTTCCTGTATCTTGACACGTGGAGGGTAAGAAAAGAAAAAAAAGAAAACATAGGAACCCAGATAAGACATGTGACTGCTTTCAGCACTCAGCTCAGCTGATTGGGAGCTGCAGCAAGATAGAAAGATTGTATCCACCCAATTACTGGGGGGGTTGGTGTGAGGAAGAGGACTGTTGTTAAAGACAACAGATCCACACAGCCGCACGTATGTTGCATTGCAATGTTCGGTATTATGAGGGGTTTTATAGCTGTGCTCATGATAATTAAACGATTACAGATGCTTGGCTAGCTTAGCATCCTGGTCTGGTGGCTCATCAAACAGAGCAGTCCAGAGTCGTTTTCAGCTTATGCCCGGGGGCTCCCGGGTTGATAACCCCATCTGATGGATGTGCAGCGACAGTGAAGTAAACAACAGCCATGGCCGGTGGCCGGTGACCCCCCACTGCGGTTTGGTGACATGCCAGCGCTGTCAGTCACTCTGCTGAGGAAGAAAAAGGTGAAATCAAGCTTTATTTAGCAACGAGGGAGGAGGTCGCACGACCAGGCAAAAGGGAGAGCCTGGTTGATCCTTGCGTGAGTCAGACGTTTCCCAGGACACGGTGTTTGGACATGAGCAGATGTGGGTCGTGAGGGTCAGTCTGCAGATGATGCTGCTGCCACACTGTCCCGCTTTGTTATCCTCCAGCTGCTGGTGTGTGAAGAGCAGCTAGCGCACAAAAATCATCACACTCCGTTTACTGTCATTCCAGAAAAACAACCCCTGCTCTGCCCGGGTTTAAGCTCGGCAGCCCCCCCCCACCCACCCACCCCCATCTACACCAACCTCCCCCTCCTGCTCCAACAGCAGCGAAAGGGAGGGACCCCACCCAAAAATTGGAAGCAGGCAGCCAGTGGTTGTTTTTGTTTTGCACGACAATCACCGAGCATCAAATTTACACACTGGTCTGGATTTCTGGATCTTCTGCGCCCCGTGCGTGCCATGCGCCTCAGCGCTGACCGCACCAGCTGCTTCTGGTCTGCTCCTCTGCCGTGATGCATTCAGTATTTCAGAATAAGTTTCCTAAAAGAGGGAAGATTTCCGTGACTCTATAACGGCATCCCCCTCCTGCCACGGAGCGCCCAAACAAACGCTAGCTTTGTGCATAGATGCAGCGCCGCTCAGACACGTCCTGAATTGTTCGTTTTTTCTGCCCAAACTCTGAGGAATACCATCCATTTTCCCACAAAAGTGTGTGTTTTGGTAAAAAAAAAAGAAAATGTTTATGGAAAGTGTTTTTGAAAGCCCAAATGAAACCTATTTGGGTTTCAAACTGGCGGCGAACTGTCAGCGCGCGGGATCCAGGAACACAAAACGTCACGCGTTGTGCAATATCTCATCCGCTGTTTTATGTCGTTTGCTGCCTTTAACGTTCAAGCCCGCAGCATCAACCCCCTTTGAAGAGGGAAAACAGCCTTTGTGTCGGCGCTGAACTCAGAACTTGTCATCCAAACTGATACCTCCGGCACCTCTAATGTGTCAGCTGTAGTGGCAAACAATGTGTCCCGGCCCATTTTTATTTGAGCCGTTTTCCCCAGCGAGGCAGTCAAAAATTATCCGCGACGAGTTATTTCTGACTGCCTGCTGCCAGCGGAGGCGACTGGGCTCCGGATGTTCAAACATTTTCAAAGTTCTCTGCATAAGGACGCAATTTGCTTTGTGCCGTTTTCCGTAATGGTGCCTGACGTCTGGACGCTTTGTCTTCCATCTTCAATCCGCCCCACATCCACGCAGCTCCACCGGTGTTTGTGATGCTCCTCGAGCACTTTCCTGTCACAATTTCAGGGTTTTGCTTCGCTTTCCGTTTAATTATCCACTCGCTCGCCTGTTTTAGGATGCCCTTTGTCATATAAATTGATGGTAAAATGGTACGAGAGAGGCGGCGAGTTTTCACAGGCGACTGGAAACCTCTGTCACCCCCCTCCTCCTCCTCCTCCCCCTCTTGCCTGTCCTGTCAACATGTCTTGATTGTAACCGCAGGTATAGCCGAGGCTCAGCCAATGAATTCAGGCCTCCCCGAGTTCATCCAAAGGTAACACAATTGAAGCCTAGAACCACCTCAGGGGGACGGCTTCCTTCTGATTACGTGTATTCTGACACCGCCGCTGCTTTAATGCCGCAAATTAAATGTAGTCTATGTCGTCTGGGTCTTGGGTGAGTCGTTGAATGGAAGAACCTGTCTTGGTGTGTTTCCAGCTGTGATGGCAAGTTGAAGAAAATGAACATAATGAATACTGAGCAGCAACAGCGGCGGCGGCGAGCTGGTGGTAAACAAACCATTTGCCAAGCAGATTGGCAGCCTGTTGACATCTGTGCTGCATGCACAATCCAATTCACAGCTGTTCCTGCGTGCACGGGTGCAGCGCCGTACGTAACCACCGCACAGGTGCCTCACGACAATGATGCTTTGGCCATAAAGTGGGACTCAGGTCGGACTCCTCAACTGAAGGTGGCGGTGATCAAAGCAGCTCAGGACATTTTTAAAAACGGATAATACACATTTAAAGGCGGCAATAATCAGCGTTTAACAATGAAACCACATTGCTGTCAATCTTTTTTAAGGCAGAATCATAATCAGAATTATTGGCTGGACATTTATTTGGAGGCAATTTAAGTGATTTGAGTCTAATCGAGCTGAACTCGGTTGTAGCAAATTTAGAAAAACAACAATATTTAACTAAAAAGAGGCGCCACAAAGGCACTCCAAAGACAACATCTTGGTTTCGCTATTTCTACAAAACTGTGAAGGAAAAAACTATTTTAATGTAAAGTTTTAGCATTTCAAAGTCGTCTTTTTGGCATAAATCGTTGAGTTGTCCCTCCAAAGTGCTCCAACTACCACCCGGTGAGGGGAGGGAAAACAAATACCTCATCAGTGTGGGGATTTTTAATCGCAATACCAAAAACAACCACTTGGTTGGCAAAACTGGGTGTTTGTTTGTCCAATTACACACATGTAAGAATAATTTAGCACCTAAATAAGCCTAAATCAGATTAGTTATTTCCATGTCTCCTAATTCACACGTTTTTGAAGATCTATATTAAATCTGAGGGTTGATGTTTTGTGTTACAGCATCCACATGGCCATTAAAATCTTTGTTTTATTAATCAGCTCTCAGAAATGACTTTCAAATTTGAGCTACAACAGAGCAGAAGTGGGTGCGCAGTGGTTTGTCCGCTCACTGGTCTCAGCTTTAATTCTCCTGCCCACTCAAGTACCAATAATGGGATTTTGGGAAGCCCCTGTCAGATGTGATGCTTCCCCCCGTTAGTGGGGGATTCAGGGTGTGGGGGGTGGGGGGGTGGAGATAACATAAAGATAGGCTTGAGTTTGTTTTGAAGGGTGGGGTGAGACGCCGCTCCTCCACCAAACCGGGACGGTTAATCTTGTTAGCTCGCGATGGTGACATGTTTCCAGTCCTGGCAGGGCTCAAAAGTTCGGCTGCACCGTACCAGAGCCTGCGAATGTGCTCTTCCTCATCTCTGCTTTTATACAGCTCCTCTTCAGAGATGTCACACCATGTTCCCAACACTCCATTGGTTGCTGAAGTGTTGGTAGGTAGGTGCTGCGCGGTGGAGTAAAAAAAGAAAGCGACGTTAAATCATTGAAGGAAGGAGACGTAGATGGAAATAGAGTTGGAGTTGCTCTTGTTTCTACGGTAACTGTGGATGGGGAGGTACCACGGATGAAAGTAGAAGGAAAACAAACCTCCCCACTCCGATGGCAACAGCACAGCAATTGGTTCTCGTTTCCTGTGAGGACAGGAAGGGAAAAAAAACATAACAAGGTCCCCTAGTAGCCCAGGAGACAAAGTTCGATGTTGCATCAGAAAGCAAGAGGCAGGGCAAAACCAACGTGCGCTCACAAACACGCACGCCCACACACACACACACACGATCATAATCACATGCTCCACTTCACCCTGCAGCCACCCCTCCTCCTCCCACTCGCTCACTCTCCCGCCAAAACATCTACAGCACGTGAAACCTGCCTAGAAACCAGGGGGAAACTTCCGCCTCGCCGCGATTGGCTGAGCTACCTAGCAACCGCGTATGCCCAACCAGCCAGTCAGGCGCGTTGTGAGAGGCACACTGACCCAATGAAACAGATTATTCCGAGGCGCGGGCAGGCACAGTGACCTGGTAACAGTCAGGAGAAGAAGTCAGGGAAACGCTGCAGGGAGAAAAGAGAAGCTTGTCGTGATTGGTTCTCAGATTTTCCCCTCTGTGCTGGTTGGTCTGATGCTCTGTTCTCTGCAGTCATTCATACATTTCCCCTGCCTTGCCTGCCTCAGCACTAGGTGCTGTTTCCTCCACCCGCAGCCGGTGCATTTAACTTTCAGAGTGGCCACCCTGCCCGAGAGGAAATCCACCGCCCAAGGTCAAGCTAAAGACCGCTGCTGCTGAGACGGGATTGGTTTAGACAGGCAGGAGGACAACAAGATCCTAGTAACAAGTCCACCTCGTTATGCGGGATTAAAGCTTGTAATCAACAATGTGTTAAGCAACTCGCGCTCCTCCAGTTGTCACCGTCGATGAGCTTGTTATTGCACACTTGGACACCGGCCAGCGAAAGGCGCAATTAGCCTTTCGCTTAATAATGCAGCGTTCGAAGGGGCTGTTCTCCGGGCGAGTCGCGAGACACAAATTAGCCAAATCCTCAGTTTGTTTTGAAAAACTTTTGCCGTAGACCAGCCTCGGTCGAGCTTTCCAAAAACAATATCTTTTTTTAAACATTCCAAACTGCTTGCTCCAGCAGCGTGGGGAATTATTGTCAATACCCCGCAGGATCAGGAGTTCGCATTGAATAGTTAATGAGTTAGGGGAGAGGAGGACTCGAATGATTCTGTGAATCAAACATGCCACGCATACTGCCTAATTTAACACAACTGCAGGCAAAAATTCACCCAGGCAGGAACATTATACTGCTATGATTAGTAAAAACAACATTAGCATCCAACATAGAAATTGCTCTTAGCTCCCTAGCAAATTAATTTACCATGGTTGGAGCATGGATCTATTTTACAGAATTTATTTCCCTTTCAACAATAAATACCTCTATGTGTCGTTTATTTGGCACCGAATGTTTCATTTTGCAGTCCGATTTGGAGTGAATGGTTATTTTCAAGGTCTTTTAAAGGCTCCAGCTAACTGAAAGTGTTTTTTCTTTGGTAAGATGGGCCGTTTGAATGTCACCCGCGGCATGACACAATGGCAGAAGTATGCGTGACTCAAACGACAACGGACAAGGTTGTTTTGGTGTTAGATGAGAGGGTTGGTTGGGACATACAATCGCTCATCACACCATTTATTCAGTGCACCTAGCTAATAAAATCTGCCACGACAGCGAGAGTAACAGTAAGCACAATAGCGGCATTAATAATTGATAATGTGCTAACACGCTCCATTGTTCTAAAAGAACCCTGCCGCTGTCGCGCCTCTTTTCAAACTACAGAAAAGGAGCTGTTCTGTCAATATTTACCATTTCCATTCTCTGCATTCAACGTGAAGGTCAGAGCAAACAAAACCACCACTGTAACTACCAGCATTGGTGCAAGGGGGGAAAAACTACAGCATAGATTTGATAACGCCATAGAACCAAATAACTTTTCCTCGAAGTAAAACTTATTTGGTTCTGAACTTGCCAACGCAAATAACCGTGAAACGGAAAAACAGGCCAGCCCAACTCACTTCATACACTGTTGATCTCTTTGCTATGCTAAGCTAAATAGCTTTACGTTGAACAAGCAGACATTAAAGGTATCAGCTGTGTGGCCAATAAACAGTGTTAACAGACCCCCACAGTAAAAACAAGCCCGTATTGTCAGCCCTCATCATACTGTGTGTCTGTTCATGTGCGCCTGTACTGTACGCACTTGACTTATTTACTATGAAGGCTCTGTTATATACGATAGAAGCCGACTTTGTTCCCCAACTGAATTACTATTAGGACTCCCCAAGGTCCACGCTAGCCTGAGGAGGTGCGGAATAAAGATCACAATAAGTGTAACTGTCGCCACACAAGGATTCCTCAGAGGGACATTTCTTCTTTTTAAATGTTACTTTCAAGCTTTTATCGACTGTGTGAGGATTTCAATAGTTGTACTACAAACTGACTAATCTTGGAATCTTAAACATGAACTGTCAGAACGCTGAGGTTCTGCAGACTTCGCCGGGAAAGGGGTCAGCAATAATTTCCTATGTGGGAGGAGCCTTTTCAGACCTCTCATAGGCCGGGGTCTCGGTATGGAGATGCCTCGTTAATTTCAGATGACCTCACCCTAAGCAACCCTTAAGGGTCTTTTCAAATAACCTGGAACAACCGATGATGCCTTTCGATGCCCCGTTTCCTTCATTCAGCGCCACCGCGTCACTTCTCAAAACCCAACATGTGTCACAATTTTGAGGGCGAAGTTGCGGATTACGTCATCCCTCCGAGCGCATTTACATATCTTTAGTTTTCTGAGGGGGGTCAGCGGTACGTAGGATCCTCCAGCGTCTGCATGAGCATGAGGCTAATTGGATATAACAGCGTACCAGGCAGAATAATTACAAAGAATGAAGGATGAAGGTATTGTATCCACGAACAGGGCGGTCAGCATCAGCGCCGCTGGAGACGACTGACAGTTTGCATAGAAAAACGGTTCTTGGAGAGCTCTGTGAGCAGACAGCAAAATCCTCTCCAGCTATAAGCAGTGACACTTCCTTTAGGTTTTTATTGGACAGGACGTGCCGTTATTGTGCAAATTTAGCAGGAAATGCCAGGGAAGGGATTAATATACTCAATTATATGGGAGGAGGCCCTTTGTGTTTGGCTTTAAATGTGCCAGCATTGCTTCTTTTTGTAACAAATTGGTTGATTTTTCAAATTTCACGTCAGATCCTCAAAGTTTTGAGGATTCATTGTCTTGACTTGATGAATTCCACAGCATCTCCTCCACGATAAGCAGATAAATCAACCCAGAGCAGCAGCTGCTTCCTTTGGCTGCGACATCGCTTTGCACTTGAGCGGCTTCGTGGGCAGCCCCGCTGTGTCTCTGGGGGGTCAGCCACTCTGAAGGATCTCCTGTGTGGGGCTGAAGCCTGGAGGTGTGACAGCCGCCCTCTGATCTGCAGCAGCCTCTGAAGATCTGAGGACAGACTTTGCCCGTATTGTGAGTGGCGGGGGCCCTCCACATTAAAGGAAGGCGCACAGACGCGCGACATGAGCCCTGATTTCCGCTGTCTTCCTGTCAATAAAGAGTCGGAGAATACCAGGGACAGGAAGGGGAAGATATACTGTAAACAAGTCAGTCCTGGGCTTGTTGTTTGGTGATTTTAAGCCTGTCTTAATCATCCAGAGGCTCGCCGAGTGTGGCGGTGAAAGCATTTTAACTAACGCCCACTGAGTTTCACACCTAAAATCTTACAATACACCGAATGAAATTTGGTTCCCCTCAGCAGAGGCTTTGCCCAAATTTGTCAATCGGTGTTTAGAAATGATCCAGTTACCACAGAGGAATGCTATGCTCTTGAAATTCTATTTTCTGGCTCATTTAGGGATGGGAGCAGGAAGCTGCATGACTGAGCTGCAAATTAATTTTACTGTCTTTATAGTGGCTTTCTTCCTCTTTTCCCAGGGGCTTTGCATTGGAGGTGACTGAGCGTTACGCAGCTCTTTGTCAGCACTGTATATATCACACGGGCAAACGATTCAGCATGCCAGCGCTTTTTCTTTGCTTTTTTCCCTCAATGCAGAGAATGTCTGAAAAACCCCACCTGTGGTACTCGCACCAGTTCTGCAGCTAGTAGGACTTCCGTGTCCAGGTCTGTAGCCATTTTGCAGGCTCTGTGGGGGTTAACTTTGGCACAGCAGGACTTGGAGCTACATCATTTTGCTTGTCAGCATGCTCATAATGACAAAGCCAACAACATCATGTTAAAAGTTACACTCCCCATGTCCTCTCTGCCCAAATACTCAAGACGAGGTGGCTTAAACTTAACTGCAAGAAATAACTGCAGTAGAGCAGAGAAGAGAAAAAGATGGCGTCCTGGCCAAACATGTCTGTTTTGATTCAGGAGGTGCATCAAGACCTGGAACTCTAACATCTTGTAGAATAAAGAGCAAGAAAGTCAACATACATTGATGACCTTTACATGCCCTGATAAATCAAGCTACTCTTATAGCTCAGTGGCACTTGATAATTGGACTTCTGCCCTTAACTCTATAAACAGGCACAGGAAAGACTAGATTTTCCGTGTCTGGTTTTGCATAACCTATTTTGCCAGATGAGTATTGCTTCCTGGATCAACGAATAACCAAGCAAGTAAAGCAAGCAAGCAAAACACAAACTGGTAGAATATTGAGCGGTGAAGCTTGAAGGGCTTGTCATAGGTCGAGACTTTCTTCATTTCTTCAAGACAAATGCCGCACAGGCACAAAGTGGTGGCGTACGCTTGAATAAGGACTGAAGAGCAACGTCAAATCAAGAGCTGATGCCACTTGTGTTCAAAGCCCGAGCATCAGATATGATGACTTAATGAGCAGTGTTCAAGGCCTGTCAAGCCACGGCATCAAATATTGATGGAGGTGATTCCACGGCAGATGTGTTTAATTGTGAGAGATTTCAAATAGGAAGAATATGCCAGATAGACGCCTCTGTGGCAGTAATGGCTGGAGACACTGTTTTCCGCTCAGGGCGCTTCTGTGCAGATGAAACGATCATCTACCGACATACACAGGCGGCGGTTGTGACAGCCTTGCCGGAGATTGAGAGTTCACAAAGGCAAAAATGTTCCTGCCTGCGCTTGATAGAGAGGAAGGTTATGGCAGAGCAGATCCGAGCGGCAGCCGGCTGGTCGTCTGTAGCCAGAAGCCACAACCAGGCTCCTCGTCCCAGGGGAAGCAGGCATTGACGTGCGATTAAAGCGGCTTTGAAGAGAGACAACTGTCAGCCAGACTGTCTCCGCTCTCTCAGCAACGCGGGACCGAGAGTGCAGACGCAGGTGCAACGGCATGAGGAGCGTCTTGCTGTAATAATCCCACAGTAAACCTGTGCGCTACAGCAACCAGGTGAAGGTCAGGCGGGTTTAAGTCATCTTTCAGTTTAGAACAGCATAATGTCTTTGGCGCATTGACCCCCGAAGAGCCTGAGCAGCCCAGTGTGTCTCAGCGCGTAACGTAAAGAAGCACAGCTCCGACAGGCGGCATCCATGGTTTGGATTTTATGCGCGTCACAGAAATAACAGCCGATTGTCTCGTAAGCAACCATTAGACACATCAAACAGAATAGCGATGCGTCTCACGGCGAGCACTTAAAAGTGTCACCAGCGTCGGGTTGCTACTTCACGGCTCGATGAATGATTTTTGTATCCATTGTTTGTCGGCTCTGAACAAACAAGTGCCCCACCCCTCCCCGCCAGCATCACCGCCGCGTCATGTAGCACAACGAGGGTAGCGCCAAAGAAAAGAACGCACAAAAAGGGCTTAGCAACGGATGACAATCACTTAATCACAGCGCCATTTACAGGAAGTTTCGCCATCACAAGTTGCCACTGTGAGGGGGGGTGGAAATCCAGCTTTGGGTCCAGATGTCACCAGATGTCCCAGAGAAGTAAATGTTAATACTTTTGGTTTATGGCTATAGTAATGGCCTAATCAGGAAAATCCCTGAACGGGATCCTGCACATGTAAGCAACAAGCGCTCTTTAAATACTGATGCGGATTAGAAACCCTCAGGTCACATAGATTGCCAACATGCACATGACCTTTGACCCTAGGGATTAGCCCACAAATCTTTGCTTAGCGTGCACAAAAAAGTGGACAGACCAAACAAGTTTTTACTTCATTGACTCTGTTGTCTTTGCTCTTAACTGACGTTTTATTTTCGTTGAATCTCTAATGACTGCCGGGGGATTATTCTCAGAGGTAGCTTCTTATTTTTAGACCTTGAGGGTTCTTTCAGGGCAGCAACATTCCCGAAAGTCAACCTCATCTGGGCGTGAAAGATGCCCATCCACATCCACAAATATTTTTTTCAGAAAATCCTTCCTGCTTGGCAAACTGGATTTTTTTTGTGTGTGTGTTTGAAGTTCTCGCCCCACCTTAAATGGGGAAGTGAGTGTTTTCACAGAAAATCAAAGCAGGGACATGTAAGATGACAGAAATAGCTCCAAGCAGCTTATGGGTGGGAGGACGGGGCTATGGCGTGGCAAACAATGACATCAAGATCACCTCCCACACACACACACACACACACACGCGCACAGCCTCTGCTCCCCTGGAGAGGCTCCAGGATTAAATGATGTCATCCCCTAAGCAGCTCTACTGTGGTCACCCTCTGGGACCCCTGGGACCCCACAGGAGCCACCTGCAGTTCATAAACATCATCTACACGCACGCATCGGGGGGGTCAGTGGGAACATCCCCGGCCCAGATGGCCCAGACTGGGAGCGTCAAACCAGTGGCATCAGCATTCCTGAGGTGTGCTGTCAGGGAAATCTGCCCCGGGAATATCAGGTACTTTTTTTAAAATCCAAGGTCAGAGAGTACAAGACTTTTGGATGAGAAGGACAACCTGGCAATTAGGTGTAATGTAATGTTGGATTTGTAGTTTAGTTAATTTGTGACAATTTTTGAAATGGGGGTTAAGGCTCCTGGGAGCGGAACTAGCTCACCGACACTTCAGGTGCCTCAGCTCATCGCCGCATCGTAATTAGCTCTGCGGTTATCTGTGTAGGAAGCATGTCCCAAACAGCCCTGGGGTGATCCACAACAGACCTGCTCGTGTACTGACAACAGTGCATGTCTAATGAGTCCATCAGCCTGACAGCGCGGCGTCCTGGGGGACCCGCCGATCACCTTTGCCAGTGGGTCACAGATGAACATTTCTGCCATCTGCCAACATCTTTACCAAACAGGAGCGTCATTCATTCACTCATTCATGCACGTGTCGCTTGTTTTGGTACATTGGAGAATGAGACATCACCTCTCATTTCCTCCCTGAGCTGGAGTTTTCTGTGAGAGCCCCGTAAAATATGTGCAACCTACGAATGAGCTCACCGCCATATGTCCCCGCCCCATGTCATATATATTAAGATTTCAATAATTGATGCCAGCTCCAGTGAGTCACCAGCACCATTTTAATACATTAGCCATAGCAGTCACGCTAAAAATGGTGCACGTCAGCTGAAATTGTGCCTTTCGGGGTCTAAAAAAACGGTGCCTGTGGAGACGCATGGATGGAATTACTCTTATTATGTTTAAAAGCTGCAGATGGAAAATCTGAAGAGTTTTAACACACATTTGCAGCAAATATTCTTTCTGTTTTTGTACATTTCTGGTGTTGTTTTCGTTGAATTTTAATGATTGGGAGCTTGCAGCACGTAAACACAGCATGTCATCATTCAGTCAGGTTCTTTAATCTGTCAGAATGTACAGGTGCAGCTCCTCCTCCTGCAGGGGGAATCTTCAAACCAGGTCAAATGGGATCGTTTTAATCTCTCATTACAGCAGGAGCGTCAAAACAATCTCTGGCATTTCTCAGGTTGTGCATTCATTCGAATGAAATTCTACCGTTACGCAACGCATGTGTTTTATATCATAAAAATAATTCCACTTAGGCACAGTGTGATGACAGGATTTCAAATAGATGCGCACATTTTTCCAGAGAGAGTGAACAGCAATGTGCCATGTGATACTTCTCCATGCTGTTTATCTGCCATGCTGCCTTGTTGGTGCTGCCCATCTTCCTATTCTACACACACACACACACACACACACACACACACACACACACACACACATTCTCGTATTTCTATACTTCATAGACGCAATACATTACCCAGCTCCCTATCTAACCCTAACTCCTCCGACTAACCCACTACCCCTAACCCTGACTTTAACCTTAAACCAGTTGTTACATCTACCCTAAAACCATGTCTTGCAAACAGACCTGTGAAGTTGTGAGGACAAGCAAAAATAGACCCACTAAGCAAAAATGTCCTCTCTTTGCTAGTAAAACGAGTATCTCGGTACTCAATATGTAGCCAATACAAAGGACACACACACACACACCCGCACGCATGCACGTGCATTTACGGGCAGTTGTTCTTTCTACAGTAACATGTGCTCTGGTTTCTGTCCGACTTCCTCTAAGGTGTGAAAGGGAAGCCTTCTGCGCCCCGTGATTCGAGTGTGTGACACATGAAAAGAGATCATATGATGAGACAGATGCTTATGGTTTCAGAAAGCTCTTTTTGCCCAGATACAGCCGGCGTGTGTGTGCACGTGCATTGGTGTGTGCGTGCGTGTGGGTGGGGGGTGGGAACTTGTTTACGGCTCACACACGCAGCTCTGAGTCCTCTCGACAGGGGAAGAAAGGCAAAACTTGGCAAGAGTGAAAGAGCAGCACACCAGCGGTGAGTTTTCAGGGATAAAAATACTGCCGGTGAGCAGCCTGGAGCTCAGCGCTGAGTCCAGAGGTGCAGCAGCCTTTGGGCTCCAGAGCATCACTATCTGTGGCAATCAGCCCACTGCACTGAAGTAGGTTAAACAAAAAATCTCCACAATATGCAAAAAAAGGAAAAACAGCAAATGCTGGATTAAAACTTTCCGGAGAGCAAATCTTGTCTAACTAAACAAAACTAAACAAAAACAATAACAACACACTGTTTGTCTGTTTTTTAAACGCCTTTGTGCTTGTTTCAAATCCACACCCTGCAGAAGGATTTAAGCTGGAGAAGAACTCTAAGCTTTAACCGCCGACTTTAACGCACAAAGCAGCGCAAAACAGGGCTCGTGTGAAGTCAGGCAACTCTTAAACGAGCAGATTGGTAGAATGAGGAGCTCAGCAAGTGACATCCAGCCCTGCAGCGCGGCAGCCCTGCGCCTGATTGGTCTCAGTAGGCAGAAATCTCCATGCACGCGTGCAGACGTGCATGCTGCAACACAACCGCGGGCTGCGTTGCGACAGAATCCTTATGAAACGCGCTCAAAGTGCATGGAAAAAAAACCCCCAGAAAGCACAGTCTGATCCGAATGCGCGCACACCCACACCCACATCACACCCACATCGGAACACAAGACACCCACACATCATACAGTACCGCGACGGGGGGGGGGGGGGGGGGTTAGTTCACTGCGCCTGCCTGCGCGGTGGCTATTCAAACGCTAATTCTTCCATGCTGTGTTTGAAAGAGGCCGGCCAGCCACCTGCACTGTGCACTGATGCACTGATGAGGGGGTGGGGGGTGGGGGGAAAGGCAAGGGGTGGGGGAGGCAACGGCGGTGGAAGAATGACATCACCTTCCCCGAAATGTCACCATTATCTCAAGCCTCAGCTTAGCTGTCTACAGAGATGACATCATCCTGTTGTCGCCCCTCCCCCACTGTTTGTGCGTGTGCGTGTGTGTGCGCGCGCACAGGCATGAGTGAGGGTGTGCAGCACGGCGTTTTCAAGGGAAGCATGAGTGGATGTTTGTCTGCGCCTCGTCTTTCACGCCTTTCAGACGATAGCGAGCGACATCCCACTCCAGCGATCCTGACAGGCTGTTCAGCTAATGGAGACACAATTACGCTCAGTCTTTCGTGGAATAAAAACAAACACTTTTCACATGTCAATAATAAAAAAAAGAAAAAAAATCAGGGGAAAAAACCCCACAATGTTGCACTTACTGATTGAAAGTCTAAGGAATAGAGCGTCGAGTTCAAGTTCTGCTCTATTAGGCGGCGCTTGTTACTGCTCGGAGGCATTATTTGTTTCTTAAGCTGCCAGTGTTGTGTAACAACAGGGTAATAACACTGACTTTCTCTGCTGTTGCCATCAGGCCTTCATCGTCTGACCCCTCTGTGAGGTCGACCTCTGTCGTGTTATTACACTCTGCTACGACCTCTGCAGCTGACGCTTGTTAAAGCCGGCGACGCATGCCGGCCGTGCCCTCGCTGTGTCCCGGCACTCCCCGAACATTCCCCCATTTAGACGTGTCAGAGGGGACCGGAGGGGGGGGTGACAGGTAAACGTGGCGACTCATCTGGGCGCCGTAACGATGCAGCAGTTTCACCTGTAGGTGTTCCTGCTCCTCCATTAAGAGGGAAAACTCTTGGAAAGTAAAAGAAAGAGCTGAACTGGGCGGCGACAGGATATTTAAAGTTACCCCACCAGGAAAAACCGATTCCGGCATCCATTATAGGCGTGGCTGGTTGTTGTCCCACAAATGTCCCCGGGCGTTAACAATCGCAGGAGTATTGCTGTTGTTTTTGGTTCTAATCTGCTGCCTCTCGAGACGGGAAATGTCCAACTGTGACATGGAGCCATTTCTTTTTAACGCCTCCTCGCATCTCTGTCATAACTGTAGCATCAACTAATGGGGCTCTTCATATTCTTCCATTTTTTTTGGGATGGTCAGTGTGTCTTATGATCAAAAGACATAAAAAAAACACCTGATATTATATAATGTTTTCATGTATAACTGATATTATGGTGTTATAAATGATTTATTAAACCCTTAGTGGCTCTAATCACTTCACAGGAAGGAGCCAATGACACTAAACAGACCCCCTTTAAACATAACGGCCCCTCAGCTTTTGTCTGTGTGAGTCACAGCCTTTTCTTCTGCTTCTGACCAGTCTAACCTGTCTGTGACGACCTGCTGATCTTCAGGGCTTTAGGAGCTTTTTAACCAAACCTTTGACCTTTTACTCTGTCTTTAATTGTATATCATTTGGAACAGCAGCTTTCTGTTTAAAGCGGGATATTCCTGAGCGTTTTAAGCTTGTTTGCTGGGGCCCCTGCTGCTCCCATTGTAAAGCAGGCCAGGTTTATTATCTGCTCCTGGCCCGGGCCACTTCACACCTCAGTGAGCGCTGCGGACCCCTGCTGAGCCTGTATGGAGCCCAGCGGCCAGGCCCCTGTATAAACACCAGAAACTGACACACCTGCTGCCCAGAGCAAACACCTCCCTGTATCTCCTGCGGCGCTCTGTCTCTGTCCGATCTCTTTGTCTTGCAGGTGCCCCCCCGCCCAAACCACCAGCAAGTCACGAGGTGAACAAACAGTGAAAGAGGGAGAAGTCGTGGCTAAACATTACTCAGAGATGTGATGTCTCTGACCTCAGAGGTCACGCTGGAAGAATGTGGACTTAATTACCATCAGCGGGAAGATAAATATTCTAGACATTATTAAACAGACAGATTTCTATGAGGACACGGGGGTGGGGGGTGGGGGGGCTTATAGGATCAAAGCATGCCATACCAACCATTTGCACAGTAAGCTCTCAGAGCGGGGACTTTGGTCGTTAGGGTGGGATGCTTGCACAGGAGTGGGGAGTCATCAGAGCTGTAAAAACACTTCGTCCCTCATAAAACAGCAGCCACAAAAAAGCTGGAGCAAAGTCTCAGGAGAGGTTAAAAATAATATTTGCCCTTTTGGTAGTCAACCACCTTAATGTTCTGGATACTGTAAACACGGCACACGGCTCCATATTTAGGACACTTTAAGATCAGATGTCATGAAGCCCCTAGTGGTCAGAGGCGGAACTGCACAGGAAGAGAACTACTTAGTGTGCATTTTAATTGGATTTTGTATTTTATCATCTACATTTAGATACAAATGATATTAATCCAACAAGAATTGTTTACAGGGTGTTTAAAATGAGTTCAGGATTTTAAATTGACCCCTGAGGGCCCGAGTATCCCAGTCGTGGATTCTTGCCTCCAATGTTGCTGTGCCTCGCTGGGCAGAGGGGTCTGTTTGGTTTGGTCTGGTCCTGACCCAGACTTGAACTCACATAGAGCTGCCACTGCTCTGCACAGATATTCTAAACCCCCTCTGGCTGAGGAGAGAGGACAGACTGAATATAAGATCAGCGCACTTATTTAGTATTCTGCTTCCTCTGATTCACACCATCGTTTGTTGGATCTCTCAGGTCAATGATGGATTTCTGCTGCTGTTTCTCTCCAAGCTTAAAGAAAACCAAACTGTGTTTGGCTGATAAAGCCCTTTTATATTTAATTTGAGGGTGTCATATTTAACCACTAGTGTTATTTACTGGTGTAAACACAAACATTTCTCTCGTGCACACGGTTTATTGATTCATGCAAAATTTCCTTTTTCTGTTGCTGAGTTGGGCATGATCAGTGTAAACTTACACCTAACACATTCACCATCGGTAGTACCAATGTTTATTTGTTTGTTTTTTTACTTAATAACTTATTAGCTTATTCTGTTCATAGGATAAAGTTTAACTGAGTTCATATGAACAGGTGCAGCATTTTTGTTGAAAATGGGCAGGATCTTGATGTCAGCTTATACTCACTGCTACTATTACTAAAACTACTACTATTGCTGCCATTTATACTACTATATCTTTATTGTGGTGTTTTTAAAAGTATTTTTCTGTTGATTGAGTGAACTCCAGTAAACCCATTAAACTCGGATGAGGTATATTTTGTTATGGTCTTCTGCCACCTGCTGGTCACATTGTGTAAATGCAAAGCAATTTATTTAAAAGATATTTGAAAATACCGTAAAAACAAGAGCCTCAATACTTCACGTAGGTTCAAATGATCTACGCTGAAAGTTACTTTTGAAAAAACATAATAAAGTAACTAATGTGAATTCAAGTCACGATCACTCTGCGCCCGAGTGTGCCGAAGAAATAAGGAAGTTTGCCAACCTTCCTGCAGGATTGCAGAGGTGAGAGAGGGAGTGTCTTCCTGCTCCACTACAGAGACAGACAGAGACCGACTGCCAGGCCTGCTCTTTCCCGTCAGGATTGACACTTTCTATCAGGATTTTTATTCTCGTGTGATTCAGTCACAACCAGGTGAGACCAGTGTCCACGCTTGTTCATCTTTATTTCAGCTCAGGTGTTTCCAGCGTCTGCTCAGGTGAGTCCTTTCACACAGAAATGACAACAGGCCTCACATCTGTAGAGGTTACAAACAGGCACACCTGGGCGTATATAACACTTTAAAGTCTGCAGACAAACCTGGGTTTTTTTTGTAATCAGCTACTTTCTTTTTGGTAGCTGTAGTATTTTCAAAGGTAAAGGGCTGGCGATGAGTTACCAACAGCCATTTTCTTTCCGAGAAAGAGAGAAGTGTTTTTCGTTATCAAAGCAAGTCTGTGCAGGTGAAGAGGCAGCCAGCCACATTCCAGCGCCTGGGGTCATGACGTCGCAATATGCAGACCCTCTATGCAACACCGACTGAGCGGCTGCCTGTGCTGACAGCAGAGGCAGGGAGACACTCACATGACAGCACCAGGAGGGGCAAATGGGAACAGGGTTCTTTCCTGAGGTGACGAACGAGAAGACGATTTTAGTGAGCTTTAACAAAGGCTGGAACTGCTGAGCTTCGTTGGTGACTCGTGTTTGACCACAATCGAGACCCGTGTGGTTAAAAGTTCAACGTTGCCCTCTTACAGGCACAGTTTAACTCCCTTTTGGAGCAAACAAACCACATCTTTAGCCTTTCAGACTCGTCCTTTACTCCAACAAAGACAACCAGGTTGTCAGCGGCACCGAAATTCATACATAAGCGCGTTATTTAGCACATTTACTCAACAGTATCAGACATATTAGGATTATGCAAAACAACTCAGGTATGAAGAGCATCAGGACTGCGTGTTATGACACATTCCACTTGGAAAAGGCTGCCTCAGTTCTCCAGTCCTCTGTGGAAGATCCTGAGCAGAAGATGCACATACAGTTTCAGAAATCACCCAGATTACGCAACAACGATCCCCCACCCCCACCCCTCAAGGCGAATCTCTGCTTCAGCTCACTGCCATTTAACTGCCAATGATCCAACCAGTTAAAGCTGAAGAGAGCCGACGCCATCACGGATGCATTTCCACTCAGAAATTTGGGATATTTGAGGTGTGGATGCTTCTCTGCCAGGTTGTGACTTTCTTTTTTTGTGAAGTCTCCGGCATATCTGACACACTCACTCATTCCTGGGGGGCCTGCTTGGTGAGACTTGCCCTGTTGTGAAAGGCAGAAAAGCCCAGCTAACCTCGCAGCGTCCTGATGCGTGTTCTTTAAGGACTCTAGCGCCATATTACCATGCAACAGCGCTGGGATTACCGGAAAACCTAAATCGAACTCGCATGCAGTGGCATTTCTCTCTGAATTGTAATGTAAATCATTGACTTATGGTGTGTTGAAACACCATTACTGCTTAGCAACGTGCTGACACCACTCCCCAATTCATTCGCTTCAAACACCGAACTAAAAAAAATCAAAACAGGCAACAAACTCGACTTCCATCTGTCCACTCTGTTCTCTCCACGGCTCACACAAATGGGCCCGTGTGGGCATTTCTTCGAGTGTTAAAGTGTTAAACTGTGTCCCAGGCGCCCGTCGGCTCTTAACAGACTGGAGGTCACTGGGATCAAACTGTGACAGAGGAAAACACGCCCAGAGCTGCGCCGCAAATCCGTCTGTTTACCGTGTCGTTGGTCGGCCGCGCCAGACCTTCTTTAACTGTTTATGTTCAACACACGGCTCTGCGTGCGCCCGCGCCCCCGCTGTCATTTCTCAGCCGGTTTAGCAATCAGCAACGTGCGTATTCCTCGGGATTATCTCGGCGTTTCCTGCTGATTTACGATGTAAGTGTGCATTCAATCTCCCGCGTGCTGAGATCTGTTTTTCCCTTCAAGATCTCAAACTTCACCTCATCAATCCACTCATGACAGGCCTCCCACACCCAGGTGATGGGAGGACATGCTGGCCTCTTCAGTCCTCTTTCCACACACACACACACACACACACACACACACACACACACACACACACACACACCACACACACACACACACACACACACACAGCCCTGCTGGGGAATTCGTGGCCTCAGGCTAACAAAAACACAACACCGCTCGATAGGAGAGGCACTAGTCCAGCTCAGCGTCCTGACAGCGTGGAGCTTCATTTACCAGCAAGCGCTCAGAAACGTCTTCCCCGTGGACGCTGGCCTGAGGAGGGTAACGGCCGGATCTCTCTCTTATCAGCCAGACATGCTGTGAAAGTTGCTTCCTTAAGTATGCTGTTGGAACTTGCTCTGCTGAGTCGGCGTGTTTTGACTGACAGGGCTGAAGACTCTCGTGAGGAGTGGATACATGGGTTAATCGGTGGTTCGTTGATGTCGGTTCATCATTTGAAATGAAGCAAACGTAGCGGAGATATTTCCTCCTCAAAGTTTGGCGACATGAGACTAAAAATGTGACTCAGGGCATCAGATTATCCCTTTAGAGGCTGATGAGTTGGACTCTTTTGGGGCTCAGATCCCAGCAGCCAAGAATGTATCAGCTTATGTTGCGTAACTGCTCAGAACTCCTTGTGCGGGTCGAGAAGTCATCCCTCTGTTATCCGCAGGGTCGGGAACAGATTTATGTGATGTGTGTGTCTGCGGGATTTCTCTGCTTGACTGCAGTGGAACGACAACGGAACCACCGCATTTGGGTGCAGAGACGTCGATTACAGCTGCTCTTTCTCTGTCTTTTCAAAGAATGACGCGGGTATGATGGTGCCGACCCAACCTTGACCATGTATGAGGTGATGTCTGGTGACACCTTGTCCTGGAAGGTTCCCAGTCCAAGACAAAGTGAGGCCACCCCGGAGTCACACTTCACTGTAGACAGCGAGGCCGTCAAGATCCTCAAAGTCTGCTTCAGCACCAACAACAGCCTGGGCAAAAACTTCAAACTGGTGAAATGTGACAGCTCCTGGCAAGTTAGGGTGAGACCGAGCACGTAGAAACCCGTCACGCGTCCCTTTCGGTGTTTAATAACAGGGTTCGGTTCTGTCTCCTGAAGGCCATCATCCGCTCGATCCTCAACTGCGGTCGACTGGGACCAAACATCAAGCACGTTGGATGCTACGGTCTCCTCCTGAAGCACCTGAAGTCTGATGAGCTTCACTGGCTGCATCCAGACCTGACGGTGGAGGAGGTGGAACAGCGTTACGAGAGCCACCATGTGGAGGCTGAGTGGAGGTACAGGAGCTCCAGAATAACCAGGTTGAGGGTTAAAGGTCAAAAACGGACATCAGAGTTAGCATCTGTGGGGGTTTTATCCTGCAGACCTGGTGATATTATTTTCCTAAAAGCTCATTTTGTAATGAATATAACGAGGTGTCAACACACTGGGGAGGTTACAGCTGCTCAGGCTGTCGTTGGCAACTGGGACGTTACCAGAGGGGAGTGCCAAACACCATAAAAGCTCGACTTTGATAAGATTAGACTTTTATTGGTCCCCATTCAGTTGGCTAATCAGCGCACAGGACTCCGGGGCACCAAAATGACCTTAATTCTGAGTAAAAACAAGCAAAATAATCTTGTTTCCTCGTCCGAACGCAGGTACGATCTTCGCATCAGATACGTCCCCGTCAATTTCCTGGAAAAATTCAGCGACGACAGATCGACGTTACTTTATTTCTACCAGCAGGTAACCAGCGCCACCAGTACCAGCATCTCCTCGGAGGTTTCCACGGCCTGCTTAGACATCAGTGCTTTGCTTCCTGATAGGTTCGCAGCGATTACATGCAGTCTCACGCGTGTAAGGTCAGCGATGGGATGGCTCTGCAGCTGGGCTGTTTGGAGATCAGGTGAGTCACCACATGCCTCACATTCCTTCACTCACACTTATGAAACAGTTTGTCTTCACTTGTGCTGAATTAAGGGTTTAAACTAATGCTCATTCATCAGAATGTGTGTTGGCCTTGGATTTATTTCAACTATCTGACCTGGTTTCCTTGTGCAGGAGGTTCTACAAGGACATGAACGCCAAAGGACTTGAGAAAAAGTCCAACTTTGAGCTGCTAGAGTAAAAAATCTTTTTATTTACAATAATATTATGGCAACGGGCGGTCTCAGTTATTCTAAACATACTGTATTTTCTTGACTGAATGAAGAAAAGAAGTGGGTCTGGACCTCTTCTTTCCTCAACAGCTGATAAACAGCATGAAGGTAAAACCATTTTTACGGTTTGGAAGAGCGTTGAATGTTTGTCAGTCGCTGACGCGTCTCTCTAATGTGGCCCAGTCCAAGCAGCTGCGGAAGCTGATCCAGCAGACGTTTCAGCAGTACGCCACACTGAAGGAGGACGAGTGCATGGTCAAGTTCTTTGAGACCCTCAACGACTTCGTCAGCTACGACGAAGAGGTCTTCCGCTGTGAGCTGGTGGTGAGTAGTGACCTCGTCACCTCCGTGAGCCTCACGGACCGTTTTCTGATCACTCTCCTGTCTACAGCAAGGTTGGAGCCTGGCGGTGGAGCTGGTCATCGGCGGGAGGGGAATTCGCCAACGCACGCAGAAGAATTCAGCAGTGAGCATGTTAAAGATAAAAGTTGAAAAAGTTCTTGTGCTAATTAACCTCCCTGGCAGAATTTTGGTTTATGGAGTAAGTAGATTAATTTAAAAATATGCCCAGACTGAAGAGATAGATAACCAGAGATGCAGTTATGTGGCAAATTTAGCTAAAACGTAGAAGAGAGCTGAATTTTAGCATAATAAAGATTGAAAACAAACAGTTAGTTTAGATGCCTCCAAAATAGACTAAACACACAAAGTAGTTAAAATTATGAGTTTAGCTTTTGCATTGAACCAGAGGAGCTCTATATTCCAGTTTAAAACTTTATGCTAACCTATGCTAATGTGCTAGGTCCAGTCTTGAATGTTAATATTTGGGTGTCTTTTCATCTGACTTGTAGGGGGAAAGCCTCCAGTTACATTTTAGCGTTTAAAACTATTGTTATAAATCAATTTTTACCATTATTTAGCCTGGCGATATACAGATATTTTTATTTTCTATTTTGTCTCTATTTTTTCTACCACAGCCTGTTTTTCTAGCTGACTTCAAACAGATCAAGAAAGTTCAATGCTGGCCTCAGAGCGACGGCAAAGCTCTCGTTCACCTGGACGTTGAGGGGGCCAGACAGGTACGGGTAGCAGCCCCATCGGGCCAGTTTTCTACACTGTGGGTTTGCCTCATCCCTTTCTTTCTGACCCTGCAGCGCCTCTCGATCAACGTACCCGCTGTCTCGGTGGCAGAGAACATGATGGACCTCATCGATGGGTACTGCCGACTGGAGCACGACACAGACGAGACGGTCATTTATCGACCGAACAAAGGTGCGCGTGGGCAGGATTGTTTTCTCTATCAAAATAAACTAGGCTAAACTGCTAACTTGTGTCCCAGATGCCAGTGCTCGAAGTTCCCTTCCTGAGATTCCCTCAGGGTGAGTGTCGAGGCTGGAAATGTCAATGAGGGCAGACGTTTAGTGAACCACGATCTATAAAATGACGTTTTTTAAAATTCCATTTCTGTGCAGGAGCAGTGACAGAAGCTCGATCAGACACAGTATGGGTGAGCACACAGTTTCCTTCTACAGTGTATATTTGTACGCGCAGATCTTAAAATACAGAATTCCTGAATAAAATGCCTTCAAGTTGACAATTTGTTCTGTTT
Organism: Takifugu flavidus; assembly: GCF_003711565.1. Taxonomy (NCBI): domain Eukaryota; kingdom Metazoa; phylum Chordata; class Actinopteri; order Tetraodontiformes; family Tetraodontidae; genus Takifugu; species Takifugu flavidus. Next base: position 8,360,233 of record NC_079538.1, read on the forward strand.
CAGGGTCCGATATCTACTGCGAAATTCTGGATGAAAAGCCAAAATCTGGTTTGTTGAACGCTTATCTTTATATCTTTAAGCATTAATAACTCGGAGAGCCTTTTTTGCGCTTTAACTCATTTAAACGTGGATCTTTAGTAGAAAAGTACGGGATCAGCCGCAGCGACATCGTTCTTGGGCGAATCCTCGGAGCGGGGTTTTTCGGCGAAGTCCACGAAGGGGTTTATAAGAGCGTAAGTTCATCTACTCAGCTGAGGGAACAGTTTCTCCTTCTCCTGATTAGACACTAAAGAAGGTCTCCTGTTAACAAATAGAGTGGCGAGAACATCAGTGTGGCTGTGAAGACATGTAAAGACTGTTCCCCCGACGTAATGGAGAAATTCATGAGCGAAGCAGGTACTCAGGTCCAGAACAGAGTAGCAAGAACATTGGTGGGATTGAAAGCAGTGACTGACTCGGCCTGTTCCCAGTTATCATGAAGAAGCTCAACCACCAGCACATCGTCCGACTGATCGGGATCATCGAGGAGAACCCAGTGTGGATCGTTATGGAGCTCTACCAGTACGGAGAGGTCTGGCACTGCCTTTATCTTAATGCAACGCTGTATCATCTGTTTTTAAAACGGCCTCATCTGTGAATTTGTGACCTTGTTGAAGCTGGGGAACTACCTCGTAAAGAACCAGAGCACGCTGACAAATACGACCCTGCTGCTCTTCAGCCTGCAGATCTGTAAAGCTCTCGTCTACCTGGAAGGAGTCAGCATGGTGCACAGGTGAGAGGAGGAACTCTTTCCTAGCTAAAAACAGCTTCGCCTGTAATTAACCTGTTGCAAACGAGCATCACTCAACTGAAATTTAGCGGCGTTGAGAGCAGATCTGCAGGAGAGAGGGAGGTTTTGATCCAAACGAGCCGCTTAGCAACATCTGAACTCGGTTATTCCTGCAGTTTCCTGTTCTTAAAGAAGAGGAAATTATTTTCTGTCTGTGAGGAAAATGCAGACATTCCTGTTGGGATGCCATCCATGTCAAGTTACCATGGAGACAGACATGTTCACCTGCAGCCCATCGGCGGTTCTTTCCCTGTCGTCACAGAGACATCGCGGTCCGGAACATATTAGTTGCTGCTCCAGATTGCGTGAAACTGGGAGACTTCGGTCTGTCCCGATACATCGAGGATGAAGAATACTACAAAGGTACGAGAGGCGCTCGGCCTTCGGCGCGACGCGTTTGAGATACTCGTTTGGAGAGGAGAACATCAGAAGATCAGCCGGCTGCGTCTTTATCTGCTATTTCTCTGCAGCGTCGGTTACCCGGTTGCCGATCAAGTGGATGGCTCCAGAGTCCATCAACTTCAGACGGTTCACCACCGCCAGCGATGTGTGGATGTTTGGTGAGCGATATGAACCGAGTGCACGTGCACACATGGATCTCAGCCCATGTGAAACTGCATAAATCCTGTAATTTGCTCCATAAATCCTCTTTTGAACTCGGGGAACTAGGCATCATCTCCCCCCCTGATTTGTCTACACATCCAGTTGCTTCCTTTCAAATCCCATGATCAAAAAATAAATAAAACCCAAAACGGTCTTATCATCATGTGTTTCACTGTCACTGACAGCCGTGTGCATGTGGGAGATAATGAGCTACGGGCAGCAGCCGTTTTTCTGGCTCGAAAACAGAGACGTTATCAACCAACTGGAGCACGGGATCAGGCTGCCCAAGCCAGAAACCTGCCCCCCCGCGCTGTACTCGCTCATGACCCGCTGCTGGGCCTACGACCCCGGAGAGAGACCAAGGTTCACTGAGCTGGTGCTCAAGATCAGGTACCACAGAACTCATCCTCCCCGGGTCAAACTGAGTGACGGCTGTCTGATATAATGAGTAATGGCTTTGTTTTTGATCGTATTCTGTTTGAGATGATCGTTTCCCCCCCCCCCCCCAGTGATGTCCAGAAGATGGAGAAGGAGCAGGAAGTGGAGAGAGAGCGGGACCGAGCGCGCTCCATTAAATTCTTTGAGCCCAAGCTCAACTTTAGCGAGCCTCCTCCCAAGGTGGGAAGAACATTTTAGCTGTTTCCGTTTGACGTTTGTGCATGTTTCAGAACATCTTGTAACACTCGCCCGCAGCCTTCGAGGATGAAGCCGGGCCGATTCGGGAACACGCTCAGTATCGGTCTGCACATACAGGTAAATGGCAAGTAAATGGCACTTCCTGTTTCCTCTGAGAGGCACCGGGCAGACTTTCACATGATCTGTGTGTGTGTGTGTGTGTATTCGCAGCTGAATGAGGCCTTATGTGCCAGCTCACCTGACCTGGCCAGCCCAAGTTATCAGTCCCCTCTTGACTCCATGAATGTACTCCCACTGCCCGTCAGGTCCCCTCGGCGCCGAAGCGTGGGGGTAAGAAGGAGGCGGGAGTCAGCTCCTCTTTATTTTAATGCCGTCTGACGCCTCAGATTGGTGTGTTTATGCTCCGGTAGGAGGGCGAGTTTCTCCGAGTGGAGGCGACCAGCAAGGAGGACGCTCAGCGGCTGTGGCAGAGGGAGAGAATGCAGATGCAGGAGACCCTCCGGAGGCAGAAGGAGCAGATGATGGAGGATAATAAGTGGCTGGCGAAGGAGGAGAGACTTCTGGTGGGAAGCCGAGCAACTTTAACTACTCTTAGCCCCTTGTGTGTGTCCGTGTGTCCCCCTGCTTCCACATTCAGCGCAGCCCTGGGAGCTACGCCCAGCGGGGAGTCCTTAAGCCATTTCCAACCGCCCGATCGCTCTCGATGCCGCGCAGTTCTCAGACTGAACGCTCCCCCGATAACAGTTCCAAAGAGGGGATCCATGTCCGTTTTCTATAAAGTGAACCTCCCTGTTCTTTTGCAGGACCCCATGGGATCAGAGGAAAACGTCAGCCCATTGGTAGGTGTCCACACGAACACCAGCACACACCAGGGGCGCAGGGCCCAGTTAAAGGAATATTTCTGTTTAAACACCCACCCATAAACCCTCTGAGCTTTGATTTTTCCTCCACTCATTATATGTACATGAAGTAATTAGACTCAATCTACCTGTTTAATCTGAACGTGTATGATTTCATTAAAATAAGGTTTATCTTTACTTCTTTTCAGGGAGCTGAAGCCACAACCCACAGTGGTAAGCCCGTAAAAAAAGTCCTAAAAGTAAATTTAATTCTGATTCATATTTAATTGGCTCTTCCTTTTCCCCCACCTCTCTTGTCCTTCCTTCTCTCCTTCATGCCGGTCTTCCGTCTGCTCCGCAGCCACTCCGGTGAAGCCACCGCGGCTCACCGCCAAGGTAATTACAGCGGTTCATCTTTACATTATCTCAGAATTTAAATCATATATCATTTCAGATGAAAAAAGACCTGGTAGCAGCTCAAAAGAGTGAAATTGGCCTGGTCTGAGGGGCTTTTTGGCAGAGAGAGGATTGTAATCTTTAAAACTGCTTCTTTAGCCTGCGCCGACGGCTGAGCTGGACCGCTCTGATGACAACGTCTACAACTCCGTCATGGGTCTGGTCAAAGTTGTTGTCCAGTTTAAGAACGACGTCGTCGATCTGAAGCCGGAGCAGTACATCTCTCTCGTTCAGGTTGGGAAATGGTCTGCTGTAAGATACATTTCGATCCCACCGAGTCTTCCAGCTGATTCCCTTTTGGTCTCCTCGGCAGTCAGTCGGGGTGGCGCTACGGGACCTGATCCAGAGCGTGGATGAAATTCTGCCCATGTTACACGAGTCGGTCAGGACTGAGGTACGACCATCCCTCATCCATTTCTCAACTCTGACTTCTTATTGGAGGAAATGATAAATCTCACTTTTAGATTTCCCCTAATGAAGTGATTTTTGATCTTCCTTATTTTACACAATGAATTGTTGATCTATAAGTAACTTATTAATGTAAATACTGACCCGGGTCCCCCTGGACAACTATAATCTATTACATCTGTCTTTGTATTGTTCACCTGGCTGCCACTGTAAAGGACTTCTCACTATTAGGAAGGTAGAACAGGTTTAAGAGCAGGGATTCAACTCCTGCAGTTTGCAGGTTTCGCCCACGGGGGCGCCAAATCTCACACACTCGATAAATTAATAATCTCCAACGATCAAACGCTGCGCTATGCACCATGAATTTCACACAGATGATTTAAAGCATCGGTCTCCTCACTGCAGATCGAGGGTACCGAGAAGCTGCTGAACAACGACATGGCGGAGCTGATCAGTAAAATGCGGCTGGCCCAGCAGAACGCCATCACCTCTCTGAAGGAGGAGTGCAAGAAGCAGATGCTCTCCGCAGCACACACCCTGGCAATGGACAGCAAAAACCTGCTGGACGCTGTGGACCAGGCCAGAGTCAGAGCCAACATAGCCAAACCAGCGGAGCAGTAACAGACGCTCAGTTTACACAAGCTCACATACCGTACAACTGGTCAGGAAGTAAACTTTGGAAACATTTTTGGTCAACTCAAGCTTAAATTAAGACTGTCTTTGAGAAATTACACCCATTGAGTGTGTGTTGTTAATTTTATTATGATGCTAAAAGCTATTATACAGGAATTGTTGGCATTAAAAAAGTGGCTTGACGATGGATAATGTTAGAAAGGCCTAATCACTGGTGTCTTCATGCACTTAAAACCAACTCAGTCACACAAACAGCTTTTATTATTAATATGTTATCCTTTTTTAGTAGTAAAAATAATATTAGAATACCATTAAATCAATCAGACTGGAGGTCTTATATTTGCCCCGTGTGTCAGAGGGGAGGAGTGTATTCCTCTATACTACAGCCTCCCACCAGTGGGTGTTTCTCAGTTACAGTTTCCTAACTAATTTGTATCCTCAGTATTTGATATTGTATATGGGATGCTGTGAATTCATAAACCTTTAAATCTTATGAGAGTGAGTTTGGAAATGTAAATAGAAAGTATGTGTTGGCACAATGGACCTAAAAAAAAAGGAAAAGGGAATAAATGAGTAAATGTTTACTCCTTCAGAACAGCCTGGTTGGAACGTCTCAGTTTCCTTATACAAATACTTTTCATTAAAATATCCTATGAAATAAACATGACCATCAACGCACAGTCCCTGGTTGGTGTTTAATGGGATTATTCGCTGTTTCACATCATGTTTGTTACAGCGTCACGAGCAAATTAACAACAGGTGAATTTGTAGTCAAGAGAGAATCTGTGGGTCTTTCACACGACTGGTTAAATGAATCATGGAAAGGAATTCTGAAGGGTTTAATGGGACTTTATTACATGGTATCAGACTTTAAAAGTAAACTGAATTGTGGCTGCATAGACATCGGAAGTTACATCTGAAATTAGTAAAAATTCAGTCGAAAAAGTTCAATAAACAGAGGACAGAAAGTTGGACCCCAATCATAAGGAATCTGAAATTTAAAAAAAATCTATTTTAAAAAACATGTTTACATGACTATAAAGACTCAATTTATTATCCAATTTCTGGAGTTATCAGATTATTCAAGTGGAATGGAACCAGCTTTATCTGATTATGAGAATCTAGGGAAGCTAGCATTTCATTACCCACATCTACTAACTCACGAGTATCGTGATAACAGAACAGTAACCTTAACAACTAAACTTGTGTTACTTCCTTAAGATACAGGAAACCAATAACATAATTAAGGTAACTTACCGAACTGATGCAAATAACATGCTTTTGGACAAGTAATCACGGTTCTATATCAATCAAAAATTAGCATGCTGCTACCATAACGAACACGGCAGGGCTCCGAGCGTGTTCGTTTGCTGATGTCACCTCAGATATGAGAGCTGAGCAGTTGATAAATATTTTCAAATTTATTTTTTTTGCCAAACAAGGAAGAACGATCCCATGTGGATAAAATTGAGGCTGGTAAAAAAACAACTCACTAAGCGGTCAACTGCATTTTCAATTTCAAACCTTAATGTGTGTGTTTTTTTTATGAGAACTAAATCATGCCAGCTAGCCACGGCGGTAGGAACAGACCGATGGTCCCCAGCAGACACACAATAATGAACATCCACAGGAAGATACGGTCAATCACCATAGCGACGTATTTCCAGTCCTCTTTGACCTGCGTAGAAGTTGGAGCATAAAAGAGGTAAAATTCAATAGAAATGCCATGTCTGGTAAATCTGGATTTCTGAAGAAATTCAACACCATTAGTGGTAAGCAGATGCTGGCAGATGGCAGCATAAAGAAATAAAATACAATACAATAAGTGACTCGTATAAGTTCTCATTAGTATATGTTCTAGTAAATTAAGAACAAGAAGTGTATTTCATAGATACTTACGCTGAAGTCGGCGTCCTCGGCCCTCAGATGGTCTGCGATGTAGTGGACCCCTTCCAGGGCACGAATAATGCTGGGTGACAGCAGGAAGGATGAGTCTGATACTGTACTGTCAGCTTTGGTCAGCCTCTGAGCAGTGATTCTGGCTCCTGACAACTGTTTGTTTGTCCCCACAGGCCCATCCTGTTTCTTTTGGCTGTTCTGTTGTGTCGGCGGAGGAGTTCCAAGAGGTCTCGGCGAAGGCGGGCGGAAAGAAAAATAAGAGGTCAGCATTCCCAGCTCTAAATCCTCGTAGCTGTTTCTGTTGGGTTCGTCTGACAGCGACCCATCCATTAACCAGTTCGCTGAGGTGCTGAGGTAGTTCCCAGATTTGTACCCCGTTAGCCGGCCCCGCCTCCTCTCTGCCATCACTTCCTGCTGGAGCAGCAAGAGTCTTCGACGCCGGCCGTCCGGAGCTGGCCTCCGCATGAACAGCCAGCGCGGGATCAGATCCAGAAAGACGGAGTGGACCCAGCGGGGCATCTTGTGGGTACTGGGAGAGCGATGGTGCACGTTGAGCACAAAGACGGTGATGACGATGGAGAGCGTCACGAAGATCATGGTGAAGAGGAGGTACTCGCCGATGAGCGGGATGACGAGGGACGTGGACGGTATGATCTCAGTGATGAGCAGGAGGAAGACGGTGAGGGACAGCAGCACAGAGATACACAGGGTGATCTTCTCGCCACAGTCTGACGGCAGATAAAACACCAAGACTGTGAGACACGAGATCAGCAAACACGGGATGATGAGGTTGATGGTGTAAAACAAGGGAAGCCTTCGGATGATGAAGAAATAGGTGATATCGGGGTAGATCTCGTGGCAGCAGTCGTACTTCTTCGTGTTGTACGTTCCCACAGCGTTGATGATGGCCCATTCGCCGCTCTCCCAGTAATTGTTCAGGTCCACTGTGTTTTCAATTCGCTCCAAGTCAATTTTGGCCTTGTCATACGTCCAGGAGCCAAATTTCATCTTGCAGTTCTGCTGATCAAACGGGAAGAAGGTGACATCGATGCTGCAGGAGCTCTTATAGATGGCTGGGGGGACCCAGAGGATTTTCCCATTGTAGAACAGGTGAGCTTTGGTCATGTGGGTGACGGCAAATTCACCGTCTGCACTGGAACAGCAGAGATCACATGAGTGACAGTGACGGTTACGCATTCCTGCAATCTGAACCGATTAAAAACTTTCTTCTTTCAAACTATGCATTAAAGATCTTCATAATTATCTCCTCTGTTAATCTTTTCATTATTAATTGCTAAGATTATGATAGTAGCATCTGCCGAGTCCTTATCGTTTCATCGGTTTCACACCTTTTCTAATTTCACTCTGAGACTCTGATTGGGCAGCTCGATGGAGCTAAACTTCATTATCAAACCCATCAGTTTTAATTTGTAACCACAAGGAGGATTGAGTAATGAGAAAGAAGTGTACTAATCTATTGAACAATACCCAGAGAAGACAGGGATTTGATGATTCTCAGTATAATGGTTAAAATTCAAAGAATATGTATTGTAACAATAAAGTGTTTGCATTCCTTTTGTTAAAATATCAATGCAATAACACTTAATATTTAATCAGCTCAGCTGAAGATGGTGTTAATCATATCCACAAGAGGGCGCCATCCTCAAATAGAGCAAAAAGACCAGCATTTCAACACATGGTGCCGAAATATTTATATAATAATCTTTCACTAGAACCACATTACAACTACATTGTCTTACTTATAAATAAACATTTTAAATTTCTATGAGCTGTTCTCTCCTACTTGATACAATTACCTGCTTATACCAGAAGTGAAAAAGACTAGAATGAGGTGAGGCTTTTCTTAATTTGGAACAATTATTGTGAGGTATTTTCAATAATTTAATTAAATGAAATATAAAACACTTCAATGAAAGTCATCTATATGTTAGTCTTCATTGTTTTTGTGCCATTGTGAGGATTAACTGCATCTGGCTTTTAAAATACTCGCAAACTGGTAATAATAGTGAGATTAGAACCTTCTGAGTGAAATATTCTGTTTATTTACTGTGACATTAGGTGTGTGCTGCTCTTACTTGTTGTAGAGGACGATGTCTGGCACCCATATCAGCTCTGATGGAACTCTTATAGACGTCACATTGTCGTAGTCAGATGGCCTCCAGCGAAGTTTATAGTCATTCCACTCCTGGTGGGAGGGGGAGGTTATAGAAGTTATTGATTGTAAACCACTGCTAAAAATAAAGGAATAGGGAAAGCGATGCTTCCAGACCTGTTTCAGCCACACATTGGTCGTCATCATTTGGTTCTTCTCATCCTAGAGACAGAAATATTCTCCAGTGACTCAAAGTCGTCACATCTAAATATATTTTGCAGCCTCTGGAAGTGGATGTAAAATGTTCTGTGATGGGTTTTTTTCCCTGACAGGGCAGAGTAGAGGGTGCATAATCTAGTTTATTTCTGCTAACGTATGTAAAAATCTTCGACAAAGGATGTCCTTGAAACTTGCAGAGTTGTGTACATGTAAACAAACTCCTGGAAGTGATGTTGTGCTCTTCCAAAAACAGAACAGCTTCTGCACAGATGCCAAGTCAAAAATGATTAACTATTGCCTAACTATTGCTATTAAAGTCTTTACACGTGTGATTTTGTTGTTGAACTCTTACCACATCGATGAGCTGTGCGATGGATAGTCCGAACTTGACGATGACCACGTCAGTGACGTTGGGCACGGGTCTGGAATACTTGTTGTAACCAGCAAACAGCTTCTTGAAGAGGTCATCCTCAGCATGCGAGTGGGTCTTCTGGCTACAAAGAACTGCAGACACACTCCTTTTGAATATTAACACACCTTCCACAAGGACAGGTCTAATATGAGACACAAGAACCACCTGAGCCTTTTCCTGCCTGCTAAAACCCTTCCAGGCCAGTAAGAGCAGAGCGATGATGTATCCCCCCCCCCCACACACACACACACACACACACCTTTACCGCTTCTCAAAAATGTGATTATCGTGTACATGCAGCTTTATAATAAGCAGCAACTATGCCGCCTAGATTTGCAGCAGGGACGCGGGCTCTAGATCATTTTTCTTTAGGATGGACGGCAGCAGCATGGAAACAGACAGGAATCCTCTCCCTCGGGGATTATCGCATGCACCTTTATAAATGTGTTCAGAGTCAATTACACACATCATTACTTGCTTGTGTTAAGTGGAGGTGAGCTAATTTCTCACCAGCAAGGGGTGTTTATTGTCAAACTGTCTGTCACTGCATCACAACTGATGCATAAAACAATTAAGTGACATGTGAAGCAGAGGGTGAAAGATTGGAGCTTTTTCATCTTCATTTAGCTACTCTACCCTGGCTGCCTGATACAGGATGATGTTCCTGAACCAGCCAAGCTACAACATCAAGAATTTGAGCTCACGTAAAATGCAAAGTAAATTCTATTTCATAATACTTCTATAAAAACTGTTGTGATCCAAAACAAACCAAAGCTGACCTCAAAAACCAATATCTAAGGACGGAGTCTCCGTGCTTTTAAACACATCCTGGATAAGATAAGGAGAGCCTTGGACGTGGGTCGCTTCACCAAGGCCACATCATTATGTGTCCGTAGGTGACTTGTGGTGGTGTTAAACACGCTGAAATGTATTAACATCCCCCAAACGAAGGATGAGCAAATGAAGAACTATCTTAAAGGGTTTAAAGAGAGTTCACTCCAATACAAGAATATATATTTTAATAAGAACAAAAAAATAATCTTGTGATAGACAGTGAGATGACTTTTCTTGTAAATAGAACATCTGTAAGATTTAAAATACATGAATTTGTGACCTGAGAAGGTCACAAATTCATGTATTTTCTGAGAGATCTTCAGTTTTCCAGGTGTCCTTTTTTGGTGTGGGAGCACCACAAGTGAAGTGTGAAATTGTTTTATTGTGTTGGAGAGAAAGGCGACATGTCTACAACTCTTACTCAGCAACCCAAACCAACACTATACATGTATGCGTAAGAAAACTCCAATCTCCTTTGTACGGAACAATCTAACATGATCACATGTGTGGGATTACACACGCGTTCCGTGTGTAGGCGTCTAACAAAACATTTAGAATTCCGATTTAATTTTCCCAGGATACTTTGGTCTCTCCTGTCACTGCCATCACAATCTAATTTCATTTGGCAAACAAGGAGGCACAAGAGACTTCGTAGCTGTTCGTCTGACAGTCGGGGTGGTGCACGCTCATCTGTCTGTGCATCTGGGACGGACCAGATGTAAGGCTTGAAAGGGGCTCTGCGCTGCTATTGATCAAAGCCTCCTGCCAGCCAGGATCTGAACTGAGGTGACACCTCCAACATCCAGAATGCCTGGCTGCCGGTGTCGGGCTGCTGGCCAAGCCCCTTGGCGAGGGCCGTTTGAAAGGCTGACCAGTTTGGGTGAACCAGTCAGCAGCTTTCTCGCGCCAAAGGCTATTTTGCAACATTGGGCTGTTGAAATGTAATGTTTGCTAAAATAGCAACGCAGAAACACATTTTCAGGGGAGCTGATTGAAATGGAAAGCCTTATTAAAACTGAACTCTCTGATTAGAACTATGTCAGCATATGATTAATTACCTGATTACTGGTTACCTTACTAATAGGCACTTTTAGCTGAAAAATCCATACTTTAAACTAAGGCTACACACCATCCAATGTGACACTGGTGGAGTAAAATGAATAAGGGGCATTCTGCAATGTGAACCATAAATCATCATATGGATGTTGTTTTCATTTGTTTAATCATTGTGATTGCAATGTAGATTGTTTAAAATATTTGCACTGTTACTTTTGAAAGTTTTGAAAAATGCTCTTTAGTGTTTATATTTGTAAATGTCTTATGTGGACCAAATATTGCTAGAAACTCAAAAAAAAATGAATGTTACTTAATTCATTTATTTAGTCATTCATTCTATCCATTGTATTGATGTTTTGGATTATTCAATATTAAACTATTTAAAATAGATCGATCAAATTTGGCAGTAATTAACTGTAGCTTCAGCCAGCTACGTGATGACTTATCAGAAGGTGAGTTGCATTATGGGAGATGATGTGAAATATAATGCGCAGGTGTTATGCTCGGCGTTTTAATGAATTAAACTTTCATTCAGGCAAATCTTTATCCCTTAATACAAAAACAAAAATGTTTTATAGTTAAATATAGAGGTAAAAGCGGTATTTTGGTTTGTGTGGGATAAAGGTATTTAGTTTAGGACAAACATTTTAAAAAAGTGCGTACCTGTCTGGCACGAGAACAGCCAGCAAAGGACAGCCAACATGGAACCGAACAGGTGGTTGCGTCTCATTTTGAACTTTTACGGGAAAAAATCCAACTTCATCGGTGAGTACGGAGGCGGTTCCGTATACTTTCCAAACGGCGTCTTGCTGAAAGCGAGTTCTGTGAGCCAAATCTGTCATCTTCGCACCCGGGAAGCATGGCAGGACAAGTTGTCCACTGCTGAGACGGCGCGCTGGGGGAGACCACGGCGACAGCCTGGCCGAACAGCTCCACGCACACCCTCACTGTCGGTATGTTTCGCCCGCCCCTGCTTCATCCACGACCAGGCTTGAGTTATTCGAGCAGCCGGCCGGCGAGCGATCCGTCACCCGTTGCTGAATCAGGATACAGCGCTGTCCTGCAGGTCACAGTGATGCCCTCATAACACACCGAGGACGCATTAACTCGCCTCAAAAGAAGAAAATGTATTTTCTAAAAGTACTTGTGGGTCCCCAAATGTGCATCATTCACTGTCAGAGGACAAGGCATGTCTGGGAACCTCCTGGTACCTGTGAGAGTCCCTCCTCTTTCTCTCTTTCACTCTCTCACACGCTCTCTCTCTCTCTCTCTATGTCTCTCTCTCTCTCTCACACACACACACACACACAGGATAGGATAGAATAACCATTGACTAATTTATTTACTATCATTATTTCTTATAAAAATACATTGTAAATATGTGGCATGTACAGTTTAATAAACCTCTATGTCCGCACTGTTTATATCTTAAACAGCTATAGGGAAGACTCCGTGAATTAATATACATAGTGTTCTTGCCGCTGTGCAAAGATGCTGACAAATGCAAAACTAAACATCGCCTTTAAAAGATTCTATAGGGCAATCGGGATGTAAATTATTTTTGGGCCCATTCGTTTTAGTGGTTAAAAGGCAGACATTATGCACCTTCCCCTCTTCCCCTCTTATTTATTCCCAATCATTGGAATTCCTATATAAAATATTAGATTGCTGCATTTTTACGATGCTATCAATGTAAACACAGCTCCTCGTAGTAGTTTTCTCCATCTTCTTGCTGGATTCTTCATTAGTATACATCAGCCATCTGACCTTGGCCCTGTTCTCACCCTGAACAGGGCTAATGCGAAGCGTCTTCTGGAGAAAACTAACAGAATCATTATTTTGGCTCTCTAAGCAAACCTGGTTTTAAGTAAATACCAAGCTTGACCTGAACCTACCTACTTACTGTTGCCACATCTGACCTCACTGAATATCCACAAATGATTCTTGGATAGAAAAAACCAACAAATTGTGGTTATGAGGTTAAAAATTATTTGAACAGTCCCTGTTTTATTCCAACCCATAATTATTTTTTTGCTGTGCTCATTCAAATTCTTGCACTGGCACACCGTTCACTCTCCAAAGCCACACGGGATCTGTGTTGTTTCTGTGACTGAGAGCTGCTCATTAGTGGTAATGCTTGATATTAGACAGCTGATATTTCCATCCACGGAGGAGGTTAAGTGGCAGCTGGAGTTTATTTGATTATTAGCTAAATTACTCAGTTATGAGTGGATTTTAATAAACTTTTCAGGAAAGGTTGAGAATGGTCAGTGGAATACCTGATTAAATGTTGGTGATGTTGCGGAATTCGGATGGAGTTTGACCTTTGACCTTGTGCTGCTACTGCTCATATACATTATATACCGTACTATGGATGTCAATCACCATATGGTGGGAAATGAACTTCTTGATAGATCTCTTCTCTCTCTGAGTGTTGTTTTCCATTTATACATGTAACATTTTAATACATGTTCTGCACATTAGGTCTAAAAAAGATGAAGATATAGGTAAGTATGTATATATTAATAGGTGATGAGAAATGCACTTTGTTGAACAACTATTGTAAGATAAATTTGTTTGTGTGTTGTTGTCCTCTGGACCTCACGGTGGAGCTGTAAAAAGTCACAGTCATGACATTGACAGAGATTTGGCTTTGTAATCAGCTGATGTAGCACTTCCATGATTGGCCATTTGTTTATCAGTCTGAAAAATATTTGTTCTATCAGAGTGATAACGTGTTGTAAGGTGCTCAATCGGGTGTAGTGAAATGCAGCAGCTTAGCGATGGATTTTTGCGATGTCTTTCAGCTGTTTGGTGAAAGCAGATTGCAGAACTTTGGAAGAGATCTCCAGTCGGTCAGCGATGCCAATCGTTGCATGAAGCATGTCTTCAAAAGCTTTGGACTCTTCCCTGATTCTGCTCGGAGGACAAACGGACCAGTGAAAAGCAGCAAAGGGTGAGACAGTAAATGATTAACAAGGTAAACTGTGGAATGATGGATTGAACTCACTTCTTCATCCCCGTGAGCAAGGCCACAGCTTCTCCCTCCAACTGCTCTTGCATGTCGTCCTCAGCTTTCTTGACCACCTCATGACAGGTCTTCTGGTCCTCTTGGATGCCGATAATATTTTCCTTGATCACATCCTCGTACCTCTCATCTCCCAGCTCTGCCCCAACAAACTGCAGTAAGTTGTCCATCACAGCCTTGTTTCCATGCTGCACAGTGTGCATATAAGCCAGCTGCTCGTTGTCTGCCTTCAGTCTTCGAGATGAAGTGCTGAAGTGGACTGAACATCTGTCCAGCTGATGCTCAGCCTGCAGCCTTGGTGAAGATGATGAGGAGAAATCTGCTGATGTGAACCATTCGTGGCTGTTGCTCGTCTTGTGAGGCTCGTCACCCACGACCTGTATTGTGTAGTTGTTGGTCATTACAGAGAACACGTCCGAGCCTGAGCCCCACTCTTCAGTTTGACAGAGCATTGGGGTTGCCATGGATACCCAGGCCAAGATGAAGGCCATCAAGCACATTTTAATCTGGAATCAGAGAGAGGGAGAGGTGAGTGAACCAAAGACCTGAAAATTTTCAGATTCATTTATAAACTCAAAAGGAAGATTTTTACCCTGTTTTCCTTATCATGACCAAAAACGTTACAATGGTAAGTGACATCACACTGACAAGGTCAAGCTGGCATGAATAACCCTGTGTTAAATATGAAATGCAATGATACAGTTGAGTCATTTATAAAGAATGTATGAGAGAACAGCTCTGTCTCTACCTCTGTCTTTTTCACTGCATTACCCTATGGTATAGATTAAGCAGATGTCACTCAACATAAACTGATTATTTGTTAGGCATAATAATAACAGTATTAGTCCAGCATCATAAATGTCTAAACTATGCTGTTGAGGTGAAGCCTTTGGCAGAGCTCTTTTTGTTGTGAGATGGCCTTTTTTTTGTTTTACTGTGACTTTGAAATTATTTTAATTTTTCTAATCTGAAATCCCACTTTAACTCTGTTGTCATTGAAATACTAAAAAAACTACCTTAAGTCTTAAACTGCCTGGTACCAGCACAACTACCAACTAACAGTGCAGAGCAATGGAAAGATAGTAAAGAGGGACACAAACAAGTGAGAAGGAGAGAGGAGGTGATGTGAGACAGGAGGAGAAAGATGCTGTTACTAGAGCAGGTGTTCTCAGAAGAGCTTTGTCTTCAAGAGCTTTTTAAAGGCAGAGAGGTTTGCCCCTGTTCTGAGAGAGCTCTGCAGGTCCTTCCACCATTGGGGAACAGTGTTTGAGATTAGTCTGGATTGCCGTGCCTGTAGAGACGGCTTTGCCAGTCGACGCTTGTGTAGAAGGTTGTGGATAAGAGGCAGCAGTAGGAGACCAGGTCCAGCTAGTACTCGGGTCTCAGTCTCTTTGCAGAAACGGACACGGTGAACATAAACTTGTTTTCCATAATACTCCCAGATGCTGTCTTCCCACTTCCTTCATTCCCCACTTAGTGTTTATTTTCGGTGGTGACCTCAGCAGTTGTAACCTAAATCTTCAATTCCAGTCTGTAAAAGCTTTGGACTGTGTTAGAGTAACTAATTTACTTTACTTATTAAATAGCATTTAAAGAAATATACATCATTTTCATATGTTTCTATTGCCGAACCTATGTTTTTGTGAGGGTGAATAATGGAAATGTTTAAACCGAGAGTAGCAGCACAGCATCTTTAAAACTTTCACTTGTGTTTAGACTGCTTGTGTTTAGACTTTAATAAATCAGAACCTTGCCATAAAGTGAAAAAAGCTTCAGCCTACTGGTAGATCGCAGCCAAATGGAGACGTAATTCATCTTGAAATATAACTTTGTCTCTGTCTTCGTCAACAGCTGCAGCAGTATGAAAGTTATAAGTCAAAGGACATTCACTGACATTAACTCAGCGTCTCAGAGAGCCGCTAACAGGCTCAGGGTGCGTCTGTTGTCAAGGGTTGGCAGGAGCAGTTGCCTTTGTCTTTGGAAAATGTCTGTGCTGACGTCTGGAGCCTCAGTTAAAAGAGTGTTTGTCTTCAGATTTTCTGTGGCTGCAGTGACTTTAACTGTGAGGGATCTGTCAGTGTGAAGTGACTTTTACAGTCCACTATTTTTGACTTAAATTTTTAGAACCTCTGCTGTCTGCAGCAGGAGGGAAAGACAAGCGTTATATATAAACGTTGAAAATATGTGTTATTAATAATGAAACGTTATTATTATTATTATTATAGCATGTAGAGGTGTTAGAATAAGGCTTTAGAGCATCTACAGCTAAAGTATCTTTTTTAAACATTAAACCAGTGACCATGTGTGTTTGACAGGTGTCACAACGCTCATGCTTCTGCTTCCTTTTATAAGACAATATAGAAAATATGAGGACTTGCATGCTTACAGTTAGAGTTAAAGCCATATGGACACATATCTATACAGGCATAAACATGTACCGGTACAATGAACCTAAATAGAAACGCGGTCCTCACTGCCCTTTAAAAGAAAGGTTTTTCTGTATAAACCCTGAATCCAGACTTACCACTTCCAGCGATTTTTACTGCTACCTCCACTTGTTCAGACAAGTAAATTGAGGCTCAATGTCTCAGGACTAAAGAGGCACTGAGAACTAATTTTCACTACTTGCTTTACTTCTTCATGTCACAGGGAGGATAAAAAAAATGCAGACACACGAACACACAATTATGGTTTGGCTGGATGTCTGGTTGTCTGTGTTCCCCTGTCTGCTGCTTGGAGGGGAGGGGAATGTATTTAGAAAAGGCAGAAACTCAATGATTTCTTTCTTTGCAGTGGAAAGAGGGGCTGGCAAAAGGGGGAGTAATCTACTTCACATCTGTGGGCTCTGGTGGTATTCCGGGTTTCACATGCACTACATTTCCTGTTTATTCTGAACGCAACTCTGAGGTATGCGCTTGTGAGTTTACGGGGAATAAGACAAGTATTTGGGATATGCAAGAGTTATTGATTATGCAAGCATTTGACGTCACTACTGTCATCACATCGACTTCCTGTTGATCTAAAGTGCCAGTCTTTGTCAACGTAATGTTTTTCTTTGCCAGGAGCATTACTTTCTGTACCTCAGAACCAACCAGATGGTCTCTATCAAGCGTCACAATGATATGAACTCATCAGCCTAATGTACACATACATCAGGAGTGCTGTTTATTGCCCTTAAGGTTAAGGCGGCATACGGGGACTGTTTTTTCCATTCTCGATGTAAACCATGTTACCAAACTGGCCACGAAATCCTTGACACATCATGAATTTTTCATGAAGTTCACAATTATGTGGCTAGAAAAAATGTTTTACTGGCTGCTCATCCAAATATTACTTTTAAATCTAGATTTAAAATTACAAGAGTGTTCTTTTAAATGGGATCCTGAGACAGATGCACATCAATATACTGTCTGTTATGGTTTGAAGGATATTTGTGCGAAGAATATTTACTCACATATATTTATTCTTCTGCTGTAGTTATAGCTGTATACAAATGTTTTTCCCTGTGGGTATATGGGTCGATCTGTGGGTGTCGGAGTGCATATTTGTGGTGGTGTTTGTTGGGGGGGTGGGGGCAGAGGGCTTTGCTCAGGGCACTGGCAGGTTGTCATTTAAAAGCCTCATCATAAGCTTTTAGCATGTGGTTTATCCAGTGTGCCGGTAATGGTGTGTGTGTGTTTGTGTGTGTGTGTGTGTTTGTGTGTGTGTCTGTGTGTGTGCGTGTGTGTCTCTGTGTGCGTGTGTGCGTGCACAATATCCACTGTTTTTGATCTATCGGCCTTGTTATGGTGGACAGTCTTGTGTTCCTAACAACACAACTTGTCTCATTGCATGTTGTGCACAACTGTGTGTGTTCCCGAACCTCATTAGTGGTTTGGTGGAATGTTTGTTGGGAGATTAAAATGTGAGTTTTCTGGCTGAGGTGGTTTTGTGGCGCTTCTATAATTTCCCTATTTAGAGGTTGACTTTACTGAGGTTATGTATTTGGAGTTTTATTATGTATTTAATTACGTATGCTAAAGCACTGGGGTTTCTTTTTTTAAATCCATTCTGATTAAAGAGCAACTTTTTCTTTTTTTATCATTAATGAGATGCAGATGTGTAATATTAGGGGTTAAGAGTCTGCGTGTAGCTCGTTTGCTCCTTCCACTTCTGTGTCAGCAGCTCCCGTGTCATAATTGCTTGAAATTAATTCAAATTCAAATTAAGAGCACCAAAAGAATTCACCCACCAATTTTGATGGAGTGTAGAGAATCAGTAGTATACCATGAAAAACACTGACCAAGAAAGTCTTTCACTATATTCTAATTGACTAACACCAAGTGCACCCCAAGGGCTGTTATTGACCAAAACCAAGGACTTAGTGCTCTATGCAGCCACTTCTTCACAGCAGTATGCAGACAATGAGCACCACAGCGTGTTGGTGCTGATAAACTCTCCTAATCCACTCTGGGAGTGCATCACAGTTCTGGATGCTTCAATTATTCTGCAGAATTGGCATGCCAGTGTATCCATGCTCCATTTTACGGCACAGATTAGGGAGTTCTGGGAGTAACAGCCAGGGGTTTAAGATAACATTCTCTCTTTTTTTAAACTCCGTCACGTGTCAAACTGCAATTAATAACTCTATGACTGGATACGTTCTGTGAAATTCAGGGGCGCTGCCTGTCAATAATCTGTTACAGTAACAAATTTCTTGACCCATGGCCTGACCTCAAATAGCATTTACCAACAAAGGACGTTAATAAAGTTGAAATGTTGTATGAGGCAGCTGAGCAGTCCGAGACTTTCTGGTTAAAGGAATGTTGCTCTTACACTCCCAATATTTAGTTATACCTTTGCTTTCCATCCTCAATCTTCTCAGGTGTTTTGGTGTGGGATCGGTGTTTGTTCTGAAATGTTTGCCATGCCCTCTTGGCATCGTAAATTCTTTCCAGGATCGGATCCATGAATCAACTGTCTTTTGCCTGCCGAAGAATGCAAACATGTGGTGTGTGTTTTTCAGCTTTATATTTGCATTGGAACAGTTGTGAAACCAAATATTTTCTCTCTCTCAATGCTGGCTAGGGCTATGCTCACATAAAGTACCAAAATGAGCCATGATTGATCTCTGCTGCCTCTGAGAAACTGGTGCCTTTTAATCTCCTCCCAGCTCACAGGCCCACACATCACAAGGACGGTAAAAGTGTCATCAGCCAGTCAGCAAAGTGCACACTGCAACTCGAAAGGCTTTTAAGTCAACACTGTTATTTAAACCACGACCTATTTGTTATTTAAACCTACCAAGGTGGCAGGTTTAACCTGATGATATTGATCAGTCACACTGACACTAATACAACTGTACTATGTCCGTCTGAAACTTTTTAAAATCCAGATACAATCCAATTAAATATCCTTAAATGGATACAAGATTACTGGTTAGAAGACTCAACTAAATGTAATTAAACAGACATAATCACCCATGTTTGCTGCTTCCTGTTCCTGGAGACCATGGCGACAGAATCGATTATTCCATAATGGAATTGATTGTGATGGTCCACCCTATTACTATCAGGATGCCACATCCACATCCAATATTATTATCATTTATCACAGTGTACACAAGGAATCTACAACATATATGTACATGTAGTAATTATATACTGTTTTACATTTATTATTATATTAGTTTATATTTATTTATAACAATCCTGAGATGGCTCTTGTAAAGTCGTCAACTTTATTGTTCAGTTGCATTATCATTAAAAAGTTGGACATCTTCCTCAGCACTGTTCACTGATCATTAAATTTAAATTGAGATAATGCACTGTTGACTCCTCGCTCATGTTGCTCTGCGCCTTCTATCGATTTATCAAACAGACGTGTTGTTGCTTTAGAAGTGCAGACTTTCAAGGTTTAAAGTAAATGAGGTGTCAGATGTCGCAGTAGTTAATTTCAGTCCATGTGTGTCAGAAACTCGTCTACAGTTTTATGGCCTTGTCTTGTTTTTGCTTATTGATTTTCAAAGCCTTGCAGCGGTTCAACTGAACCAAATTTTCATGCTTATTTTAAAGAAATGTACAATGTGTATAATGGATGAGGTTTTTGTTTCACTTCATACGCACCCAAGTTTCCATCAGGTTTATGCTGTCCGACGTATCGATGGTACCACTGGTTCCGTGGCAGTAAAGAGATAATTACTCTTGACATATTCAAATGAAAAGGAAAAACAGAAAGCAACATTGGCCCAGTCTATTTATTTTTAACTAGTTCATCAGCTAAATGTTTATATGTCTCTTCTCATCCCTGCTTATTTCCCTTTTAGCAGGAGATTCATGGGCTGCAATTGTGTGATTATAATTTCAGCTGATTGATATTGGCATAACTATGTTTAATCTTTCACAGTGAATAAAAGGAATTTGAAGATCCATACTTTGATTCCAGGTAGGAATCCTCAAATCCGCTTGAAATATTAGTATTTGTAATTCAGTGCAGTCCTTTTACAATCTTGAGAAATAGGTACCACATTTTATTGTGATGAATCTAATTATACATGTAATTGAATCAACTATTTGACATAGATAGGATCCAGATCAATCGCTCAATCTGAGTTTTGCCAACTTTAAATCCCTGTGGTGGAAAGGACTGATCTAGGAGAATTTTTGAAAAGATCAATATAGATTAGAATAAATCCTGACATGGGTTTCTGGTCAGCTGAGAAACTGTGGCTCCCCTAGGACAGCCAAGGAGGTCAGAAAAGGAAAGAGAGAATCAAGAAGCACAGCTGGGTCCATGTCCATGCGAGGAGGCTTAATCAATACGAGGTGGCAGCAAAAGCACAGCGCGGGTTAAGGTCACAAATCTCCACCCAGTCTTGTTTGTCAAATTGAACACTGGCATTCCAGATGGTTTCCCAGCTCTGCTCATATTTTATGAGTAAAAATAGTCAGAATTTTTTTTTAAAATCTCTGTAGCTGATAAGTTTTGGCTTCAGAGGTGTAGGAGGAAATGTCAACTTCCCATAACTCTGCTTGATTGAAAGAAGTGGACATAAATAATCACAAACGGCTGCTTTTTTAACATTGATTTCTGAACAGGCACTCTGTTCTTCTGCCTGTCATTAACATTCACGTCACAGCGGAGCTAAATAAAGATATCTGTGCAGTCAAGGCCTGTCAGCCGGCCTTAGCAGAGGGATTTCAACAGATTCCATCCAAATTCAGTGGACAGTTGTGTAGGAGAATAATTATATTTCCAGGGAAAAATGTGTTCCCACTTGAAGTTCACAATGACTTTTAGAAAGACATGACAGATGTAAGTCAGTGGAGATCTGTGGGGCAGATGGTTCTACGTGTCTGGCTCTATAACGATGAAGCCCATCAGCTTATTGTAGTGATGTCTGAGATTTTTACTGCTGTTACTGGGAACCACACTGACTGCACACTTTCTTTATTCTCATTTTACACACTCTCTCTCTCTTTCTCTTACACAAATACAAATAACATATATCTTATAATATCTCTACAAATAATAACAAATCTGTATTTCATAAATATGACATTGGATAAATTTGCACTATGATCACATCGAAGTTTAATAAAAATGGTTTTTTTTCTGAAGGTAATCGAAGCCTTTCTCCTTCTTTTTGGTGAAAAATTAATTAGCATATATATTGCTGGATTCAGATCCCTTATATCAGAGCCCAGTTTCTGAATAAACAAATAAGCTTGTGCTACTATTCATATTGAAATTGTCACTATTGCATTTTTTATTTATTTGAGGATCCCAGTGGAGCATTACAGTATGAGTCTTACGCTTTATTGAGGTTTGTGTGTCTGTGTTGAAGCACTGACTGTGATGATCCGCATCCCAAAGACCTGCCATTTCACACGATGAGACGCCTGTTTTTTGTAAATTAACCGTACAGTCCTTTTCTCCATCACACTCAGATGGAATACTTTTACTCATATTTGCATGAAACAAAGCCTAGTTAAACACAGCATATTCAGTCAAGGGTGAAGCAGTGTGTAGTCTTTGTTGTGCTTTTGACAGAAACACATTGGGTCTGTAAATACGTTGGTTATTTTGCCGTATTCAAATACTTGAGTAAGCTGCCCCCAACACTGCTGCTGCCTGCCGAGGTTTTTCCTGCGTTGGAATCTTGTTTTCTTTGTTTTGTTGAAGTACGGCTCATATTTGCACACACAGAGGAGGTGAACTTCACTTCATGGTTCTGCATTGAAAGATGTTGCCGTTGACCTCACTGCACAGATGTTAGCTGTAAAAGAGAATTCATTAATGGATGGGGGAGGGGCATTGTCACGCCCGATGTGGCCATGGCACCGCTGCATTCTGTAACATACCGTATTTAGGCTGCTGAGTTCAGGCTGCTTGCACACTGCAGCTTTGTGACGCTACTGACACCAGACGCAGCGCAGCATGAATCACAGTGTCTCTGAAAGCCTTTTTAAGTTCCAGCTCTCTCTTTTTTTAGATTGCTTTTCTCCTTTGTTAGTCGAATTCATACTCTTTGTAATGTGCGTTTCGCAGTCAAGGTCTCGGTGTTTTGTCTCTCACATCTTTTGTTCACGCCAGCGATACAGCGAAGTATTCTGCTAACTGTGTAGTCAACAGATCAGAGCTGCATGTATGCTGTTCTCATTCAAGGGCTCAGTTCAGAACATTGCTGTCTCGCGCCTCTCGTATTACTGTGCTTAGTTATAGAACAAGCTCATGACACAGCATTAGTCAGGGTCAAATGCAGTTGACCATCTCTTTATATGGAGTTCTGCCTGCAGACAGGTATGATTTAGCTCCTATTGTGGTTCAACACAGATGCTTTCTTGTGTAATAACAATACTGACAGTTTTAATCCTCAAGGTGAATATAATTTAGCGGAAATCTGTCTTTTGGTATGAGTCAGTAAGTATCAGTTTAGCTCTTATATTCTGTTTGCATTCACCAAGTTCATATCCTCTAATGGCTCAGGCTGGCTGTTCTGTTCCT
Source organism: Takifugu flavidus (assembly GCF_003711565.1). NCBI lineage: Eukaryota > Metazoa > Chordata > Actinopteri > Tetraodontiformes > Tetraodontidae > Takifugu > Takifugu flavidus. The sequence goes on from NC_079538.1 coordinate 8,383,183, forward strand.
GAGGCTCCAGTTCTCTATTAGACTCATTACTGGGAGTGCGGATACTGGCAGGCTCCCGAAAGGTAAAAAGGCACAGCAAATTTAATTTGCGAAATGTAATCTCGGTAGAATTTCCCAGGTTTCCAAAGTCTGCAGAACTTTGTACAGACTATAACAAAAATTTATAATCTCTCGGCTTTTACAAAATTGTTTAGCTGGATTTTAAAGTTTTATTGAAAGAAAATTCATTGTTTGATTTTTGTTTTAGAGGTCTGATGCTCAGTTAAGATATTATATCACACTTAATAAGAAGCATTCTGGGAACAGTCTGTAATTCCTTTACTTAATCCAATCTCATCACATAAGTGAAACTGAAGAGATAATAGTTTCCTTAGAGTTAAAATTCAGTTTAGTCCCAAATGATTTATTGTGTGCTACACATGCATTTTATGCTTCCCATCTGACACCAGTTTTACACCTTATTATAATTAAGGTTTTATCATAACGTTGCTGCAGAGCTGTACTCTTGTCAGACTTGTAACCCCCACTTTAAATGCTAATGACACCATAAAACACAGATTTATGATAGCCCTTTAATATATGAATGAATTGTAAACTATCAGACTCATTAACTCTGGCAAAGAGAGTAGAACAATCAGCCAATCAGGACCAAACCACTGCACCACGTTGTCATTCGTGGCCCAGTATGGGCAGCGTCCCGTCTAAAGTGGTGTTCGGTGTCACAGGAGCTCCACAGGGAACTGTGTTTTCTCCCTTCCTCTTTACCTTCTACACCACTGACGTTTTCTTTACTGTTGTGTTTTGAGACAGCGGCACCAGAGTCACTAAAAGTCTTGATACAATCATCAAAAAGGTTGGCTCTGTATCTGGTCTCAGGCTGCAGTCGTTTGAGAATGTGTTGGTGAGGAGAAGGCTGAATAAACTCTTATCCATCACGGACAATGATCAGCAGCCTCTCCATCACACAGCAGACAGATGGCAGATTACCTTTCCTCACAGGCTGCTTCAGCATTGCTGTCAAAGGGACAGATACAGGAAATCTTTGCTGCCACATGCAATCACGTTGTACAATAACCGTGGTCATAACATACAGGCTCTACGCAATTTATATGCTTTTACGCACAGACGAAAATATGGAGTCCAGCAATTAATGCTGCTCTCGTTTAACACTGATCAGATACCCTTGTATTGATTATAAACACAGTTTCATAGTGTATCATTACCCTGAGGAAAAGTTCTAATTTCAGCAAAAACGATTAGAATTAATTCTTTGAAAGCACTAAAACATTAAGATCACAAAGAAATCACAACTATTATTATTCTGAAACAGATTGATCACGGTCTAACACAGGTCTTCATGCTCCTGTGGTGTGACAAATGGACCTGTTAGGACATAATTAGGCTTAGATTACTGTGATGGAAAGCACTGACAGGGTGAAGGATGCAGGAGGAGAAACAGGGGGCCATGACTAATAGCGCTTTAAGTCCTTAAGTCTTGCTCATGGATGACAGTTTTGATAAACTTCATGTTGGGTTTCTCAACACGCCACAGATTCGAGGAATATCCTCAGAAGAGTTCTTGAGTCAGTTTAAAAATGGCAGAAGTGTTTTCTTACAAATTTACTTACAAAGCAGGCGTCTAGCGCTCAGGTTATATCTGCATTGAGAAAACTGTAGTGTTTAAGGAGGACAGTGATGTAGCACATTTACACATTGCTCTGCATAAACTCATTTCACCCCTATTTAAACACAGAAGACTTGTTTTTTATAAGTTCCTGGGAACTTTCATCTTTGTCAGTCCTAATCAGCTACCAGGATATATTCTGACAGCTCCACTATACTGTACACCCATACAGAACTGATATAAAGCTGGAAATTCAAAGTTCTGCAGAAAATAATTCCCAAATATCTGTGCTGCTCAATGAGACATTTCTTTGATAATGCAATATCATGTAACCAGCCACTTCCATTAAAAAAAACCCGCTGAGACCTGTATAGGACAGTGAAGCGAATATAATATGACTTTAATTTAATGTAATTGAAAAGAGGACGGATGAAAGGATAGTACTACAATAGATCCTAATTAAGTGAATGCTATATTTTACATAAATCAGTCTGACCTATTTCTTTTAAGTAGCCTTGTTCATAAAGACAACTTTCAACTCCTGCAGTGGAGTAAAATGCACATTTTCTGTTACAGTACCTGGTCTCAATAAGCACATTCTCAATTATTCCTGCTTCTGAAATGCTTCAGCTGTGCAGTGTGTGAAGTGGAGCGCTTTTCAATGAGCCTGCCTGCAGAAACTCATTATCTTGAAAGTGAGCATGGCAGAGACCGTGGCCAGGTGGTACAGGTGATTTCACATTTCTCCTGTGCCCTGTGAGCGAAGATGCCACTTTGTATTACTTCACTGTAGTGGAACAGCACATTGGTCCAACTGTCACCACATCTCCAATGACCGTGTGTTGATGGATAAGTAATTAGAAGAAGGGGTTTTTATTCACTTTTATATTGGAGCTCAGGTTCCTCTGACTGACAGTTTGATGTGTATTAATTTGTTTGCTTTTCTCTACCTCATCTCTTCCCCTCCCTCTTTCCTGAACTCAAACAGATGGCTCACCCTTTATAAGAGCTTAGTCCTGCTCAAGGGTTCTTCCTGTTAAAAAGGTTTTTTTTTCTTTGCCTTTGTGCTCCTTTTATGAGTTTCTAGCTCTGGGTGTGGTACCATTTCACTGATTTAGGGTTGCCACCATTAAAATCCACTTTTCTGTTTCGGACACCGAGGCAGCAGAGTGGTTGCATAAATCAAGTTTGTGGTGGAGCCCCTCAGCAGCAACCTTATCAGTGTCTGAAGCTCAAGGAATCAGGAGAATATGTTCACCGCGGAGTCTTGTGCTGCAGATTGTTGTGTTAAATGAGAACAGCCAATTAAAACTACAGATGTGGATGTGGCTACAGATAATAGAGGGGACAAGATTGACATGCGTGTCAGTGGTAAGGATGTAATGTTGTGGAAAAAATGGGATTGTTTCTTTTATGTTTTTACAATCTCACACAATTTGAATGTGGCCTCTGGCCGTGGAGATGGAGAGCAGCGCACATTGTTTCTCATTAGCGAGGTGGATTTCCATATGTAAATGATAGGCATTTTGGAGGAGGAAAACATGAGAAAAATATCCATTTAATGTGTTTTCTTTAGTATCACCACCACCATGAATAAATTACAGACCATAAAATAAATGTATTTGGAACCAATAAATGTCGCATTGTCAGCTGCGTTATGAAATTTAAACTTGCTTTGTAGAAAAATATCAAAATTGTTTTAAGCTGCAGCATTATGGACGGCAGGTGTTACTCATGCTACCATAGTGACAAGGACACTGGCAGAGCACCAAACTAGAGGGATCAATCAGGAAGGCTCAAGTGTGGCCAAATCCAAATTGTTACCTTTTTCCTTTTCATGGTGCCTGTTGTCACTTTCATTTGCACTAAAGAGGGTGGAAGTGATTGACAATCATTCATTCCTGTTAAATGGACAGAAGGGTGTCCTAAAATGGGCAGGATTTTCATTTAAATCACTGTATTTCTGTTATCTCAAGGCACTTCAGCCTGATGCTGTTCAGTTTGTCTAATCCCTGTGAAACACCTTTTACCTTCAATCTTTCCAGGGCAATATTCTCTCTCAGACCAATGCCAAATAATCTTTCTTGTTCTCTGCACTAAAAATCTAAAGTAGTAGCATGATAACTGTCCAATATATGTCTGTGAATCACAGAACCATAAATCTCTTAATGGAAGAAGGCGGATGAGGTCCTATCTCATGTGTGACATGTCAATTATTCCTCGCTCCCGCCTCCGCTCATTTTGTACGAGGCTACTTGCCATAAACACCAACAGCTATCTCCAACATCTTGGGTATGAGCCTAAGAGCATTTCTCATCAGGGCAGGCACATGATTGATGTGCATTTCACCTTTCCTCAACACCTGGGGCCAGGATTACTTTTGATCTGAATAATTCATCCAAACTCCTGGTAATCTCTGTCAGGTTCTTTTTGAGGCCCAGGCCGCTGTTAAATTGGAAAAACCTTCAGTCTCCAGGTACTCGGTTCTTCCTCTGCATCCCTTTCGACATGCAGACAGATGCGATCGCAATTAAAGGTAATTGCAGCTTTTTAAAATGGCTGTGTAGAGCTGCAGCCATGCTCCATCTAGGCAGCATGAGTCCGCTGGACTGGCGTCATAGCAACGCTCCGTTCCAACTGTAGGCTGATAGGCTGTTTTAAAAATCTGCTGCTGTTTGCGCTCTGCTGCAGGTATACGAGATGCTTAGCTGTCATTTCATTTGCAATGCTGACAAGGAGAAGAGAGTTCACCAAAGGGAAATTTAGTGCCCGCATACTTCAGCCACTCAGCCTGGCCAAACAAAACTCACAACGTTTATTTGACGGTGCTGCAATTGCATAAATTTTTGTAGTGCTGTCAAAGCTATTTGGAAGAGCAGAGTCAAGCCACAACTTTTAATGTCTCACCCAGAAATTGGTAGCAGGAAGAAAGACTAAATAAACCTGCGTAATGAGGTCAGGTCAACAACAATAAATAAAACAACCATAAATAAAAATAGGACATTTCTTATCGAAAACGGCAAAATTCTTCCTGATCACACATTTTAGGCTGAATTGTCATCACTCCTGACACAGCTGTGTGAACAATATGTAGCCCTGACTTAGTGTCCAAACAGGCCCGATGGCTTAAGCATAATTAATATGTTGATGATCACATAGATTATCCCCACACCCACGGTTCTGCTGAGACTGTAATCAATGCCTTTTCCAGGGAAGTCGTATATTACAGGTCAATCAATGAGTGTGTTCCCTTACTGGGTGTCACTATCAGAGACGAATGTGCAGACATGGCTGAAGGTGAATACAGCTGTGACTTTTATGTCATCCAAAGGGTAGAAAATATCCCTTTAATTTGTAGGTTTTAGAGAACTTGTTTTTCTGGGTCTTTGCGTTGTCAGTGCACCTGTAGGGACTGTTAAGTTTAGACCGCTGCTAAGCCCACTGTCACCCTCTTAATGCTGAAGAAATCTCCATGACTATACTTATACTCATGTGTGGGTTTGTTAGTGTTAATTATAGGATTCGTTTTGGTCCTCCAGGCCTTTTCAGGAGCATCACCTTATATGTGATTTAATACAGACAATGGTGTATTTACAACTTGACAAAAGGGTTTACAAATGCAATTTATGCTGACAGAAGAAAGTTAGGAAAATGCAATCATAAGGCATGAGAGAATAAAAATAGTATAAAGTTCTGATTAGCTTTAACACCCCCCCCCCCCCCACCCCCACCCCCGGGAAGAAAATCCCTAACATGTTACAGATTGAAAACAAAGTGTCATGACCTGACTTCACATCACGGCCCCCACACAAACAACCCATCACCTTAGTAATGCCTTTGTGACACGTCCACAAAAGTGCTGCTTAGCCCCAAGGTCAGGCATCAGACGTGATTTCACTTTCCAGACCCACCTTCCAATGTTTAATTTTCCTGCCACAGGCTATAACCTCAGGTCTAACTGTCAGTGCTGTTTAGAGAGGTGTCAGAAATGGTTATGACCCTGATGGCAGCTGGGATCGGCTGTGCAGAGTTAAAAGAAAATAGAGCAACAGATAAAATAAGTAAGGTCCAGGAATGAAAAATTGGATTTATTTTAAATTAAACTGATGTGACCTGCATGTTAAAGAACATTTACAATGATAAATTACAACCCGGCAACCATCATCATCTGTTAGCTTGAAGCTCATAGATCTTTAGATTGTATGAAGCGTTCCGTTAAAACCCTTCAGTGATTTATCTGAGGTTTTAGATAAATAGTCCACTAAAAAATGTCAGTGAGAAGATATTGTGTTTGTCAGCAATAACTATCTTGGCTAAAACAATAAAAAGCAAACTTATAAGACAGTCCATATTTGTATATTTAGCTTGTGACTGCAATTAAAGCCCTATATCACATGTTTACATATATACACACCACATTTTGACATTCTCTGCAGGAAACAAATGGGTTTTGTGCATGTTGCATATATAGTTTTGCCTTGTGGAGTCATTTGAGGCTGCATTTGACTTTTGACTGTCACATTTAAGCTCCTCCTGTTTTGGTCTAAATTTATCAGCATCCTTTGTTGCTTCCAATCAGTGATTATTGAGTGTCATCAGTGTGTGTACCAGCAGTAACTCCTTAACAGACTTAGCGGAGCTGAATAAAAATGGCAGGCATTTGTCAAGGCTCTGCATCAATAGCTCCTATTGATTTAATGTTTCTTCCTCTCTCCTTGGGGGTGCATTCTTTTCAACACACTCGCACACACACATACAGAGGGAAAGTGGGAGATTGTTGACATGAAAGAGCCACTGTGCTGACTCACTGATTTAGTAATCATTTCTGAAGTCTTCTGAGAATGCCAAGTCAGGATAGCAGCATTACATGATTCACACTCGCGAATTGTTAAGAACCTCAGAATTTACATGTCCCAATTAGAACTCAGCATTTTTTAATTTTTATAAAAGATTACTGAATAGTTACTGTTGATTAAGGCCTTAGAATGGTCTAAAACTGACATTTATTATGTATTCTCATTTTTTTATTAACTGAGAGCCACTTTATCACAGCAATATAGATGATGAATGGCTGACAAATGTTAAAAAAATGCATGACTGTAAAATGTGTACATGCGAACATGAGTTTGACATTTCTTTAATTTTTCTCTTAATAGTTTCCCTTTTTTTGATGATTAAGAGTTTGCTTTTTAAAGATTCTGAATAACACTGAAGGTTAGGTACCTATGTAAAGGATAGGGTAAATTCTTATTTCTCTTGTTTATTGAGGCACATTTTTCGTTAGGTGTGTATAATGATACTGTAAATCAGCAGGGAAACAACCTCTCATTTATCCCTGCTGAAAGCTGTTCAATACCTACATGCACAGCACTGACAGGATGATGAAGAGTGGCTGTTTAATGGACATAAGCCATCCAGCACAGTTGTGGAAGTGAACAACAAGGATTTCAGAGAGGCCGCAGCAGTGCCCCACACTGAGACATGTGTGTTACAGATGAAATGCCCTCTGGGGGTTCTTCATCGTTACGACCTCGGCCTTTCAGAAGTCGCCCATGAACAGCGTGTGGAATAAAACAGAAGCGGTAACAGAAGAGACCAGTCATGTAGACGAACAAACACCGACATTTACTGACTCTAAAACCTTTGGACTGACAGTTTATCTCAAAATACAACAGCATGAAATATTCATATCAGAGCTCTGTCTGCAGAGGAACTTTAGACACTAAAATTACATTATACGTTAATGTAAAACAAGTCTTATGATTTATTTAAACAGCTGGGCGCCATGGTAATGCCTGCTGGGGGCAGGTGACTCCTGAAAGGCCCACGGAACCTTCGTATCGAGGTTGTTTTTGGACTCTCCAGCTGCTTTCTGTAAGATCGTAAGTTTGGTTTTCAGCAAATCAACAAATCATACACCTCTGTGATTACAGGCTGATATTGATTCCCAAACACATTGTTGGGATAATTATTGGTACACTTCTGTTTTATAAAATTGTAGCTTTCAGCAAGTTAAACATTTCAGTGTGCCCTGATCAGAATCAGCATAATAATCCAGCATTTGCCAGGCCGGACAAAAAACCCTGTTTAATCCCTGTGAGCATTGAAATATTTCCATATCAGGATGCATTCAGGAGTAGCAGGGAAAGGGCAGGCAGCCACAACGCTTTCCCTTGACAGTTCGTTCCCTTACAGAGAATCAATTTAAGGCAGCCGTCTTCATGTTTCAGCGGACTCTGCGAATAAATAAACATATTCCAAGTGACAACCCGTTTGTCCGTGTCTGAATGCTGCGGCTGTGCTTGGATTGATTTGGCAGCTGGCAAATGAGACTGGGGCAGCAGTAGTGGAGGCTCCTGATTGGATGACAGATTGGAATTAAATTGTGTTTCTCTATTTTCTCTCCTTTTCCGAGGCCCAGACTTTCCCACCTTTTCTCGCACTCTGTCCCGTGTCATAAGCTTCTGTTTTATACTGAAACAGAGTAAGAAGATAGAATCTTATCTAAAGTATAAGTTCAGAGGAGTAAATATCCAGTGTTTTCCCCTATATATTACTGGGGCTCCCTTTTTTGTAAAAACAGTTTGACCTTGGAACATGTCATTCAGCTCAGTGTTTCCAAAGTAATCTATTTATTGATCTCTATGCTACTTAATGAATGTTGTAAACCTATACGTAGATGAAGGTCAGTAATGGCATTTGACCAAAAAGAAGAAGTTATATCTATCTCCTGATTTTCTTCCACGATGGCAGGAAGATCCCAAAACTGTAGAAAGTACATTGAGGTACAGCTGACAGGAAATACCTGAATTTATGCTTGCAAAAGAAAATGGCTTCCATAATAAATGTAAACCATGGTTTAATAATAATGCTGCAATCTTAAAGGAAAATTAATTCTTTTTATTCACACTTCAAATATTACTGTTAATAAATAGCTCTTACTAAATGGTGACTAACCATTCCCTGTACGATTTGACAAATTATCCTTTATCATCTTTGTTAATGACATTTTTGGCTTTTAATGACCTGAATTCAATTACTGTAAATTGCCGCCCGGTGGGTTATGTAGTTTTTACTGTTAAACCGAAGCTGAGCTGAAAATATTAATGGAGAACATAAACAGTCCCATTCATGAGTTTAAGTAATTAATTCTGCCGTATTTCACTACTTATTCTACGCACTTCCACTCACTGCCGAGCATGCACACACAGCACATATCAGCCCCGGTATTTGTTATCTGGGTATGAACGTTTATGACATGTCATTCCCATAAAATCCTTTTTATCCTAAAGCGAGAGTGGGACCAGTGCTGCGATGTTCTGTCTGACTAAGTGCACCAAAGAGCTTTGACAGTCATGGTTTTTGATTTCAACTGGGTGAAAGCTTGACTGGTGTCCTGACAGACTGAGCGGCTGGTGCGTCATTGACTGGTCTGAGAGCAGCTGAGACACAAAGAGTTAGGACTTGAGTTCACCGGAAAAGAAGCCCATCTGTGCGGGAAAAAACAGAGTTGTGACAATAATATTGAAAGAATATCCAAATTAAAACTCAACAATGAACAACAATGTCTCTGGATTACAGGTAGATTTGTTTGATCTTTGTGCCTGACAGTTCCACAACAATGCTTCCTTGTTGTTTTATCGGTGACATTTTGTTCAAAGAGCCTTTGCATGGTTAAACACAGCTCAGCCTCTCGCTGCTTGATAGATTGTGTGTATATTAGAGGTGATCGCTTCCGATATTGCGTGATACAGGTACAATGACAAGAGATTAATTATATTTTGTGTTTTTATTGCACAGCTGAGCCACCGGTCCCGTAGAGCTGTCACAGCGTGCCAAAAGGATTGGCTTCAAGCAGAGCAATCATCCATTCACTCATTTGCAGCTATTTGGTGAAACTGGGTCAGAGGAGTTGATGCCGTTAGCTAGTTCCAGTTCTTCATAGTCAGTTTTTAGTTGAACATAAAGTGTTCAATGAATGAAGCAGCTCGTTCTCCTCAGGCTTTATCATGATGTATCTCAGAACAATCACTCCTTGTTGAGTTATTCAGCATAAGTCTATAGGTTAATAGGTGGACTGAGCACAGCAACCAGTTGGTTCCCCCGACAGCAATTATGCTCGTTTGCATGATCAGTCCCAGTGCTTGATGACCAAACCTTAGGCTGATTGAAGGACCTACCTCCTCGGGGATCTAATTAATGTTGTGTTGTCTCTTCAAGCCTGATTGTGTACAGGTTCCGGTGGCCCCACTGTCTGCGGTGATGGTGCGTTGAATGAGGTCACTGTGTTTCATGGCAGCCAATGTGACTCACAGTTGCTGACGGAGATTCTCACCTGTGGAGACACGCCGCGTGGGTTTTATCCACACTTGTCACTGCTCTAAATCATTGACATGGTACTCCAAGTAGCTTTTCCACTCTGTCCTTCCACTTCTTTCCAAAGTGCTTCTCTTCTGAAGGTTTTCTGCTTCCTGCACATCACAGTGTCATCTGCAAATGTTGGAGTCCATGAAGATTACTGCCTGACCTCATTTCTCAGTCTGTCAATCACTACAGCCAACAAGAAAAGGGGGCAGGTTCAGCTCTCAAGGCTATCTCACCTCCACCTTGACCTCCCCATCAGTCCTGCACCACAACTCACCGCTGTCACCTTAATCCCATCCATATCCAGCTCTGCTCCAGACTCCTGCACAATTCTGTCTTTTCATTGCATCTCACAATGAGCCACCGAGGATCTTTTTGAACATCTTTGAACTTCTCCAATGCAACCATTGCATCTGAAGTGAACTCTCCTTTCAGATGATCAAGCAGAACAGGAGGAGAGCACGTCTTCTGTTACTCCAACCAAGTAGTGGAGCCAGATGTTAATTTAAACATGCCACTGATTTGTATCAGCGAGCAGCCAGTGTAGTGGTATAATTACCATCTGGGAAGTATGTTGATTTTCAGAAAAATCCATATGGGCACACCGAACCAAAGTGAGGCTTGGACTGAAGGCTTAAGGGGATAATGGCAACAGTTATCCTTTATTGAAAGTCTAGTTTTTATACTAGAACTCAGGAGGATGGGGGGGGGGGTTGAATAACATCAGTATCTTAGAAGCTCTTCTTTTATCCTTCACTCATAATACTGTGGAACATGCAAAGGGAAAGCATTGCACTAACTCATAAAGGAATACATTTTCATTTCTTTCTACTTTCCCTTTGTTTCATCACGCTACAAATCTGCAACAGACAATTTCAATGTGGTCCATTTCAAGCCTCACTTTGATCATGTCCTGGAGTAACAGCATCTGCACACAAAAAAATCAATCATCTGTAGTTTCAAATAATCTAAAACCAAAAACACTGTTCAGTGTGAATATAAAATATGTTCAAGGGAATTATCTTTACATTTTCTCTTGATGTGTTTCATTTGTGTCTCCTACTTGCACATTAATAAGCTTAAAATTGTTAAAAATTCAACATATCTGGCATTAACACCAGATCTGAGGCTTTTTAGAGTGGACTTTTATCTTCTTTTTGTGTTTATTTTACATAAACTGATGTTAGGCAACCCCTGAAAAATCAGTAAATTCCCTAGTGATAATTGACTAAAACTCTTATAACTCCTACCACAATATTCATTTCCCCAAAGTATGCATAATTGTCACAGTTAAGCAATTTTTGCTTTTACAGCAAGTTGAACGTTGAATAAAAATTTTAGTAAACTTCCTTTGATGTTCAGCTAACATTGCCCAGAACTTAGCATCCGACCGAAGGAGTCAGACATCGCTGACTGAAGCAGACTTCCTGCCACAGAAGTCTCTCAGGGCAGCACACTTTGAAGTTAAAGACTTACAGCAGGATTTATATATAGTGATGTTGAGAGTATTAATGAGGAAGTTTGGCTAATAACAATCCAATCAGGACAGTAATCAGTTGAATTTAGTCAGGTTTTCCAGCATTTTCTCTTTCATCTGCAGCTCGGCTGGCTGCATCAAATGCCAGACATGACCTTAAATTCATAAAACACAACTTTTAGCCTGCATATACAGTATATTTTATTTGCATTAATGCACAAAGTCTATAAAGTTTCACTCCAGCCACAATATCAGGAGGGAAATTGTTTCATCAGTCAAGTATTGAACAATCGCTCATTGAGATCCACCATGACCAATAGATCAAAACCAGAAAAATAAGCCTGAGCGTGTTTATCACAGAGGCTCTTTAGTGTCGTGCCCTTTCAAAGCAGCTTTACTTTGCCCCTACTGGGTATTCCAGGGGAATTAGATGTCATTCTTTTTCTCAGAAATAAACCCCATCTGCTCCTGAGAGTTAAGGCTTTGTGAGAAGCCTCCCTACGGTGGGGATTGTGGCGATAAAGTGGCAATAACACGTTGCTGTTGATACTTTGGAGCTGGATCCAATTGTGATAGTAGGATCAATTTTTTTTTTAAACCAAAGCTTCAATTCAAAGATTCTTTTATTAATTCGTTAACATTGTAGGTCTGATTAAAGGAACATTGTCTTTCATGGATGGTTTTATTTTCTTTATTTGAAACAAGAGCGATATTAATTATTTTTGAGTGACTGCGTGGTTACAAAAGAATTGTATTTATAGTTTCCACACCCCTCCCTACATAAAGAGATTGGATCTGCTGAAAGAAAAGCTCTACTTCCAACGTGATGAGACTGTAGTTGTTCACGTCTCCCTGACCTGTCTGACCCCTCCCTGTTGCAGTCCACTGGCAAGAAAAAACAGCATGTATTGGAGAGGTAGTTGTCTCAACACTCAAACAATGCATTGTTTAAATTCTCATTAAAAGTTCTGTCCTTGAAGGGGACAAAGGCAGAATAAATATACAGGCATGGATCTGTTTACAAAGGCTGACGCCTGACCTGCCGTATTATTGAGTGGCCGCTTTATTTGTTTTTAACAGCGTCATTCTAATGTTTTCTGATTGGTTGTATTTGGTCACCTTTAATAATTGTTTAATGTTTGCGCGTCTTTTTTAAATTTATCCTTAGACGGATCCTGTTTGTGATAATCTGAGGCACCAAAATAGACACAGACACACAAGGGTTATATAAAGATTAGAGAAAAGGCGGAGCAGGGGCTGAGTTCAGGTGGAGCAGGACTCAAAGGTGGCAGCCAGAGCTTGAACCTGGGGGCATGTCATGGTGAAGGTCGGCAGGGTGGTGGGAGGCCAGGTATGCATGGATGAATCACAGTAAAAAGAACACCACTAGCTCAGGTAACAGCAGGCTGTTACACCTGTGAGAGGAGAAACAATCTTGGTGTTTGGATAAACGGAGAGAAGCACGGACTAATGTGCAAGTGGTTGTATTTTGATGCCCTTTGTGTGGCGCAACAATATACAGAATTCCTCCCATACTGCCCTCTTTCTCTTTCCACTATATACTCAATTTCATTCCAAAAAAAGAGATGATGTACCATTTTCTTTTCAATTCTCAAGGTCCGATTGTAATTATGCTGAAGCTCAGTCAGTCACCTGAAGCGTTTCAGTCATTTTTCACTTGCTGATATAACTTATCTTGTCTTCTTCACTTCACCTACAGTCTCGGTTGTCTGTCAGTTCACTGACAGATGCACCTGCAGCAGTCATGTTCCTGCCTCACATCCTGCATTTATTTGGCAGGGAAAAGCTGCTGCTGCACACTTGAGGTGGATTTGATGCATGTGAGAGGTTGGATCTTCACTCTTGTTCAAGAAAGATACAAAGGAAACATCTCTCCACTCTCTTTAAGGAACCTACTGTAAGAACGAGTTTAAAGCCTGGAAAATGCCTTCTGTAACAGCTGCAATACCGCCTTTAAAACCCCTTAATCCCACTCCCTTTCTCTTTAAGCTATTTTAAAATCTCAAATTGCCCCATCTACTCTAAAGGTGAGGTAAACACTGAGATAGACCTATTATCTCTGGTGTATGAAGCTGGTGGATTCATTGTAAATAATTCATCTTTAAATTAGGCTCCAGAGTATATTTTAATCAAGTAAGATTAATAATTCAAAAATAAATCAAAAATAATCCAATATGTTGTGTAGGTATTGATTTTTATCTCAAGAAATAACAATGCTAGGCACACAAAAACGGATAATAATTACGTGCGCTATCATGAAAATAGTATGAAAAGGTTGAATTAGGACAATTAGGATAAAGTGGCATCTTACTCTTCATCGTTGTCATATTTCATGCTGCGTCTCCATACACAAGATAGCAAACGCAGTATGTGCAGGACATGTCAGGCAGGGACAGAGTGAGATACAGTCTACTGAAGCTGCAGCTCTCTCTCTTTTCTCCTTCCTCTATCGGTAGCTTCAATCTGGATGTGGCTCTAACACTGTCGCTGCAGGTAATATGTCCTGTCTGATGCACAACACCTGAAGCATTCCACATAGGAATAAAAGAGTCCATCCATCCCTCTGTCTGTCGATCTGTGACATATAATTTAACACGTAACAACTGTATAATATCTTAAAGAGAAGCATAAATCACCATAGGTGTACCGGATTATATTGTTACCGGTGTAATCACACCCTTCCTTTGTAGATCTGTCTTTTAAATTGGACCCCATCTTGTTCTGCCCTGGGCACAACTCCCCCGGCTCCTCCACCCCACGCAGGTTAATTGAACTACACAAACCGGCAGCTCCACTCAGATCGGCACGCTAAGTGGGTCACATGGAAAATGTATAAGAGGTTCACAGGCTGATGAACCGTGTTTTTTATAGAACCTTGTGAGATAGTTACCCAGTGAGTTGACCCCCCCCCCCCCTCCCCATCCTCCTCTTCAGGGTTTTGGAGAGCAGATTCAAATATTCAGACACATTTTCTATGAAACACTGAAGTGGGGATGAAGCAATCACTCACCTTTTTTAAGCATTCGAGTGGCAAAAGAGCATCTTAATATTAACATTTCCTCATGCTCGCCTTTAGTGTGTTATGTCTTCAACTATACATTTAAATGTAAAGAATGTAAAGCTCCTACATCAATCATTATTTTAAGGTCCCCACAGTCTGGACTGCAACTGTTGTAGAAGGGAACAGCCTATCACCTCAGATGACGTGGAGCGATGCTAAGACTGTTTGACACATGGCATTTCAAAATGAGGAAAATGAACTTGTCCTATATTGATTTTCCTGCTGCAGGGAAACGATTTCAGCCGAGATCTCCATCGGTGAATTACATCGCAAGCGTGTGTCTTTTTCAGCTAAATGCTTTGCGCCAAGTCTATAAATGTCAAGCCGCATGCAGCACTGGGAAATCATTTATTTGACAATCATGTGTGGCAAAGATCAGGTAATCATGGATTGCTTTGGGAGATAAGCACAAAATAGAGCAGGGAGATAAAGATACCGGGATAGAGTTGTGTAATACTAAATATAAATGGGAGGAAAAAAACAGCTGTAGCCACATGATAGTAAAATCTGACCAAGAATGCCTCGTCTTTATAAATGTATAGTAATGACTTTTTTCGTTTAGCTTCAGTCTGTTGACTAAAACAGTTCATTTGGGTAACTGATGCTTTATTAGATACAGTGGCTGGTCCCTGCAGTCAGCACTGTCCATCGCTTGCTTTCTGAATCTCTGTTGTCTGAGTTAACCGTCCTGAAATGCCTCTTGATTTTCAGAAGTGCCATCAGGAAACAAATATGGCTGCACATCTTGGCACCGAGAGGTGAAAGCTGGTTTCTGCAGCACTTTTGCTCATTGCTGAAAGCTGCCACTCTTGACTTCAGCCTGAGGAGCTGACATTATGCAGCCTCAGGTGGTTTCAGTGCAGGCTTAAAAAGCAAGTGATCTGAGGTGTCCATTAAAATCACCTCTATCGTATTTAAACCAAAGGAGGTGCAATGCTTTATCCATTTTTGCAGATTTTCCAAAAGCCCAAAGTTTCAGGTTTTAGTCTAGCCTACAGCCCACGTGTCGAGGCATTATGAAGCCCACCACATAATGAGCCGACACTGAACTCTCTCCGTTTTTGTAAAAATGCCACCACACATCAGATGATTGGTGTTGCCTAGATGCCTAGTTGCCAAGGCGTGACCTTGTATATGAAGCCGAAACTGTCCCCTTCTGTCCTGCATGACCTGCCGATGGAATGCAAGCCATGGCTCCAGGCCGTGCTGATCTGCACCACTCAGGGGAATCGTGGGCTTATGTGCCGGGACGCTTCTGTTCACCTTTACCTACACATTTGTTGCATTGCAGTGTGAGACGTCCTGTCAGGAGAGCAGCTCTCCCACTAACCATCCTGGTTATCCATTTTCTAGCCTTGTCTCATGTCCAGCTAATATCAAGGGAACTGGCTTCTGTCCTGCCCAGACCAGACTATTCCTCTCACAGCTCACAGAAGATGTACTGACCTCCCAGCTACACTCACTAATAATTCCTTCGTATTGCTTGAAAGTCCATCCTTTCACTGACTCGTAGCTCTCCGCATGCCTTTTAAAGTCTTTTGCCTCTCTCTTTCTCCTGGAACCTGCCCCTGTCTTACATTTCCGTCCACAATTTATACAGTTTTAAATAGAAATTAATAAAAAGGACTGGTGAGTTTGGAATAAAAGGTTGTAACTTATCCGTATGGCTGCAGGAGTCGTGAAGAGATTTGTTTGTCTGGTAGGACCAAGTGTAACTGCAGGCGTTGGAGCATGAGTTTTTGTTTTCGCTGGTTTGTTGTGTTCTGAACCAAGGTACAGATTGAACAAATAACAAAGATCTTTTGCCCTATACACCCTCCAAAAGATAGAAGTCTTGTTTTTATTTCAGAATTTTGTAGTAGGAGTTTTAAAGGAATGACATTCCACAAACCCTTTTCTCAAAGGATATCTTGAAACACGTTTGTGAGCTTAGGTCACTCAACCTGTAGTGTACTCAGATAAAGTGTAAATTTTTTAGATGAAACTGTCCTGTTGCAGAACTGCCTGATGACTGACAGGGCACAGCTCCATAAGATTGAGTTAGATGAAGTTGAGACACTTATCAAGTTAAAGATCTCAAGAGCAAAGATGAAGGGATAATTTCTATTGATCCAGCTGTGCTGCTACTAAAAAAAGCTAAAATTAGAGCAGGAAATGCAAGAGTTTTGCTTTAAAAATCTGTCCCTTTGGGTCGTGAGCATTTTAACCAAACACACAAAACTTGGAATTGGAAACAAGGTTTCACTAGGCACAAGATGTTTATATGGCCACATATGAGCCCACATCAAACCCACCTCAGAACATTTGAATGTGCATGATTCAGTCTAAAAATACATATCTGGGATAATTCACCCCTATTAGAATCAATAGCAGTTAGGTGTGCGGAGGATTATCTTCACAGTCATCTAAAGCAGCCTCATTAAACCATGAGAGGAGCACGCCTCTGACATCAGACGCTATCTGCTGATCTTCACAGTGAAATAAAACATTTATTACACTCTGGAGAAATTAGCACGCTTTAACTTCCTCCCAGCCATGTCCCAAATCTGCTCCTCTCGGTTAATATTTCGCTCCTGCTTTATAGTTCTGTAACTAGGTGTAAGTAAGGCTCTGCCAATGTGATGAGATGATGTTTGTCGATTGCAATATCTGTCTCGAGTCAATGCAAATTAGCTGGAGGTTTGGGGGCTGAAATGCTGTTGTGTCAGAAAAATGTCAAGGTGCCTGTGGAGACTGCTCTATATGTTACCTTATCTATATGGAGTCTGCTGTCAGTTGAAGTCCCTACATTATAACCAGGCTTGTGGTAAAGACCTGTAAGTACACGATGACGCATACATACATCACTGAAGTCTAATTTTGTCTCTGTGTGGCGGTGAAGCTGCTAAAGTGAAAGCTTTATGTCACAGTTGTGGGCTACCAGATCACAAAAGGAACATTTACCCTCTAACCTTCTTATAGTGTTTCATTTAGATAACTGAGGCTCTGCTGCTCAGTATTTCACAGGCAGAGGTCTGAGCAGTTAATAGACAAACTTGTGTCACAGCTTTTCTTTCTCCTCTCATTTTAAGTGTCCCTGCCCTCCCACATGTATCATGGGACCTTTCTGATGGGCCTTTGTATGAAATAATTACAGTGCGCGAAAATGTTGAAACTTTAATGTTAAAACTAGTAAAATGTGACTTTCACACTGTTGCATCAGTTTAGACTTCCTAATAATATATAAAAAATATCTAACTTTTCTGCTGCAACACTTGTCTTTTACCAATTTAAGTAATTAGGAATCTGGGTTTTTCCACTTGTAATGACATATGAGATGAACTCGGACAGATTAGTGTTTACGACTCAATCCAGCAGGATTGGATGCATTTGCATTTCCAATCACACTCAAGTCGGCGCCCCGCCTTTGCCACATGGGTCCAGATGCTCTGGACCGGTTAATCGCTCCATCTGAGTGGAAAAGAGAATCTCCCACAAGAGAGTTTGAGTAAAGAGGCAGCATTTCCCCTTCGTAAGTTCAGATTCACACGAATAACTTTAAAAAGTTCCAGTCCCTGGTGAGGAGAATGAGCTCTAATGAAGCAGAGCTCTTGTGTAATCTGTTTAGGCTCCATGTGCTGCATACTGATTAAAGGGAACTATTGATAGAGAGGATGAGAGACAACACAGGAAATACTCTGGTGTTTTAAGCTGATACAAGGGGACATCAATATTTTTACATTTTCATGCACAAATGCCAAATTAAGTGTCTTGTTAGATAATTTATAGATCTAAGAGGCCTGAGAATGAGCTCAAGTGAGCTGATCATAGCAGATTAATTTATCCAACACTGTTTTTCTCATCCCATCTTTTGGAAAATGTCTATTTTGGGGTTAGCTTCTGGGTAAATATTCCCACTAACCATATAATTCTACTTAATTAGCAAAATAACAAGATAATTAGTTTGCAGCTTGAAAATGAAAGATTCTCTAAAATAATAATGAATTTAATCCATTGATTCGGCCCCTTCATCCCCTGAATGAAAACAGGTCTTTATTTCCATGTCTCTCTTTGACGGTGGAATGTAATTGGAATGTGAAATATGTGGACGCTTTAACGGATTTAAAGATCAACGGCTGGCAGTTGGGAACCAGAGCATCACCATAAACCTGTGCTAATAACGTGTAAAGGATTTGGTTGCCATGTTGCATTGATATAAAGGTCAGGAGCTGACATTTGGGCATGGCAAATAAAATAACAGTCATCTTCCTGTGGTTGAATGGAGATAATTTCATTGTTTTAATCTACGGGCGGTTAATTCATTCGTGGGTTCTTTGTTTTAAAAGGTCCATTGATGCTTCCAGGCTCTGCACCTGTCTTTTGATGTTTTTTTTATTAGGCTTTTTACTCAAATGAAGCATTTGTTCTGCAGTCATTTTGATGTTTGTGCTGATTTTCATTCTACTCTGCCTCCAAGTGGTCTGAGAAATCTGGGCTGAGGACTCCTCCGTCTCTGTGCGCTCAGGCAGGAAAATGCAATTTACCAAACATGACCACTTTATCAGAAATGAGTTCTGATATAAGCAGGACATTTCCCACCTTTACATTAAGGATCCTCCCTCTCTATGGCTGTGACTTTTGTATAAAGCAGCAGGAGACCTTGAGACACCGATGTGACCCTTCACTGGAGTGTTACCATGGTAATAGAAGCCGTGTATGATGGACAGCTGAGTTTGGTACGTTAGACCCGAAGGTCGTCCAAGCTGTTCCTTCCCCCGGTGCTTCACATGCCCACTAATCACGTCCTCATCCTTGACAGATCGTCTGTCTTTTGTAGACCATCACTCTTCCTCCTCCTCCTCTCGGTTAACTTAAAAAGAGAAGGTTGCGACCTCACAAGACAATTGGAACCTTCATCATGCATCAATCATTTTTAAGTATCGGTGAGCTTCAGCTTGAATCCAGCTAATCCGTCCTCATCATAAAAGCCTTGAAAGGATGGTGAATGCTCCTAACTGTGTCTGTGATCAGAGCTACAGATTGCATTGCATCTAATTAGGGCTGAAAGAGTATCAGGTCAACAACAACATCTGCGTTACTGACTCAACTAATAACTCAGCCAGGCTGCAAGGTCCCTGCTCTGTTCCCGCGCCTCAAATTCTCCTGCTCAGCGCTCTCGTGCCGCTTCAGGCTTCGTTTATTTGAATTATCTCCACATTATCTCCACCGTGACTGATGGGAGGTAACATCAGACGTCCTGGTGGACAGCTATATATTAGGTGACTCAAAAAGAGTCAACGGAGTTCTGGTTAAGGTTGCTTGATTTTAGATTCAAGCAATAGCGTTCATTAGCCTCAATGTGCAGTTCGTCCAAAAAGTGAAAAGAGGCATTTGTGATTTGGCTGGAGGGAATTACATAAATAACCTTGTGCATCCTCTCATGCTGCACATGCTACAGAAATGTGAGAAAGAGCAAAAACCACCTGGATTTAAGGATTAACTGGCTGTTAGTTGAGAAATGTTATGCAAAATGGATCTGGGGCATTCTTGTGGAGCCCCAGGCATGAAAGAGCAGCAAACCATCATCTTTGTGACCCCCTCTATTTGGCAGTTTGCAGTAAAATAACTCCCCTCACCCTCCATGCTTAGCTATGGCTGGATACTGTATATCTGCGGGAGGAAGTTTATTCCCAGCCAACTAAACATTCATCACAACATTTATCTCCTGCTCCTTCCAAGGCTGCTTGAAATCTTGGAGTCCCGATTGATGATGAACTGAACTCTTGTGATCATGTAGCCTCGGTCTCCCAGTTGTGCTGCTTTGCTTCATTTAGAATTAGAAAAATGAGGCCCTTCCTAACCCAGCACACCACCCAAGCCGGGCGATCTCCTGCTACCACGTACCACTGCAGTGCTCTTGTAACACATGCATCACTGCTTGTGGTGAAGCTGCTTCACATTGTCCTGAACGCCTCTTCTGACAGAGCTCCACTCTCTCAGAACAGGGACAACCCTCTCTGCCTTCAAAAAGCTCCTGAAGACAAAGCTCTTCTGAGAACACCTGCTCTCGTAACAGCACTTATCTTTCTCCTCCTGTCTCCTCTCACCTCCTCTCTCCTTCTATCCTGACTGGTCCCAGGTAGTTTAGGACTTAAGGTAGTATTTTATTCACATTGGTCTCAGTTGAATGGTGACTTGATTGCGTCTCCCATTGAACAAAAGTGACTAAGTGACTAAAATGTTAATGTAAAAATGTCAAACATGTCACTTTCTAATTCCTCAGTATGCTTTATGATTCTGTGCACAGATGATGAAGCTACGACAAAATAATGATTAGGTTCCCCACTTATGGTGAAGTTCCCCCATCGCCGTCAGAGCCCGTTATTACCCGCAAAGCTGTCACTGACATTTAAATGATGTGTGAAATGGGGGCAAACTACTGCGGAGAGGGAGGCGTGAACGAGTGGCAGCATCTGCAAAAATATCCCACAGCTGATGACACGGTGATGACACACCCCTGATCTGGAGTACTTTACATGCCTTGTTAATGATTGATTAACTGATTGATTCTTTCTCCTCCTTTTTTACTACATTATCTTGTATAATGCTAAGAGGAATTTAGGACTGTTAAAGCCAAATGGAGTAAAATGTAGCATGAAAATTGGCACCATTGCGTTTAGAGCTTGTTTTAATGATGTTCAGTTTAAATTGTTGCCCATCTGGTGCAACGCCTGTTGCCTTTTATTGATTTGTCTGTTTTCGTTCTTGTAAGTAATGATTTAGTGAGAATGGGAAGCTGTTCGGCACCGTTATTTCCAGAGTGAAAGCTGGAAATATCCTTTACGAGATTGTGTCTGAAACCCAGCAAATTGTGGCAATAAATAAAACAAATAGCGTTGTAAGATGACTTTATACAAAAGCGCAGCTGAACTCTCCACCGGCTCAGCGGCTCCATATTATACTTTAATCCTGGGAAAAAAAATGTTGCAAGAAAAGGAGGAATTAATCTGAATTAGTGCTTTGACTGATCTTATTGACTCTGTAAATGTGTCACTGCTCCCCTGAGGGGAAAATTAATATCCCTCGAACTGAGCAGAGCGACAGATTATCCACGTTATCTCATTGGCTCATTAGCTTCTGATGACAGCAGGCTCAGCCGGTGTTAAAAAAATAAGCTTTCCGACTGTCACGCATGTTCCGAAACACCTCTGAAAATAATCATAACTGAAGAATTAATCCTTATCTTCAGAACACAGTAGGATTTCATGCGTCGTGTCCAAATTTTGCTTCCACTTTCAAGCTTTTTATTCCAAATACAGTTAATTCCAATATTATTCCAGACATTATTCATATTTCATGCTCCCCAAAAACTTTTCCACTCATCATGTGATCATGTGACTTCTTAACTCTTAGTTGTAACGATCACTACTCCCAAATCTCAGTTTTTTCAGGTTATTTCCTCGGTTCTGAAAGTAGTTTCTGTCTGCTACCAGTGCTAATTATACGTGGATGCAATCATTCACCCTGCCTTCTGTCAAACCTCCCTTTTGTAGCCCCATTTCCAAAATCTCTGACTCTTTTTGGCAGCTCGTAGTTTGATGTTTGTATGTCTGTCCAGAAAAATTCCATGAATACTAATGCCTCAGTCTCCCGCTGCAGAAGCCTCACTAATGCCCTTTCAGGAATATTCCTCGCCTTTTGACGGGATTAGAGTTGTGTGTTTAGCTGGCTAATATGAATAAAGGTCTGAATTCAAAGAGGGAATATCAGAGGACTGGCGAGGCATCTACAGTATTTCAGCCCCTTCTGTCAGTCCAGTCATGTTTATTAAAGGTCCCATGGCATGAAATTTTCATTTTATAAGTGTTTTTAATGGTGATATGGTGATAGACCTAAACCATCCAGTGGAGAATATTCTCCACCTTTGGTAATGTGAACGCTCGGGCAGGCCTGTCTAAAAACCTCCCCTTATTTCATCATAAGGGGAGGTTGACAAAATCAGCTGAGCTACGACTACCATACCCTGGGCACAAGCTATTCAAGGCCACACCCCCGCCGCCCACCCTGCCCTGCCTCTCTCCAGCTAATTAGCATTTATAGCTGCAGACACCTGAGTGGCACCACTGAAAGAAAGCTCATTGTGGGACTAGTTCTCTGTTGACAAATCACGATTCTTAACAACACTGTTCATTTGTGGAAAATGAAAGTGTAGAGTTGTCCAGTTTCATCCCTCCCCAGCAGTTTCAGGTGTCTCGACGTCCTCCCTCATCAGGCTGACTGTGGGGCTCTCTGGCAGATTTACACCTCGTCCTCCCAACATTCATTCATCCTGGATTGGACTCAACTCCAGTCCATGTTCAGAGATTTGGATTATTTAGTCAACCGTCTGCTGACTTCTGCTCTCCTGTAATCTGTTGTCAGATTTGCTGCATATGTTCTCTTGTCTTCCTGGTATATTTTCAGCAGAATACTGATGAACTTTATTCTAAATCTGCTGCTGTCAGGGGGAATCTGCTACAGTTGGGCGATAACTGTCACCCATTATTTACACTGTAAAATCCATCATTTTTTAAAACGTAAGATTACATTTTCCTTTGTTTAAAAGATATTAAATCTTTAAATAATATATCTGAACAATGAAATATATATAATATATAAATTTTAAAGTTATTTCAGAAAAATGGAGAAAACATGACTAGCTCATCAACAACAATAATAATAATAATAGAATAGGGCTTAGCATAAATATGGAAGAGAACTGTGCAAACTTCAGTCTTTTCAGCACATTTCTGTGCTATTGCAGCTCCAGCAGAGCAGAGGAAACACACCTGATTACCACTTTTGTCCACTGTTGTGTTTGCCCCATTTCCTTGCTTTGGGCAGTTTAGTGCCTCCGCTCTGCAGCACTTTGCACTAATGAAAAGTTGTCATAGCTCAGGCTGTGATGGATGGTAACGGAACAAGTTCTTGGAAGCTTTCTGGCACAGTTCGGCCATTGCAAGGAGAGGAGAAACGTCTCTGGTTGAACAAAAGGCAGAGATGTGATTGATGCCCCTGAACTCTGACCTCTGGCCTCAACTTAATCTGGATAAGATGCGTATTCCCCTGCTGCAAGGAGGCGCTACAATTTACTAATGGAACCTAAACAAGTAAACATCATATTCAAGTATCTTCTTGTGAAGCTTTTTTTCATTTCAAAAGGAACAAATTTGACAATTCAAAGCCCCATTCTTTATGATGGGAGGTAAAATGTCCAGGCCCCAGCGACGCATTCTGCAGTAATGACGTTTCCCCTGCTGGTTGTCATCATGCATAATCCCGCCAGAGGTTTGAATTTGGCTGCTCTGCTGCTGCTGCACATCGGCCCTTTCACCCACTCGCCAGACAGAATTTGCAGAAGAGTTTCAGTTCCCTCCCACAAAACTTCACAAATCCTCGGGGAGGTCATATTACTATCCACCATTAGCCCTGAGCTGCTGACAGGCTGAGGCTGGCTGGGAGGAAACACGCAATAGGGAGCATACTGTACTTTTAAAGAGCATGAGCTTCCTGTTTAAAAAGGAGAACTACACTTGAATGTAAAAGAAACATCTCCACAGCACAATAAAACAGTCTTCAGCAACATGAGGTTTCAGTTAGCTGTAAAATAACTGCAAACATGCCTGTCAAAAAGCCAGGATCTCCTTATCCAGGTCAGAATGTTTGAGGAATGAGGGGTTTTTTTTATTTTGTGGGTTTTTTCTAGTTGAGCTACTGACATTCCCACCATAAAGAATGAGCCAGACCTTTTTAATCACTTATAAGAATCCTGGACACTTTAAACAGCATCTACATGTACATTTTTGAGCTTTATGTCAACTTCAGAATGGAGTTTGTATTTAATGTAAATTTTATTGAGTCAAAAAAGGTTTTCGAAAAGTGATTGGGGGCAAACGGCTGTTAAGGTGCTGTTCGATAAGCAAACTGCTAAGATGTAGGCTGTACCTTTCCCAAATAAAATCAAAATGTCCCTCTCATATTAGTCCCTGGCTCACAAAAGACATTTTAAGGACCAACGAAGGTAAACTGTTCGCCGAGGCTCCAGCTGTTAAGAGCTGTGACGTGCTTTAACCTGATGCGGAGCAAATGTATGATATGACCCATGTTTGCAGCCCAAGCTGACCATCATCCTCCCATGATTCACCTGCACTGTTTGGCAGCACGCCACATTAATCGAGGCTGTAATGAGAAGACGGGCCTATTGACCAGCAGCCCCGCGTGATGAAGCACAGGACATACAAATCATAGCTGTCCAGCCTCATATTGACCAGGAGGAAGACGGGAGGGAGGAACGGGAGGAGGGAGTTTATGCAGCTGTGATGCTTTCAGGCCAACATAAAACCATGTGAGAATATGGATTGAAAGAGGAAAGCTTCCATTCAATTTTATTTTTTTTAATCCCTGAGTGCCTCAGAATTCACAGGCTGGTGCAGGGGTCGGGGGCGCAGGGGTGCCGCAGACAGCTGCGTATCTGTATGATAACTGATGGAGGCGTCCTGGGGGTTGACCTGTTAATGGTTCAGGAACCAACGCGCTCTTCTGTCTTCCCCGTCAGTCTCCATCACCAGCTGTCTCGTACGGCTGACAAATGGACTTTGATAACGCTCGGACCGTGAGGATGCTGTCACTGGTGTTGACCGACCATAAATCAGACCTCGGCCGCTCCATCACTTCAAATCCGGATTACAAAATAGGCGACGTGATCCTGTGTCGGCACTCAGAGAGGCCATTACCACACCTGCGATGAGTTTCTACAATATTGGCGGCTGATGCGTTGGGATAATCTGTTACTCTTTAATTGACTGTTTCTATGATAACATCCAGAGCAGAGAGCTGTGATATGAAGCTTCTTTGCAGCCAGATTTTGCAAACTCTGCGTGAATCTCTCTCTTTTCCTATTTTTTCCACCAATCAACATGTGATTTTCTGATTGTGCTAACGTACGAATGGGTTTAGCTTCATTTACTAACACTTAAATGCATCTTTCTGACAATAGTTTGGCATTTAAGAGCTGTATACTGTGCTCTGGTTTAGTTGCCCGTGACTGCCCCCTTGTGGAAGATCATTTGATTTGCGTCTTCCTACCATACAATCAAATGTGTCCTTTACGTATTCCTAAGAACCTTTCAGCAACAACCCGAGAGTCAGAGGAATATTTTCACCCTATAGATCTTTTATTATATCAATGCATCTGTGGCTTTTAACGAAGATAGTTTGAAGCATTTTGACGGTGTTTTTCAATCCCAAAACAAACTAAAAAAAACCTCTCGCGATTATTCCAGACGAATTTATTGTGTTTTAAAGGGAACTCTTTTGAAACTCTGGCAAAGTTGATTGTGCTCATGCGCTTCAAAAAGCCCGTGTGGCGGATCATTTCCACGGTCTTCGCCCCGCGCAGAGCGGACGCTGCGAACGCGCCAGTCGCAGGTCCCCTGTCTGAGGGACAGATGACGGGGAATCTCCAGGGAGAGAAAAGCATACTGGAGCCCCCGTCTACAGCTGTGAAGCATTTTCCGTCTCTGCTTTATTCTGCTGCGTTAGCCGAATTAACCGGACGCCATTCGCGTCGTGCGCCTCGGTGCGTCTTTTGTTGATTTCATCGGTTTCGCTGCTCGATGATCGGCCTGTGCTGCTCACACAAGGATGCTCAAGACGTCCTTTTAACGTCTCTTCTTCTCTGCTGCTATTCTGGTCAGTTTTCCTGCATTTCCCCCGCAGCTTCAGAGCTGTCAAACTTCCTTGAACGTCTTGATGTTTGGCTGATCGATCAGCCGAACATCAAGTCACCTGATTATCAGAAGATGCTGCTATAGAAACAGGATGAACGGACGTATTCTTTGAGGAATCGCTGCTGGGTTCACCTTCTGTTCTGTAAGTTCCATTCGCATTATTGCGGATGTGATATAAGTTTAAAGCGGCACATGGGTTTAATAATTCGTTTATGAAAATGAAATCCGCTTCATTTATTCCGTCGCTTTCTGGCAGGGTGGGAAAGCGACCCAGCCGGGAAGAGAAGGCACTCCGATGCAGAGCGATGGGCTGTGGGGGGAGCAGGACCGATGCTCTGGAACCTCGATACTTGGAGAGCTGGACCAAGGAAACGGAGTCGACCTGGCTGACCAGCACGGACACCGACCTCCCCCTGTCGTCCATTCAGAGCATCCCTTCTGAGAACTCCGAGGCCGGCTTCACCTCTGAGAAATCAGCCAGCCCTGGTAGAAATGATGAGGATTTAATGCATCTTACTGAGCGCCACCCAACACACACACACACACACACACATACACACCATTTTCTACATGAGTAGAGTGAGTGACTCTCCAGAAACCTTTGATGTGCAGTCAGTAAATGCAGCACTGAAACAGATGAATCAGATGTGTTGATCCACTTTTTGCACTTGATTCTCAGCACATTTCCTCTCGAGGTCAGCGGGATGTGAATTGGTGAATGAGCAGAATCAGGCTGCATCAAAACACGGTTTTACTCCAGCTGGATTTTGCTCTCATGGCAACAGATAGTGCTGGTAATGATTGTGGGCTGGGCATCCTTGATGCTCTCTTGTGAAGGGGAAAAACACGGCAGAGCTGTTTTTGTCCCCATGAAAGGGCTCTGAAACAGGTTCAGATCCTATAATAACAGCTGTCCTGCTGCAGCCGTAAGAAACAATTTATTTTCTTCTACATCACTGGGGTGTGTGCACGTCTTACAGACCCTTGTGGTTCAAACCAGACACCATTTCCTCCGACAATCATGATTCAGAGCTCTGTCTGTCTTCACCACACACAGGCCTCTAATGGGATTTTAGACCCAGGAACGTGTTCTGGGTACCAACTTGTGTGATGTTTTCCCACCACCTTCCAGTTCCAGATTTCTTCGAGGACAGCCTTCCACTTCCTGCTCAGGCGTACCTGAAGGTT
The DNA here is from genome assembly GCF_003711565.1 of Takifugu flavidus. Lineage (NCBI taxonomy): Eukaryota > Metazoa > Chordata > Actinopteri > Tetraodontiformes > Tetraodontidae > Takifugu > Takifugu flavidus. Next base: position 8,410,665 of record NC_079538.1, read on the forward strand.
TGTTCGGCCTTGTCTGAAGTCAGTCTGAATGAAGCGAAGTCCAGCGATCCTCCTGCCATCACCGACTCTCCAGCCAAAGAGGAAGCGACATCAGGCACCAGAGTGCAGCGCACGAGTGTTCTCCACACTCAAGAGATCGTAAGATCTGCATATTTAAAAAAAAAAAATCCAAGTCTTGTCTTTTGTATTCATTCATTGTGGAAGGCTGATAAACATCCCATTATCTTCATCTGCTGCATTAAATCCTAATGTGTAGTAATCCACAGGAGTAGCGTCATCACCCCCTACTGGCTGGTTTTATTAGTGGAATGACCCCTCCTCCCGTCAGAATGAATCATTTCCGCACCTTTCATGTACTCATTTGTTGCAGCTCCTGATTCATCATTTCGTTACTCCTATTCTTGTCTCATGAGAAAAGATCCTAGTGCCACAACCTGTAATTTAATCTGTTTAATCCTTCCTGATCAGACCAAATGGCAGGACACTCAGATGTCCAGCAAGCAGGTGACCATCACGGTGACCCAAAGCGTCCACCTGGTGGACAAGAATAAGAAGGTGAAAAAGTCTCTCACCACCTACGAGGTCATGAAGCCCGCGGAGACCCGGAAACAGGTGACCACGCAGAAAAACCTGGGTGCAGGTGACAGTGGATGAAGCCAAAGAGTTTAAGCGTTGCGATGATGTGGATGATGGCGCTGGTTAAAGACCAGGGAGGGACCACCTCGACTTTAACGCGCCACACTGTACCGTTAAAATACCCCAACATTGATCAAATGTGCAGAGTGATCAAATGTGCCGAGTACTGGTTTTAACTTAACTTTTAGTTATCCTCTGAATATTCATCGGGAAACTCTCTTAGAATAATAAAGACACTGTTGCTGCTGAATAGCATTTTTTTCTGCAGCCTTTAGGGAGATTTTGATGATTTTACTCGACAGTGAAACCAGGGTGGGTGGGTGTGAATAAATGTGTCAAAATGTCTGTAAATGTTGTGTATTTTTGTACAATAGTGTTAAAGGGTCATTTTATCCTGTTGGTGGGTCCAGTGAGTTTAAACATCTGTAAGCACCAAACAAGAGCGATTATCTTCCACTTTAGGCCAACAAAGACAAGAACATAACAGAAAATATGGGTAATTTTCTAATTTTGGTACGAAGCCTCCCCTCACATTTTTTACCCGTATTTATTAGTAACCAAACAACGCTCTTATTTTAATTGTGTGCACATGTTGCCTATCTCATTAAAATCAGTAGTAACGGCACACTGACAATGGACACATAATAAAGCTATATCAAACATGGCATGGAGCATCTTTCCTGTGGATTTGAGCCAACAGTCCTCAGCCATCGAGACTGAAACAGCAGATCTGAGGTCAGCTGTGTGGTGCGAGCGTGTGGGTGAGTTTTTGGAGGTCATATTGAATTTGTCCGGCTCGGAATAACGGCTCCTCCTTCTTCATCCAATCCTCCACGCAGAACTCCGGGAAGAAGAAACGGATTTCTCTCTCAGCCGACTCGACCGAATCTGATGAGAACAAAGGATGGAGTGGATGTAACAGGTCATATAGGAGGAGCTTTAGTGCTCATGCAGGATTCAGAGGAGATGGGTGCGTATAGATCGCGTATGGAAACACTTTTGCTGGGGCTCACACTGTTGAAATGCCAGGCTTTAAAGCTGCATTGTGAGCCATTTAGATTTTTTTTTATAATCCAACCACTTCTGCTCAGTGATCATTTAGTATTTTAAAACTATATTTTATTAAGTGTGCCTCAATTGAAAGAAAAAAAACACGCCACAATTATTTTTGATCTGCGATCTTCTCCCTCCCTCGGTTTTTCCTTCACTGCACTGATAAGCTGAGATCGTACTGTGATAATGATTTGTGTTGAGATAAGAACACACAAGGGGCTCCTACCTGAGCCATGTGTCGTGTTTCTTGTGTCTGTGAGTCCAAACTGAGCCCTGATGGAGGCGGGGGAGGTGTGGCGTGCTCGGAACACTTTGGTGGGCCCCATCAGGTCTCTCCAGTGACGTATCGCGTCCTCTCGGGCTAAAACGTAAGCTCGCATAGGCCCACTGTGGCAGGAACAGCAACAGAAATCATGAGAGCTTCCAGAGAGGCTGATGGGCTGCTGTGATAAACATGGAAACCGCTGACTCAAAATCCTCCAAAAAGTGGCTCACCTCGACATGAATTCAACAAGTCTCTGGTAGAAGAAGCGCCCTGAGAGCCACCAAAAAAGTGCAGATATTTTAAGATGTAAATTGATTAATTTGTGTGCATCCATTACTGAAAACATTAAACCAGACCTGAATGTTCA